>NC_049169.1:117330253-117630253 GCF_009769625.2 Cygnus olor | reverse complement strand
GAAATTCAGAGACTGCCCAGGGGCCAGATCCTCACCTAACGGGAGCCGACAAGGCTCTGAGGCCTTTGGGGTGGCCTGTGACCCTGCAGTAGGTGCTAACCTGGTACCAGGCTGACGTCCACCTCGGCAGCTAGGTGCTCTGCCCCCTGGTCTCCACAGCAGAGGAGCCCACCGAGCTTCCTTAGAGTGCTGCAGTTTGTTCAGTCCAAATGAACATGTGAACTTAATTACTCCACCGTTCTGTAAGCTTAGAATAAGGGATTAAATAGATCTTGTTATGGATTTTCATATGAGTGAAATTTTGGCAAGTTATGCAATTTTTATGAGCTTTTTTTTTTTTTTTTTTTTTTAAATGAAAGCAAGAACATCTTTCCTTCTGATATAGAATATGCCTCAAGCTGCAAGCACAAATCAGAGGCAGACTTCAGGCACAGAAAGAGAGAAGAGACTCACATGGTTATAAATTCAAGCATCTTTGAACGTGAGAAAAGCACTGTAAACGACTGCCACACTATTACCACTAAAAAGGAGAGATTTGGATTCCTCTCTCCAAGGCAAAGTCCTCTGCAGGCCCAGGGGACTGAAGATGCTGGGCCATGGCTGCTTAAGATCTCCCAGTCCTGGCTGCCGGGCCTGAGCTGGCTTTTTTGAAATAGAGGACAGACAAAGGAAAGTTTGCCCTCATGTGGCAGAGCTAAAGCTTCAGAGCCTCCCTTGCAATTGCTGCCTGGGGCAAAGCCTGGGAGGTTACAGCAGGAAGCAGAATTAACTCCAGGGAAAGGAATTGGGATTTGCCAAGCGAAGGAAGTCAACTAGGACAGACAAGCTGATGAAAGGTCAAGCAGAGACTGTGAGACACCTCAGGAAAAAGCCCTGAGGAGGAAAGGCAAGCCAAGCCTGCACTGGGAGGTATTGGAAGAGCACATACGATAGCCATGTCTTCTCAAGCTGCAGCTAATGCCCAGCATTTGGGAAAAAGATGCAAGAATTGCTGCAGATCACATAGTCTGTGAAAGAATAAACATGAAATTATGGTGCACAGCATGGGTGAGGAGGATGGCAGCAGCACCATTAGAGGGAAGGAGCTTATTCACAGGAGCAATGAAAAATGTTGTGGCACAAGATAAATGGACAATCAGCCCCTAGGCAAATGGAAATAATCAATTTTCAGCTGGACAGAGCTGTACAAGCTGATAAGGTGTCTGACAGGGTTACGAGCACTGAAAGAAAAGCTACAGGCAGCATAACGTAAGAAAAGAAAGGGCTCAGAATGGGTTGTTTCCCACTGAAGGAGATAAAGGCATGTGTAAATGAAAGAGAGTTCATAACAGTGTCAAGGATTTTTAAAATGTCACATCCTTGATCTCATCCAAAGGGTGAATGCACTGGAACAAAACAATAGTGGAAGAGGCGGAGGAGCTCCAGGGAATAGAGATGCTCCCCGCAAGCTGTAGAGCAGAGCACAGCAGCACCTCTCCCTCTCCATCCCCACCCTGGCCAGGGGCACAGGCAGCAAGCCCAGGGCTGGGAACCAGTGGTCCAGGGAGAAAGCCAACCCATGGGGGGCCCACACCCACCCACAGGAGGGAACATCGCTTACTGAGCAGATGAGGAAAATGAGATCAGAATGTGAAGAGAGCATGTTTTCCTCTTCTCCCAGAGGGCAGTGGCTTTTAGGACGTGGCTGATGTTACACGCTACACTTGACATGCCGCTCTTGGGCAGAAGCCCTTCTTAAAACTGAGCATGCCTTCAGCACCCTGATTTAGGAGATGTTCTTGCCTCACTCTGCAGTGACTGAAGCTGGAGGTGTTTTTCAAGAAACCTGCCATGAAAATCCACCTTTGGACTGCATAAAGCTTCCTGGTCTCCGTATGCAGTCTTACTGTCAAAAAGGAAGAAGATGTACAGATCTGAGAGCTTGGTCAGTGACTGCCACAGGTGCTGCCCAGGCTGGTGCCTCACAGACAGTGGCTCAAGTTGTTGGCCAGGGTGAAGGCACCTGGTTTTCCCACTCCCTACCAAGCACTGAAGGGAAAATTTTAAATCCTAAAAGAAGTCTTTCAAGGTTAAAGGACACAGGAAGGGAAGGAAAGGTCTGGGCATGTTGCTGTGTAGAAGAGGCTGAGGCACCAAGCTCAGGTGTGGTTCCCTGCTGGTCCATGCTGTGTTACTCTTGCCCACCCCTTGGCTCTCTTCTGGACCACCCCACCCAGCTGCCTCCAAGAGAAATCTCAGAGAGGGAATCCAGACTTACCAATGCTGTGTGAGCCTGTGGCCTTGGGTCTGGGACTCAGATGCATATACACGGATGGGGACTGAGAAACTGAAAAACCCTGGAGAATAGGCAGAAAGATCTGGTGTTTACCAGGCATTGCACCTGATGTAAGAACATCTGACAAGGGCACAGCCTTGTGGGCATCTGTCAGACCCTGGAGTTTGGAATCATAGAATCATAGAACCATTAGGGTTGGAAAAGGCCTCCAAGATCATCTGGTCCAACCATCCCCCTACCACCCATGTCACCCACTAAACCATGTCCCTAAGCACCACGTCCAGCCTTTCCTTAAACACCCCCAGGAACAGTGACTCCACCATCCCTGGAAATGCAGCCAATAGTGCTTGTAAGCCCCTGCCCAGTCTGTCCCATTGCAACAAGCTGGTGCTCCAGAGCGCAGGACAGCCGGTGGGTTTGCTGCTTCCTAACAGCACCAGTGCAAATACCTCAGGTAAGGCCAGCATCTTCACTCAACTGTGAAATAATTAGTACATTGCCTATGTGCTATTAACTTCCATGTTGTAGTTTGCTCCTTGCTATGGTTATTGTGTTTAACCTGGTAGGAAAGAAACAGGAAGCGAATTTTGGAGGTTCTTGTAAGACCTAGCTGCAGTTTTGGTTGTGAGTTGTAGAGTTTCTTGCTGTGCTGTGATGACCACTTACAACTCAGCCATGAACAAATGCATGAATGAATGAATGAATGAATGACACAGACCTTTGTCAGGTTTCCTGGCCATGAGATCTGAACTCTGAGCTCCATACACGCATCCAAAGATAATAAAAGCTCCAGTTATCCACGCTCTCTTCTACCGTGTTCCCTTTGCTGAACTGAGACACTGTGAAGCTTCAACCTATGTAAGATCAAATTCATGTTGCAATCTACTTCCAGCCTGTAAATTCCAATGACTGTAGGAGATGCTTTGTAACCCGAGTGCTTCATCCTGCTAGCTCACCCCTGCAATTTCAAAGGACCACTCTGGAAAGTAAGGTGGCAAGACTGTAACTCCAGCTTGCAGAAAGTGGAGGCCAGTTTCACAGTTAAACCTGCTTGCACTTATGCAATCAGTGAGGATTTCCTAATTTTGCAGCTGCTGTAAATTTACCCTTCTGGCTGTACTACGATAGTATCTTATTTGTTATTTTCAGTACATATTGATCTAATAAATCCAATGAATGGGATGGAGCATTTTTATTGTTTCAATACTTAAAACATAACACTGTAGGATTCTAATTTCTCATGGTAAATTTGGGAGGGGATCATAGCTGTGCTCTAGGCTTTCTAAAAACCTCTGGAGTTCATGGATGCAGTATTTATAGTTTATTGTCATGTTGTTGAATGTGGAAAAGGGATGGCCAGTCTGCAGGAATTACCGTTTTGTTATTTTGTTTTGTTTTGTTTTGTTTTTATTGTTTTGGCTCAAAACAGGAGGCCCTCAAAATTAAATATTGAAAAGAGAGATAGTCATAGCCAGCGAGACCAATTGTTTTAGTGACACTGAACTGTACACAACACAATATGATATCGATGTAGTAGCAGTAGAACATACTGACGTGTGCCATGAAGGCACTGTGGCACTGCAGCCTCTGTTATCTCTGCACTCACCATACATGCCTGAACTGCCTGTCCCTGGATTCATAATCTGTAAATAGTCATGCAAGCTCACCATTCTGGTATATCTAAGACATGAATTACTGCTCCAGGGCCCCCCTGGAAGTAGGTCAAGCCCATCCAACTGTCTGGAGGACCTGTACTGTAGACAAAACATTGGCTTTTTGGCACTATGTCTTCTAAAGATGCTTACAGCATAGTTAGGTAACACAGCAGGAGAAATACCCGTCCTTTCCACATCCAAATCCCTCCACTGTTAACACCAGATGTGAATTATTTTCCATATCTCCCACAGGAATGAAAAGTGATCCATTGCTGCTGCTGTTGGAGACAGGATGCTGGCTGATGTGGATCTCTGCCTGGTGCAGTGCTGCCATTCTTAGGGTTTTATGATTGATATAGCATGATATGATACAGCATGACACGGCATGGCACAACAGTTTACTGAATTACATGAATCAAATTAGGAAATCCAAATGGTTTTGCTTTTCCAAAAGAAAACTTTTCAAAATTATTAAAATCAAATCTCTGATTAATAAAAGCAATATCATGGGTTGTTGATGTTGTTTGTCTGGGTATTTGGGTTGTGGTTTGTTGTTGTTTTTTTTCTGAGATGGTTACATTTTCACAGAACATTCCATTTACATTTATTCTGTAATTTCCTGGAGAAAATGACACTGATAGACAACAGAAATGATGTCTTCTGGAATTTTATAACAGTAAAATTACAATGCAGATTCTCTGTAGTGGTAAATCAAATGAATTTACTTCAATGGCCTAGTCTACCAAGCTTGAGAGGCTAGCTCTATCTGTCTAGTTTGTAAGGAAGTGAAGAACATCTTTGTTCAGCACAGCAGTCTCAGACTGCTTATAACACTCAAGCACTGATATCTCTATATAAGCATTTTCTGTAAGTACCATTGCCAGTTCTGATTTTCCAGGTGAAGGCAGACACCTCGCTAAAATGCTAAAATCATTTATTACACATCTTGAAGGAGAGAGTTTGTTGGCATCCTCCTGTGCAGGGAGACATGCTCTGATCCCAAAGTATTCCATCCATGGCATAGATGAAACACCACCCGCTTTGAAGTTTGGAAGACTATATAATTTTTAATTTATGTAGATTACCATCTTCTCTGGCACAGGAACAACACAGGAAAAAAAAAAAAAAAAAAAAAAACAAGAAGCAAAAAGCTTTGTAACTGTTTCACAGCAGGCATAACTACATCTCATTTATGACAGACAGCTAATAATGTAGTTTTTCTTCCGAATAGACAACTCCTCCCAGGAGCTGTGCAATGACTTAATTTCTATGGCCTTAAATGGAAGGATTGTCTGCAGTTAACACACTAATGCTACCAAATCAGAAATAAAAAAAAAAAAAGTCCAGAAGATCTGATAAAACCCATCTGGTAATTCTGATGTGTACACCAGACCGGAAACCGACAAATAAGAGAGAAACCCACCAGTCAACAGCTAATTCATTTGCAGACCTGCAGCTGGTAGAACTCCATCAGCAGCAGTGCCCCCCAGACACACTGGAACAGGCAGGAACATCCTCAGGGAAGATGAGCTCTGGTGCTCACATCACCATGTCAGAGGCCTCCTGATGCCCCTGAGTTGCCATCTAAGTGGTGGCGGATCCCAAGCGAAAAGCAAAAATCCTGCCATTCTCAGAAGTTTTTACAATGGGCAGGGGCCGTTGTAAAAAACGGACAGAGAAAAAAAAAAAAAAAAGTGATTGGTGTCAGAGGAAGCCATGAAATGAGCTCAGGTTTGGGGGTTGCAGTGGAGACAGGGCAGAACCAGCACTGGTCCCCAGTTGTTGGCCCAGGTGCAACTGCTCACAGCATCCAGAGCATCAGGATCCTACACTTCTACTCCTTTATAAACACAGTACATCTATAGGGCAGTGCTTTTTAGGGGAAAAAAAAATTTAATTGAAATGACTTGGGGTATTCCCTGTCACCTGTGCTATGTCCCTCAAATTGTTTGGCTTTATATACAAGCTTAGGGGGCAAAGGTCCCAGGTAAGCAACAAATCCTTACTTGGCATCATGCATTCTGCAACACCCAAAGGTAAGACCCGAGCTTGTAAATCTAATTTGAAAGTTTATGTTCCTGTCTTTAACTCATGCAAAGGTCGGGGGGGATAAACAATCCTTTCAGCCCTTTGCAGGAAACTCTGGCTGAAGCCAGCACCATGCTCCACCTATATGAAGAAGTGGGGGTCCGGCAGGTCATCTGGGAGCCCGGCAGGTCATCTGGGAGCAAGGCCCCCAAAAACCAAACCTCCCAGCTTCAGCCCTTGTGCCTCCCCAGAGACATGCAGTAGGGCACCACCACCCACAACACAATGGGGCAATTTTGGCATCTGGGAACTGAAATCACATGTGAGAAGGAAAAAATGCAAGGAGTTGGGCAGAGAAGCTTCAACTTGAGGCAGGCAGTGATGGACCCTCTCAGGAGGTCACCCATCCTGCAGCTGCAGAAAGGAGGTGAGGAAGGAGCCTCCTCCTAACACATCTGTGCGATGCCCACACCATCCAGACACCTGCCCAGCACCAAATGCTGGGAACCAGAAGGCAAATGTCTTCAGTCAGTCTATGGGGTCTTGCGGTTTTGAAACACTGAGTCATGTGTAGAAGTCTGCAAAGGTCAATGTAGGGTTGGAAGCTTTGGTGAATCACTGCGTGACTTTTTAAGTCTTGGTTCATGTGTGCTTTGGATTAAACACAAGGATGGTGTAAGTAGTTTTTTTTTTTCCTCCTCTGCCACATAACTGCAGAGGCTGTACACCCAGATCAAGGCAATGTACAGTTCTCGTTTAGATTCAAGTACGGTGCCAGTAACTGTTAACAAGTGTTACTCAGCAAATTCTTCTTTTTTTTTCTTGTTTGCTTTCCAGATGAAGGCTGTGTTTCAGACCTTTTCTTGATGGGGAAAACCAACCTGTCTACTGTTCTTTTCTCATTTTTTTCTTCCCTCCATAGTGAAACACAACCTTCATGCAAGGCTCTCAAAGGAATGCAAAGTTTCCTTGGTTTTCAAAGAGAAGCAAAGTAATTTTTTTGTGTTAAGAGTTTGTTCTGACATGAAACGTGATTAAATGTCATCTTCTGTTTGTCTGCTATGTCCTTATAAATTAAGTTATCAAGATGGTGTTCTGCAAATTTAGTCTTAAGTAATCCCAACATGTTTTATTTCTTTTGCCCCATTTCTTACTTTATATTAAATTTTGAAAATTGTTTTTAGAACTTCCTGGAATAGGAACAAAAATGATTCAGCTCACTGCTGGGTGGAGGAGAGAAGTGTTTGGTAGGAAAAGAGGTGGGGGGAGATAGGAAGAGCAAACAAGGGAAAAAAATGTATTTACTGAATCTCTAACTTTCAAGTGTCCAACCTACAACTGGTGTTGCCAGCCTGGCCTGACAGTTCTACATTTTCTTTTGACATTCAAAGATTAAGGGAATCATACTTATATGCAATAGTACCAGCAGGCAGTCAACTCTGGTCTCTCCCCACCTCTTTGGGACTTGTTGCCGAAGTGATACCATGGAAACTGCATCGCAGAAATGGCGGGGAACATGCACCCATACCAGAGACCAGTTATTAACTAATCACCTGATTTAAGGCGATATTGAAATCATCTCCAGTCCTGCTTCTCTTCTATACCGAGTGGTTGCAGATAGACATTTGCATTTTATCTCTAGATTTGTGTTTTGTTTCTCCCTTAAAATTTTGGTAAGGACACAGGTAAGGATATCACTAAATGGCTGCTCTTTGTTTTATAAAGTAAACATGAAACAATTGACGGTGAGTTTCAAGTTCGTAGTGCTTTACTGGGGTTTGATTCGAAAACCACTAAAAATCTACTTAAAGGTACTTCACTTTCCAAAGGTTTCTGAAATGTATCCAAAATTGACTTGCAAAAGTAACATATCGACATTGCCTTTATTTATCATTTACCTTTTGATCCCGTGTCTTGTGGCTATAAGTTCATTTAAGCAACATGACTTGTTGGTAGGTAAGATCAACCTCAAAGCTTTCTCTTCACTGGAAATACCCACCCTAGATGGCAAATGGAAACAGACACATGATAGGCTTCAAAGGAAGGAGGAATGGGAGGGAGGGAGGGAGGGAGGGAGGGAGGAAGGAAGGAAGGAAGGAAGGAAGGAAGAGAAAGGGAGAAAGAGAGAGAAAGAGGGAGAAAGAAAAAGAAAGAAAGAAAAAGAAAAAGAAAGAAAGAAAGAAAGAAAGAAAGAAAGAAAGAAAGAAAGAAAGAAAGAAAGAAAGAAAGAGAAAGAAAGAAAGAAAGAGAAAGAAAGAGAGGGAGAAAGAAAAAGAAAGAAAGAAAGAAAGAAAGAAAGAAAGAAAGAAAGAAAGAAAGAAAGAAAGAAAAAGAAAAGAGAAAGAAAGAGAGGGAGAAAGAAAAAGAAAGAAAGAAAGAAAGAAAGAAAGAAAGAAAAAGAAAAAAGAAAAAAAGAAAGAAAGAAAGAAAGAAAGAAAGAAAGAAAGAAAGAAAAAGAGAGAAAGAAGGAAGGAAGGAAGGAAGGAAGGAAGGAAGGAAGGAAGGAAGGAAGGAAGGAAGGAAGGAAAGAAAGAAAGAAAGAGGAAGAAAGGGAAGGAAAAGGAAGGAAAAGGAAGAAAGGGGAGGAATGGCATGAAGGAAAATGAAGGGTTTTTTATAACCTTGATTTAACATCCAGTCTGAGCCAAACCTGTTTTTCAGAATATGTTTCCTTGGGGGCTTATAATGAGACTACTACAGAGAAACCAGCGTGATCTGACACAGCATAAACTGTTCAGCAGCCTGCTGAAAACACAAATAGCTCACAATGACAGGAGAATCAAACTGTAACTGCCTGGAATGTGAGATTATAAAATGCAAGATTATAAAATATCAAGATCCAAATTAAAATTCAATATATTTGTTGAAGTTGTCAGCAAAGCCATACGCACTATTGGAAAATGCTCAGTGCATTCCATACAGTTGCTAACAGCAGCCTTTGGACAAGGAAAGAAGTTGCAAGTTTAAAATAAAAATAAACATTAAAAAAAAAAAAGTCTTCTGATGTCAATCCAAAGTATTCCAAAAATGGAAAATGTAATGGGAAGCAAGTAATGAAAAGCCAGCTCTGGAGGGGTGAACAAAGGCAACTGTAGCCTCTTACAATGATGCCTCAAAGGCAGACAACTTACCCTTAAACAGAGGGTTCTTCAAGAGGTACTTTCCTGTGACACCATGCCAATGCAAAATCTGTGGTACCTAGAGATTGCAGTATTTAAAGGAATTTGCTATCAGAAACTGCTATCAGATTAGGTAATGTCATATGTACAAAGTTAAATGTCAAAGAGAGATCTAGCCAGCCTGCTAAGCTAGCCATTAGTGTTAGTGAAGATAGCAAACAGCACTAAGGTATCCCTATTCAGGAAAGCAGTTAAACAAATATTTAGATTGAGCACACAGCTTCAGCATTCGCTTAAACGATTTAATACACTGAGACCAGATTAATGAAATTCAACTGCTATTCATCCTGCAGCACAAAAGTGTGCTCCATACCGTAGATATGAAAGCAAATAAGATAAAAGGAAAGATGAAATAATAAAAAAAAGAGGTGCTACTTACCTGTGCTATGCATTTTGTCTTTTTTTATGGAGCCATTTGTAATCATTCCTAAGCATGGTTTGCATTAAGGCTGGATCACAAATGACACCTACCATGCAGCTGTTTACATCTGGCTCACAGGTGTTGGAGTGGTGCTTGCCAGTAGCAGATGGACGCCTTAGAGGGACCTCTCAGAGCTGAGATGCAGAGCCAAAGAGGAGGAAAGGGAGAGGGTCTGTTCCCTACTGCTGTTACCTCCCCATTAAGCCTCCTCTTATGAAATGCCAGTCAAGTTGAACAGAAATACTGGATGGAAAGCTCTCCTGATTTTCCTCTTAGGTACTGAAAAGTGCACTAGTGAATACACCCAGACAGGGCAAGTCAACAAGGAGAAAAAAAAGGAAAAGAAAAAAAAAGGAAAAAAAAAAAAAAGAGCATGGACATTATTGTATGGTAATTCAGGTAAAGCTGCCAGCAACAGGAGTTCAAAGCACAGCCTGTGGCTGCCCTGGGATTGCAGTCAGCTGTCCTGACTGCTTCTCCTGCTCCAAGGGCCAGAATTGGGCCAAAAGCTGCCAAACACTCCCTGGGGCCTGGCAATACGATTCATACACAAACCAAGGAGCCCTCCACATGGCAAGTCCAGGTGGCGCCCCGGTGCTTCCTTCTCTAGCTGCTCTCCTCTTGCTTCACACTCTGTATGGTCTTTTTCTCCAAGTTGCCCCTAAGGCCTCAGTGAGAAGCCTCCCAATGGATCCAGCACGTGCTAAAAACCCTCCAGTATCACAAAGAGCTTAGTGCTTTGGCTCCCCACAGGCTGAGCAGCTAGCCCTGCTTTTGAAAGCCCATTTGCTGCACGTAAGAGACCAGATGCTAGATCTGACACCAGACAAACTTACCCAAACCTGTCTGGAGGGCAAGTCTTTTGCCTGCCCAATAATGCATTGTGTGGATAGCTGAGGCTGGTGAAAAATATGAGCTGCAAGGAGCATGCACTGCAACATCTCGCCTGCATTCATCCCACCCATCGTAGCAGAGAAACAGAGAAGTGGTGGGGCAGGAGGACCCAGGGAAGCTGAGGGGCAGGAGGAGCGGGCAGGAATTCACCCCCTCTCCTGCCAGCCTGGCACTTTCAGAGCCAAGCACACTGGGGCTTTGGCAGAGGAGTTTTGTCAGAGAGGAACGATGCAGCAGACACGGGCGTAACAAAGAGACCTTTGTGAGCACGACTGGCCTGTATTACAGGATAAGGCCTTCTTTTCAGACTTGCTGCCTGGAATACTGAAGGAGGACAAACAGCTTCCTGAGTCAGGAGACTGTGCCTGAAAAATCTCCACACTTTCCCCTAGCTCCCTGTCTGTGCAGCTCCTCAGCCCTGCAACAACTGCTTCTCCCCCCCCAGGACAGCTGGAGCAAAAAGAGGGGGACATGCAGGAGGCTGGGCAGACACTGAGGACGCTGCTCTTTGCATACGTAGCACCCACAGCCCAGAGCCTGGCTCCTGCAAGAGGCTGGTCAGCTGCCCCGTTGTGGAGGTTGGGGAGCCCTGTGGCTCATAAAGCCTGCACTGACACAACAGTGCCTTCAGTGCCTTCGCTCTCCAGAGCCAACCAAATAAAAACCAACCCCAAACTTTGGCAGATCTGCTGCTTCCAACTTGCCTGGAGAACTATCACAAGGCAGAGAAATTATTCTTAGCCCTTCCTCACACAGAAAGCCAAGGGATTTTTCCACGGGCTGTGTGACATAAAATATCCCAAATTGGCACCATTTGTGCTACTACAGTCAGGCACCGCATGCACAGCAACACCCCCAGCAAGAGCATTGCAGCCTGTCTTAAAAACCTACAATATAAACTGTGGATTCCCAACCCGAATATACCACCAAAGTCACCCATTTCATTCCTGATCACTATAATTTTTTTATTTATTTATTTTTTTAATAAATTCAGGCCATAGGAACCTAGCTCACCCTAAACTACACCAACTGCTTCATAACCAACTTCACAGGAGATTTTTCTCTTCATATAACTACGTCGCCAAGCCTATGCTTCAACCAACATTGGGAAATCACGTGTTCACCATCTGGAGTGGAAGCCTGTACTCTGTTACCAATTCCCATCACAAATCCAGTAATCAGCAATGCCATCAAGCTGTCTTTGAAATATTCTCACACCCCTAGCAGCTTCACGGGCAGTATCATCCCGGCAGTGACATGCTGAGTCTCCCATATACAAACATGCCTGCAGATCAGCCCTTGTTATCTCTGCCGAGCTGGCAACCACCCAAAACCTTACTGGTTGCTGGGCCTTGCAGTGGGCTCTCAGATCATTCTGGTCGCTTGGAGGAGAGTGCTCATGACTCTTGGTTCATTAACATGAAACTGGGCTTTGCTTATCAGGGAAACTAATCTTCCCTTATGTTGAGTGAGCAACCAGCAGCTTACCTTAATGCAAAAACAAAATAAAACAAAACAAAACAAAACAAAAAGCAATCAACTGACTCTACCCTTCAGTTTTCACATACTAAGCTCTAATGACATCCACATGGAAAATAAGCGAGCAACCACAACCAGCATTCAAAGACCGTATGTTTTGAAAGAAACCTTTCCCAGCATCTGACTCCCTAACTTTTAAATAACTCCCAGCCTCAAAGAACTCACAGTCAGAAGTGAAACAACCTGAGCCTACCCCTGACAGAAAGCAACAAACAGAAAAAACCTGTGAGCCCACCTCCAAAGCCACTGCCACAACCGCCCTCCAAGCAGCCCTGCTGCCATCCGGGGAGCCTTCATGTGGTCACCATGAAATGTGACACACTGCGTCCCCTGCACTCTGAACTTATGGAAACTACATGGTTGAACGACTCTTCTGTAGAAATAATAATAATAATAATAATAGTAATAATAAAGTTATGGACTTAAAAGAGACACTCTTTTTAAAGTATATTTTGATCTTCCTTCTGTTTCGCTGAATCATGGTATCTCACAAACCTTGCAAGTGCCTTGAGCCCTTCACACCATGACCTGTCATGGTGTGGATCTGAGCCCTTCACACAATGACCTGTCATGGCATGGATTGCTCTGGCGTTCTGCATGCTATGGGAAGAATGTGCCACATGTGCACTGCACTGGGCCATGAGGAAGAGAGTTAAGGTGCTCCTAGTGCCCTGGACTCACAGGGAATCTTCCATTTCTCGCTGCATTCAGTGAGATTGGAAGCAGAACAGCAGCTTTTCACCACACCATGCCTGACCCCATTTTGATGTTTCTATGCTCTATTGCTCTATGCTGCAGTCTAAGTGCACCAGCACCAGCCCCAAGCTTGTGCCAGGAAGATGGTAATCCTGCATAGCTGAGGGCATGCTTGCTGCCCTTAGGGATGGTCTTGGCTGCAGTAGCAGCTTTCCTGAAATGCACGTGAGACGTGGTGCTCTAGTTACTTTCAGGAATGTGCCTCTACCAAAGATTAAGTAAAGTAAATGTTATCTGTTATTATATCTGTTTTTGTGTTTGCATATGCATACCTGCCTCTAGCTCTGTCCAATGCTCAGTCCTGCCAACTGCTCCTAGTTATTAGAGAGCGTCTTAGCTTTACAGGGTCACCCTCCACTTTTCAAGAGCCTTTTCTGTAGAGGATGCTTACATCTGCCTGTTCACATTCCCTCCCTAAATTCACAAATACCATATATAGAGTTACAGTTCCCTACAAAAGTACTTCAGAAACCATCCTTGCATCATAAAGAAGTAATTCAAACATAGAAGGTCTCATTTAAAAAAATAATATGTATCATAATACCTGCATTAAAAACTCCTGCAAGACTTCCTTGGGTGCCCTAGTGAACTAAGGATGCCCAGCATTTTTTTCTGTGGGATTTAGGTGAACTATTCTCTCAGAGCTTTCATTCATACTTCCTTTGAGCTGACTGTTCTCAGCCATAATAGCGCAAATTAGCATTGCTTTTGCACGTCATTTTTGCTAAATTTCCAAGCTACTGCCTCACAAATTGAGCCAAGATTTCCACTAATTCTCATGGCTGCTGCCGGTGGCATCTGCAGAATGGTGCTGCTCTGGAGTTCAGCCCATGGTTTTTATTGAATCCAATGGTGTTGATTTTTAATGGACCTCTTGCTGCGCCCAAAACTCTGCCCATTTCCTGGGCTTCCACATCTGCAAAAACTCTTGTTGGCCCTAAGGGAAGAGTCCAGTTCTCACACTTGGGGAAGTATCACAGAATCACAGAATCACAGAAGTAGGGATGTGCAAAGCGGTTTTCTTGCCAGCCCATGCAAGGGGAGGATGATGGGCTCATGGATCCACAGTGGGGATCGTCCTCTTTGGTCTTGTCAACAGAAAATACTGAACAAGTTTTATTGTATTATTGTATAATGTATACTGTAATGTATACTGTAATTCTGAACCTAACAGATTTCTCCTGACAGCAAAGACAAGCTATAAGCCTGAAGGGGACAGCTGCATCCAGTAGATTAAAGTAGAAGAAACTCTGTCCAACTTCTGGGCAAAAGCAAGCTCATAACAATCCTCAGTATTGTAAGTCCCTCCACACATACAACTAGTTTTGGTTAACTGGGTCCTTGACACTCTTTTGGTTTATGCCAACAGAGGGTTTAACCCAGAAAGTGCAGGTTATTGTAAAAAGCATGGGAAGTTCTTAAAACTAGCTGTGGATAGGTTGCTTTTCTTGGACATTTCTGAGAAGGACTAAGACCCAACTCTCCTGCAACCTCTGAAAGCTACAGAACAGCTGCACCCTGCAGGCAAGCAGACTGATTTGCACATCACAGCATGGAGCTCTGAGAAAACTCCCCCAATGCTTTTTGCACAGGAGGTGTTTGACAGTGCTCGGGGCAGGTCATTGTGGGCAATGCTGAATGAAATTGTCTGCCATTGTTTCCTGTGGAAAAGGCAGGCGAGGGGACACAAAGTGCCTCAGTTTCCAGGCCGGAGCAGCAGCTACAGTTCACTACTGCCCAGACAACTTACTCATGCAAAAATAACGAGACTGTCACCTTCTGAATATTTATAAACTCCGCGTGTCATGATCCAGATGAGAGCTAAGTGTGGAGCCCTGCAAATATGCAGCTTAACAAGTGTGCAAAAGCATTTGTCGGCCCCATTACCGACCTAGCAATTTTGACAGCAGCCCAAGAAACGGTGCTTCAGGGTAAATTATTAAAAAAACTGGTCCTGAACTTTTCAGTAGCACCTGCAGCTGGGCATTTTCAAAAGGAGTTGCAGGTGCAAATAAGAAAGTTTGAATTTCTCATTATCTGCCTTGCGTGAAATTCAGATATGGGGCAGCCCTGGGAGACAGCGGTGGCAGTCGTAGAGGATGAGCAGCCCTCAGCACAGGAGCAGAGAGTTTGCTCCTGTTCCCTTCCGCCCCGTCAACCAGACCATCTTAATTTCTGGATGCTGCATGTCAAGATCAGCACGGAGGAGGGGATGAAACTCTTTCTCAGGAAAAAGTTTGCTTAATGAGCCGTAAGTAGAAGATTTGTACCTGCTAGGACTGTGAGGAAAAAAAAAAAAAAAAAGGAAAAAAAAAGGAAAGAAACAGAAAAAAAGTGGATCTTGCAAGCTGTCACTGTACAAGCAGTGAGTCACAGAGCTGTGAGAAACCTTTTCTGAGCAGTCCCAGCCAGGCTGGGCATTGCCAGGCCAGGCACACTTGTTGCTCTGCAGCCGACCAGCTCGGAAAAGAAAGGATCCCAGTTTGTGAGAGAGGAGCCGTGGGCAGGGCGCCAGCCCCCTGGTTCCTGGATGCTGAGATGGGTAAAGGCTGCTCCCTGGGGAAAGGCTGGGCCTGGAGAGTGAATCCAGGGTGGACAGGGATGAGGTTTAACCCTTCCAGGGTTACTCCTGCAGGGAGCTGCGGGGACACAGAGTGCACCCAGGGAAAGAGCAAAGCTCACCCAGCTGACAAAGCCTGGCATGCAGGAGTTGATGAAGCTCACTTTTATGAGCCTATGCCAACCCAAGTCTTTATGCAGTAACTTCATAGCAGGCAGGCACCGATTTAATAATTTGCAGAGTGGTGCCAAATGAAAGACACGAGAGAAACTACACTATTCCCAGGCATTTAGGCAAAGGCACCTACCAAAGCTCATATGGCAGCATTGCGGCCTCCATAATTCTTACACAACAGTATGGTCAACACTGTCCAACATTACTTATGCCAAAAGCAATGCATCGTGTTGAAAACAATTCAAGAGCCAGCCTGTGTAGTGGTGCCAGTTTGTTTTTCCTCCGCAACCAAATGCAAGTGGTGCTGAACTTTAGACGTTAATTTTTAAGTCTGTTTTCCCCTGCTAGTTTGTTTGTTTCTGGGATGTGTATAGGCGTGCTTTGATCTGCTTATTTCTTTAATCCATTCACAGACCACCCGTCTGCTGCCTTACAGACCACCACAATGTGTGTACCGTGGCCTGAAAAACCCTCTCCTTTCCTTTCCAGAGCCTTACCTTTACAAAATGCCAGGCGTTAAACTAATACTTTATGTTAAGAAAGATTAACTGTCAAATACTAAGAAACTACCTAGGAGGATACCTCTAACTGGTGCAATGATGAAAACATAAAGGAAACGGTGGAAAACAGAGGGGCAGAAAATGTTGCTTACTTCAGAGAAAATGCAAAAGAAACATTTTCTCAAATTGTGCATGTTTTGTAGCAACTTTATACAAGCAGGAGGGGACTAGTGCAGTCTCAGAAGATTGTACTGTAGTTTATTAAGAGTATGGAAAGAAGTGCACAAGAAACAAAGGAACATTCTCAATGGTCAGATGGTTGGGTCCTGATAAGGAGCATGAGCCTCACGCAGTCTCTGCAGCTATTAAGAAGTAACATGGATAAGAGTTGATGCCTGATCCCTTGTCACATCCTACAATTTATCTAGCCCCCTCAGGCTTGCCTAGGTTCCTGACCTTCATCTCTGCTGGTCCCTGATGTACTCACACCATCTTTCCACACTGCAAAAAGTCTGCTCAGGGGTAGTCCATCCATTATGGATGATATATTCCTTCCTGCGCTGTGCCTAAGAGCCTCAGCGTTCACTGCTCAGGAAAGCTCAATACATGACCCTGTGCCCTCCTGTGACTACCCATTAAAGCACTTATCCTTCAAATGAAATTATAAAGTTATGTGGCTCCAAAAATTCGCAGCATGATCTAGCTTCGAGCTGTGAAGCTTAAAGCATCATCTGAGCGAGCAGCAAGCAGCCTGCTCTTCTCTATCAGTATGAAAAAGTAATGCCCAGGGTGGAAGCATATGCAGAGCAACTTGGCCCAGAGGTGCCCATGCTGCACTTCTCTTTGAAAAGTAGATGAT
The DNA here is from genome assembly GCF_009769625.2 of Cygnus olor. NCBI lineage: Eukaryota > Metazoa > Chordata > Aves > Anseriformes > Anatidae > Cygnus > Cygnus olor. Next base: position 117,613,413 of record NC_049169.1, on the reverse strand, counting down.
TCTGTTTTGAGTGTTGCTAACACAGCAAATTTGAGAAGAAGTAAGTAACAACATGTTGTTTCATCCCTTTTTTTATGTCACTGATAGAACAAATTTTCAAATTACTATAGCAACTGGCTTAAACAATGCTCTGGAACTTGTGGGTATTTATCCCATAATGTAATAGCACTGTGTTGACTATGCTACTCAGCAAGGCGAAGACATTAAGTCAGGACTTTATTCCTTTAACATATGGTCCCCAGAAAAGAGATTTTCTCTTGTGCTTTGTACTATGCTCTACAGTTAAGTACACCAACAGTAAGATTCATAAAGAAAGGCATTAGTTACCTGTGAGTAAACCCCAAAGCCTAGGTATGGATTTAAAATTTATGGAAATAAAACCATAGACATAAAAACGAGGTTGCATAGATCCAGATGAGTGTTAACGAGTGTGAAGGCCTGCAAGAGTAATGTGCTATTTTACTATTATTATAACATATGTTTATCTTTAAAGAAGGCGGCTGTAAAAGGTATCTCACAGGGTTTTAAGTCAGGTGGGTAGGTGCAAGTAGCACTGGATTAGGTGTCTGGGGGACCAGGCAAAGATCAAGGAAATTACGTCATTCCCAAATTCTGAAAACTCAGCAGTGAATCTCAAGGGGGCTTGGGAGAATTCCACCAGAAGACATTTAGGAGAGGTGAAGAGGAGGAGGCTGCATGGTGTGGTTTTTATATTTTGGAGGAGCTAGCTCCCTGTGACACATCTCACAAATATGGCAAGAGACAGCAGTCCTTCTGGCCAGGACAGGCGTCGTTCCCTTCTGAATCAGTGTCCGGAGATCCTCCTGCTGGTGGACAAATTCAGCTCCCGTAATTAAACAGCAGATTTTGGTTTATTTGCAGCAGCCTTTCTTCCCGTGACACCATGCTTACTGTGCGCTGGAGTTCAAATAAAATTGATTAAATAAAAAACTGACCTGAAATCAAGAGGATAAGACTCAGTGAGAGGCACATTGAGGACAACGTTTGGGAAGGAGAACGCTGATGCACGTCAGACGGACAAGCCGGCAAGACAGACAGCGCTGCTGTGCAAAGCGATCCGGGGCTTGGAGCAAACCAGGGAGCGAGTATGAATCAACAATGTGATACTGTTGTAAAAAAGGCAAATGTCATTCTGGGACATATCAGCCGGCCCTGTAAACAATCGCTCCGCTCTGCTCAGCATCGACAGGGCCGAAGCAGCCGCGCTGCGCCCAGGGCTTGGCACCACGCCTCGCAGGGGAGCGCGCACCGAGGAGGGGCGAGAGGAACCGCGAGGGACTGACGCACATGATTTATGAGGAAAAGCTGAAGGAATAATTTGTTTAGGCTAGAAAAAGAGTTCCGCCATAAATGCTCGGCAGAACAATATTAAATGCTGAAATTCACAAGCTTGCTGGCACAGGGCGGCTATGCTGGGGAGCTCTGAGAGGTTTTGAGCACTGAAATGAGGAGCTGGTCCAACACGCCTGCCAGGGGTGATCCAGATACACTCGGGCTTACTTCAGAGCCTGGAATAACCCTGATGGCCTTCTGGGCTGCCCCCAGTGTTTAAGGCCCTGCAGTCCCACCCTCTCCTTGACTGAGATCCAAACACATCAGAGCCACCAGCTTCCACCAAACCGCTGCTCTGAGCTCATGTCACCAGTGGAAGGAGCAAAAGGAACCATGCATTGTGCTTCCTTCCATGCGTGACACTTGCTGGCAGCACTAAGGGTGCTGTCGGAGTGCGCTTTGGTCATGCAGGGTGGGAAGGAGAGGACCCAGCTGTCTGTCCGTCTGCTGTCCAGTACTCTGGGGGGCCAAGCAAGCGTGGAGCAGACATACTGTACCATAAAACAAAAACAAAACCCAAACGAGCAAAACAACAACAGCAACAAAGACAACAGAAAATCACCTCTGGCTGTGGGGAAGTCTGCGGATGGGTTAGCACTACAAAAAGAGTGAATCCACTCAGCTGAGAAGGGTTGGGGACAGGAGTGGGGGTGGTTGCTGCTGGTGTTCAGAGCTTTCTACATACAGATGGAAACCAGTTGGCAGCAGGGGGAGAGGGGGGTTATTAACTTCCCCCACCCCAGCACTGGCTGCTTTCCATAGTGGCTGGGGTTGCCTCTGCTGAGTCCCACTTGTTTCAGGGGTTAGGAGGAGGAGGTGCCATAGCAGTTGCCAAAATCATGCTTGCTTGTCTTTGGAAAACCAAAATCCCACTTACTTTCCCTGTGCTTCACATGGTGTGCCTCTCTGCCTGGGTCTTCTTTTTTTTTCTTTCTTTTTTTTTTTTTTTTTTCCAAATAGCAAAGTGAATTCCGTTTATTTTGTTGCTGCTAATAAAAAGTGCGTGGTGTAGTAGCATGGCTGGGTGCTGTGCTGTACAGGCTGAAATATCCAGTGATTTCTTACTTGCACACTGCACCTTGGCTGGTTTCATACTGTCCTTCATACTTCCCTCACCCATACACTTCTTCCCCTTATCCTTATGGAAGAAGTATTTTGCTAAAGCACTTCAAGACTTCAGACACACTGAGAGGTGAGAGGCCATAGTCCCCAGAGATATCCAGCATACACATTACAGGGCCACAGGTCCTGCTTATGGGCACAGGGCTTCATTCTGCACAATGGTACCCATGAAATCAAAAAACAATCTTTGCACAACATGCTGTCAGGCATGGTCTCCCTCAGCCAGGGTGAAGACAACATGCCAAAGCTGAACCTTGAGCAATTTTATACCATGGTATTTTACTGTAAAAACTGCAAAAGCTTACCCTAACAGAAACTGCCTCTCTGCATCTGCTTTCTGTATCCTCTGCTCGACTGCTGGCCTGGTCACAGCCACTAGTTCTACCACTAATGTGCCAACCACATTGCCACACTGCCCTCTGACACCAGTCCAGTCCAAGGCAGGTGTATACCTTCCCCACCTCCATAAAGCCACTCATACCAGAATACTCAGGCCTTTCCACGAGCCCCCCTGGACCAAGCAGTAAATCTACAAAACCTAAGAGATTATCTTACCCAGGGCAGAAATGTCCTGTCTGTCAATGGTCATGATTTAATGCATGTGCCTGCTGCGTGTCTTCAGTTGTGCGAGGCAGCATATTTTACCAACAACACATCCCTCTGGAACTATGCGTCCCTTCAGATCTCCTTAGAGTGTTCCCATTCCTACATGGAGAAGAAAGGAGAAATAATTTCCTGAGTGCCCTCTCCCCCATGACCGCTTCCTTGCAGAGAACAGGCAGTGCATGCGACCAGGGTTTCTGAGAATGGAAAAGGAGCATGTGATAGTACTTTCAATGTCTGCTGCTTTTCCATGCCCTCCTCTGTATTTGTTTCCTGGGGCTGTACACAAGCCAAGCCAAGAAAAGACTTTGAGCAACCCTCTGAAAATCCTCCTCCACTGTGTCCAGGGAGCTGGTCCTGCGGGACAATACGGAGAAACAAAAAGCACTATGGGCCTCCTAGTCAAAGGAATACTCTTAGCATGAACGCACGTATCCATGGATGATAGAGATGAAAAGAAAAGGCAGACAAGCATCTCAGTTATTCTAATTAGCACAAATGCTGACATTCACAAAGACCTTATCTCCATTGATTGAGGTGCAACCTCAAACTCGGGGCAGGGGGAGAGGGAGGGGATCCTGCACAGCTCTTTTGACAGCCCTGGCACCACCACCGTGTTCGTATTCTGAGTTATGAAACATTGTCATTGCTCCAGGCTTAGTGGGTTTGCTTTGTTGTTGCATTACAACTATTGGACTTCACAGTATGCCATGCAGAGGAAACACACAGGGCCCAATCTTCAGCGAGGTGGCAATTGAGGATCTCACCCTGTGAACTGTATTAATATGCCAGAAAGAAATGTGAAGCTGACAGATACATTCATTCCCCATTATATGAGTCTTCAGTTCCTGTACTGGCTCTCAAATGCCAGACTGTCATAGATAGGAAAGCACTGTCTCTTCAACAATCATATACACTGCAAATTAAAATAATAAAAAAAAAGGGAATGTTACTAAGGTCGACTTACATTTTCGCATATGTCTTTGCAGAGCAAATACCTTAGAATATATGCTGCACTTAAAACATTATTATGTAAAATAATATTTTATGCATTTTCAAAATCTTTCTGCATAACTTCAGGATTGGATAGTGAAAGTCTGTTGAATGACATATTTCAGATAAGAGCTCATTCAGAGATGGAAGTTTTCCAACCATTAAAAACACTAGCTGATTACAGCATTCAATAACTTGTTCACTTGAGCTTTACAGGCTTTTTGGTGTTGTGAAGCTGTAGTAAGTCCCACAATTCATATAGGTGCATGGGAGATGAAGTTGACACTTCAGAGAAAAACCTTTCTGTGCCTGGAATCCCCCCAAGGAGATAGCAGAGCCCAGCATCTTTCTTAATTTAGTACAAGATTACCCTGAAAGAATGAAAAACGAAGTTTGCTGCAAGACTGAGAGTTCTTGGTAATTTCATAACAGTTGCATGTCATTGGTGAATCTCATTTATCACACAAATTAGAAGCGGGTAGCACATCATGCTTTCTGGCCCGGCAGAAAAATGTCATATATGGCTATAGTCCTTTTCCCAGAAAATGAGTATTGACAAAAATAAGTGCTAAATTATTTTCTACATTGCCTGGTTGGACTGGTCAGAAAAACAAAAAAGACCTTAAAATCCCTGACAAAGTGAGAAGAGAGAAAAAAACAATCAAACAATCAAACAAACAAACAAAAAAAAAAACCAACAGCATTTAAATGTTCATATTTTTAAGATAAAATGCCATGATTTTTTGAATGAAAGCAAGGTTCCAGCATTCATTTAAATATTCAAAACACTTGTTTTCAGACACAATAAGCCATTTTATTCAGCTACAAATGATTTTTTTTCACTCTCCTGTTCATCCAAAACACTTCGAATATTCTCATTTGGGGACAACCTGAAACAAAATGTGTTGTGGTTCTTTCAGTACTGCCAATGAACTGAAAAAAACCCTTACTAGACAAGCTCTATTTGCAGGTCCCATGCCCTGTTTTAATCCTTCAAAGCCTCTCTGTGTTTTCTAGCTATTGTGGGTGCTTCAGGCAGAGCATACGTGTATGTCTATCTATAAAATTAATTCTGGCATGAAGTCTTAGTATGATGGGAAAAGCTTTATGATTTATGACACTGAAAAACTTAGTTTTGCTTCTTCATTACCTGAAGACTAACTTAAAGAGGAATTAAGAAGGATATTTTATTTTAACCTAGGATTATTGTCTCTTTAGCTAATGGCATATAAGATCAATGTTTAAAGATGCCTTTTCTGTTTCCATTTAAAATACAAAAACCAACCAAATAAAAATAAAAAAATAAAAAAAAAAACAACCTCTTCTTGTTGTACTAGAAGTGTTACTGATGTCATGGACTTTTTTTATTTGTCATTTCTTACACCTTCCTTTGTAGGGTCAGATGGTTTGAGTCCTTGGTAGTTACTTTTTTGTAACTTTAAGTAGTCATTGAGATATAGGGGAGATGATGGAAACCAAAACCAAAATTCTGTCATCTTAATGGAATACACTTTTAGTTAATACTGGGATACCTCTCCATCTGGTGAGAAATTGTGGCCCAGAGAAGCACAAACCATCTGGCTAAGCATATCCTTCCTTCCCACATGTCCCTTAGTCACTCCCTGCCTTTTGTAATACCACCACTTTCCCAGCTATCCCCAAACTGAAACATCTTCCAGGAAGTAGGACATAAGCAAATTTTTTTCTTCTTCAACCCTGGTGCTGTCAAACCACAGCTCTGTGCTGCAGCTCTTCTTGATCTCCTACATTTGAGCTGATGCTCCAAAGAGCAGAGAAGAAACAGATGAATGTTGGTGCAGGGCACTGTAGAACTTGGCCACAGAGAAAAACACAATGTATAAACCAAATCAGGGATGATGTTAAAAGAAGAGCCTTGGAGGATGGCTTCTGTAAATAGGGAATGTTAAAAGAGAAATTAGGTATGGCTATGTCTCACCTAACTCTTGACCCATCCAGGCCATGGACTTTCTGCAGGATATTTTGTATGCAGTGAAAGAAGGACCCAAAAATAGAAGGTAGAAAATAAAGTTTTAAGGCACCGGTGCCCTGCAGCATCTGCGAGGACGTTGTCTGTATGGGACATGCATCCCACCCAGGCAGCTCTGCTGGGAGCATAGATTAATTCACTCATCTCTTTCACTAACAGATAAAAAAAGAGTGCTGAAAAACGTAGTGATATGTCCTAAATGGTTATCCTGACATGGAAAATATCTGGTGTGTCTATCAGTTGTTCTCAAACACACCTCACATTCCCTGAAATCGCCAGCTGAAGAAAAGGAGTAGATTAAAATGTGATTAAAAACCACATATATGTATGTTTTGTTCAGCCATCACATTTTAATGTGTATATATACATATAGGTGTATATATGTTTTATGCATGTATGCATATATATATATATATAAACATCTTTTTTCCTTATCTTTTTACAAAGATACTTTCATAGAATTTATTTGCACTAATTCCCTGCAGACTAATGCTCTGCGTATTCGTGCTGTGGATTAACATCTTCCTTTCTCTCCATCACGGCTTCAACGATTATAAGGGAAGCAAAAATGTATTTTCTTTTAATCCAGTTCTTCCTCCAGTTTGACTCTGAGGTTTACCGAACTAAATCTCCTGTATCTGTCTTCCAAGTACTTCTGCCTTGGCAACATCAGCTGCTGCATAAGAGCATAGGCTCTCCAGTGAAACGCGGTTGTGGCTCTGAATTTATTGTTTCTCAGATCCAAGAACCCATTTCAACTACTACTGAAGTCAATGGAAAATGTATGGGACCTATTGGGTGAAAAAAATTGCTTAATTTGTGTTTAAGTTTTGTGAGTTTAATCCTGGTTTCACAAAAGTCAGCAGGAAAGCTCTTGCTGTCTTCTGAGGGGCCAAGCTTTCCTTCGCTGTGGTTTTTCTGATGAGCAGATTGGCAGCATCGCTCAAACCTTTCTGCCCTCGCTAACTCCCCCCCTAGGAAAAGTCCTCTGAGTGCCCTCAGAGTGCTACACAGCCGGCCAAAGACAGGGAGCTTATTTGCCATTTCTTTTGATGAGGCACAAACTCAGCTATAACTCATTTCACTGCCTCCCAGTTGTGCTGGCTGCTGGGAGGTGGCTGAAGAAACAGCCGCATGGTCACCCAGCTCAGCAGGCATGGCTCTGAACCGACATAACCAGCACGGGGCGACTGCTGGGAGCAGAGCTGCACATTACCCTCCAGCCGGACGAACACACAAGGCAGAAAAGTTGTTCTTGATTAAAAACAAATATCAAGCATGGCAAGAAAATGAGTAAGGATAAACAGATTAAGTGTGATATGTCTGAAGGCTTCCCACAGTATAAAAGCCATATGTGGGAGGCATGAGCCTAAAATTAAACTCCTAGCAGTGTGAGTTAAGGTTTTTAAAAGAGGCACCTGACATCAGAGGGGGAAAGTCTGAGTAATTGGCTCCTCTAGGGAGGCTCTCGCTAGCTTTTCCCATGATCTGCACCTTCTTTCTGCTGCTGTGCTCATCCAAACAGAAAAACACCACTGGAAGTGGGACCAGACAAGCTGACCTACGGGGCCATCCCGCCCCGCTCAGCCCAGGGCGTCCCCACATGAGGTAGCAAGGCCAACACAGGCGGCCCAGGCCGAGTCATGGCCCCTCCAGCACCCTCCCAGGCCCACACAGGCTGGAGCCAGCATGAAGGCAAACCCACTAGCAGCCTCCATCTCCCATGCTCCAGGGCCCTGTGCCACAAGCTTAAGTGTGAGAAAAAGGGCCTTTTTTTAGAAACAGGCAACAGATTTTTTTTTTAACCAATCAATGAACCACAGACTAACTACAGCGAACAGTAACATGGGACCTCCCTCACATACAATGAGTGACTGGTGGCTGTCCTGGTGGCAGTCATCACGGGCCATAACCTCAACGTCTGCACAAGCAGAAGCGCCAAGTGGCACGTTTCTGAGGAACATAAATCTTGTACAATTTCATTCTGCTCACCAAATGGTTTTCATTTGAGGTTGCCACTTTGTGTTCACTTGGCCATGTTGCAGGCTTGGCTTCCATGGGGTGGCTGGCACCCTTGGTGTCCTCGTCACCCACCACCCTTCACCACGTAGCCGCCTGCTCTCCTGGCAAGATTTGCATGCCACCCCCACGCAGATGGGGTTGGCCAAACTTTCCATCCCTAGGTCCCCTGCTCTCCCACAGGCCTCTCCACAGGCTCTCCACTCATCTGTGGGCATGAGTGAGCCTGCAGCTAGCAGAAAGCCAGCATCTCCCAAGGCTTTACGACAAAGTGCTTGCACTGCCAGTGAAGCCACTCAAACCACATGTTTTCCAGTAACTGTGCAATCAGGCAATCATTCCACCAGACCAGGCTCAATAGCTCTCTGTTGCTTTAGATTGCAAGCTGCTCAGCTCTGATGGTTTCCTCCTGGTCTGTCTTCTTAATAGACCATATCAACTATGTCTTCTCTTATCTTCACTGAGGAAAACATAAACCAGATCCAGTCAAGGTGTGTTTGTTTGTGACTAGAAAAAACTGAAGCAGTAGTTTGCACCCACTCCACTGAGAGAAAAACAGTGGTGAGACCTCTCCCAAGGGGCAACTACAGCTCCCAGAATATGAACAGCACTTGCCAGCCTTCTGTCACCAAACTCTTTTCCGGTTGCATAACATTTTCATATTTTTGAGAGACTCTATTTACACAGGTTGCACTGTACTCAGCCCATATGCCTCTCTGCCGTTTTGGTAGTCCCAAGGACCAAGCTCTGCCCCTCTCCTGGTGCTCAGAGGCCACGGGAAATGCACACAGCACCTCAGCCCCTGCTCTGTGACGAGTTCTTCAATCAGCTCCCGCCAGCAAATGAAGCAAATTAATTTGCTATTTAAAGCTATCAGCCACTCCATGTCAGACACAAGATTAATAAATGATTGGGAAGGGAAGCTTTTCCTCTTCTCCCTCTGTGGAGGAGCTGTTTTCATCCAACTCTGCACTGCTCCAAGAAAAAGTAATTTTGGCTCTCTGTTTTAGCTATTTGATAAAACAAACTCAAATTTCTTAGTCACCCAAAGGCAAAACTATCTTTAGCTCTTTGCTGGTGTTATGGCTTCATTTTCACTGCATTCTCTGCTCTGGGTGCAAGCATGTGAATCAGCAAGACACAGAAGCTGCTTTTTATTAGTCAAGTTTTTTCTAAATGAGGATCCATCTAGTATGAAATGACCTGGAGCAGTGAGAAGTAACCAGCTCTGAGATGTTTTAGAAGTGGAAGAGGTGAAATTCGACCATTATCAGCATCATTTCTATGCAGTGCTCACACAACTGTTCACAGAAGGATGTAATTTTTATAAAGGATAACCAAAAAAGCCTGATGAAAAGAGTGCCAGGTTTTGCATTGTTGCTCACTGGCTTCACTATAAACACCATGGGCCTGAAATAACCATGTGTACCCATGTTTCCTCCAAGGAATTACACAAGATTCAAACCTGAGGGTGCACCTGAAGGTTAGTAACACAGCCAGGAGACAGTCTTCCCAAGAGTGCCCCAAGAGTCACTCTGCAGGTTAATGTGTTTTCAAAGCACTTGTAAATACTAAAAATTGAACTCTTGGTGGCATATTGTTCACCTCTTCAGATTTATTTATTTATTTTAAATTTCCAAATTTAAATTTTGCAGGGCAAAACTTGCCTCCAGAATAAATGATTAATCATAAGATAGAGTAGGTGGGTACTTCTGACTGCATTAAATGTTAGGGGGAAAATCACTAGCTGAAAGCTACACCTGTGTAAAATGGCTATGCTCTGCACTGCTTGGAGCTGGAAACCAGTGGCTCATTACAAGGGATTCCTTTATTTTTATTTTTATTTTTAAATTTAAATAATTTTTAAATTTTAAATAATTCCTTTATTATTTATTTTGAGCACAATCAAATGTTAGGGATATGCAGACAAGTCATCGTGGAGGCAAGAGTTATTACACACACCTCCCTTAACTATATCTGCTTATAGACAATGGACACAGCAAGGAGACCAAGGGAAAATGTTTTCCAAGATTTATCTTTTACTAGTAATGGAAAACACCATCATGCTCCCAAAGCCAAACGGGGCATGTTTTTCACCATATATGTTGCACATAAAATTTTCTTATACAGGTGAATGTAATTTCCTCTATGCCACATCATAGATATAGCTGGGAAATAGATATAGTTACTAGAAACCTCATTCTTTAGGTTGCACTTCCCTAGGCACAGACAGCAGAAGCATGCTAACCAAAGCATCATAAATATCTGTTACTCACTATGACCTGCTCCAGGCCAAGAGATTAAGGAATATTTTTCAAAAGTTATCCAGAAAGTATTGTTGATTAATGAACACATTCAAAACAATGAGCTCTCTTGGAAACACATTAAAAAAGAAGAATAGAGATGAAATTAATCAGATTGATTTTTGCTGACGGGTTATTAGCCCAGCTTTGTCAAGTAGCAGTCTAACCAAAAAGGATTGTATCATCTGCTTTCCTTTAATTGTCCAGTTATTGTCTCTTTGTTTCCCAACTATACAGAGAACCTTTTCTCTTCATGCAAACTTCCAAAATGCCTTTTCCATCAAAAAAAAAAAAAGGGGTGTGAATTGGCTAGTGTGAGGATGGCTAATTTCCATCTAACTCACCTTTCTTGATCACAGTGGTCAGCCAGAATTTGAGCTCCAGAAGACTGTGTTAAATTAAGAAGATAATAATCCCAGACAACTCATTGATGGTATCCTGTTTATTTATCAAATTAAGGGGAAAAAAGGAAACAAACAAACAAACAAACAAACAAAAAAAAAACAACATGTAAAGACCTGTTCTTTTGGAGTCAGGAATAGTAAACATCAGGAAAGGAGCTCCTTGTAGGTACCCCTCACAACCTTTCTGGCCAACAGCTGTTCCTAAAGCTCTTGGTAAGAGCTGCACTACCTTTCCATTCTCATGACCTCCTTCCAAGACGGTCTCCTGGTAGCCTCTCTCATAAACTTCAGTTCTCCCAGAAAAGCCAAAAAAATCACATTCTAGCTAGCTGTGGTTCCACTGTGTGTTGTAACTGATATATCCATTGTATCCTAAAGAATTGATACCATACAAAACATTTCTTGCTATTTCACCAAAAAGTTGGCAGGATTGGCTTTATGGAGAGCTACAAAGTCACTTATCTAAGATATCAACAAAGACAGTGGTGTAGTTAGATGTCAGGTCAGGCAAACTGAATTTGCTTAGATTTATTTTACCCATATGAATGTGGACTAAACTGTGTGTGTATACACACATGCACACCCACACCCACAAATGCACAGAACCAATATATATGCATACTTAAATGAATACATATATCGTGTTTTCCCACAGATACACCCATATACACCAAACAGATGAGTTATCACTTTCTTCTTTATTATATTACCACCAGTTAGAAGTATGTTGAAATCTGTTAAACCCAAACAAGAAAAAAAAAAGATGGATGCTGAGCAGATGCCTATAGTCGACAAAGAAGATGAAGGTTTGTGAGGATGCTGCTGCCACTCAGTCTGTTTGGCAGAACAGAGAGGGTGCGAGATCATACATAGATGTGACCCATCACAGGAACATCATCTGAAAGAGAAAATTATTCTTCCAACTGAACAAGATAACCACCCACCAATAATCTTTTAAACAAAACTGTCTTCTGGGGAAAGTTCTTCAATTTCCCAGTCTGAGATCTCTTGTTATGAGATAGCTACAGGGTTTTATGACCAGCAAATATAGTCCAGGATGGTAAATGCCCATGTTCCTCACTTTCCCACCGTTTCATTTCTCCGTCCTAAGGAATCAGAGCATGGACAAATCCCATTGACGTAAATGCTGTGGGGTAGAAAGAATGTTTGCCACCAGGCCATGCTCTGGAATGGCAAGTATGCAAGAATTAGCATCTATAACTCTCCATAAACATTGGGGTTAATCTCTAGGGTTTACAAGACTCTTTAAATGTGTTTTAATAGGACAATATGCTTTACACAGGACCCATCCAACACTTCACATATCAGCAAAGTTTACAAGAAGGTAAACTGAGCTGGGGTAATAGTTCAGATTTGCAGCCAGGGCTCTAATGAGAATGCCAAAGTCAAAGTAATAAATGGATTTGCAAGTATAATATCTTCCCAAATGGCCGAAGAGCATTCCAGTCTGGCAGAACAGTCAGAAGGGAAGAGCTGCGAGAATTGCATTGTTCTCTCTCAAACTCTGAAATCTAAATAAATGGATCAAATTACTGCACATTCAGTGCAAAACGACGAGCCTGCATTCTGCCAGCCTCGCTCAGCGTGGGTAGGACATCGCTCCTGGGGCAGTCGGGCTGAGGTAACCAGTGCTGCCCACAGAGTTTGATGTTGATGAGAATGAGTAAATGCTGTTAATGAAAACTGAAGATTGTAAAGAACCAAAGGAGCTCAGTGGGGTTTATGCAGTGTTTCCTTCAATTGGCTACCAGGCAGCATCTTCCAGAATTTGTTGTCAGTCTTCTTCTGGTGGCAGTATTAAGACTGTGAGAAAAATATCTCCCGGCCCCAGTTGCCATTCCAGGCTCTGATCTCACAGGTGCAGGTCAGGACAAATTCTATGGAGTTGCTGGAGCTCCAGTGCAGAACTGTCCACCCAGTGCCTCCTCCAGAGAGCCTTTTCTCCAATGGGGACTGGGGTTTCCACACCAGCCACCGCCCCAAAACCTTTCTGGAGCCTGTTTTATTCTCCTGGCCTTCTGTTGATCTGCTTACCAATATCCTCTTGTTTACATGAGCCCTTCATTAAGCTGATAGTGGCTAAAGATTTCTTCACGGATATGGGGATTATGTGCAAAGTGTTATTCCAAATGAGAATTCAGGTACTATATAAAAATAATAATAATAATGATAATGGTGGATACACTTTTAAGGAGTTAGAGTAGCATCCTGGCCATCAGCAAGACAATCATGGATTGTCACATCGTGGATAAACTGAATGGACACAGCCTGTTCTACTACCCTGGTACTGGAGAGGAAAACACAGACTGGCATTCATTTCATCCAGCCTCTGTGTGACGTCCCTGTCTGAGCTGGTCATCTCAACATCCTTTATAGTTAAGAAAAGGAAGATGATGCTGGCAAAGCACAGCCCATCTGAATTATTTGGACACCTAATTACAGAAGAGAAGACTGAGGTCTGACAAACCTGCTCTTCTCCACTGATGACAAAAGCAGCCTGCATACATCACCAGCTTGCACGTGGGTGCCTTCTAGCTACCTAAAGCCAGGTGAGATGAATACTGTTCTAGGTTTATGAGAGCCTTGAGTGACCACTTGATACAGACTCTACCTCTGGGGTCAGAGAAAGCCATCAGCCCCAAGGACAACTTGTTTTTGTTTTGGAGAATGGTGTTTAAGATGGCTGGCCTCAGCCTCACAATTATCCAACACACTCATACAAAAGGCCACATCAGACTCTGTTAGCAGTTGACCAGTTTCTTTCTAGCTAACTTATTCTTTCCGTGATTTTTCACCCAAAACCAAATATCAAAGAAAATGAAGATGGAAAGCTTAAGAAGTGACACATTTCCATTAAATCAATATGAAAACCAGCCAGACTGTCCTAATAAATGTAATGAATGAATTAGGCATTCAAAGAAGAATGACCTCATGTTTCACTTCTTTATCCTCATCCTAATAATCAGGGAACATTTGCCCAACTCTATTTCCATGCCTCCATAAAGACCTGAGGGGACTTTCTGGAGGGAGTCAGCCAATATCTTAGCTTCATTTGCTATTGTCTGTGTTTATCACTTGGTGCAAGCTCATCAGAGTATGGGTAGATTGGCAGTAAAAGGATGATTGCTTCATTATAATAATTCAATCTGCGCTGAGACAGGCTGTCTCCTTTGCTACATGAGAAACAGCTAGAAACTTTATTTCATAAGCAAAATTACCACTGGCCATTTGAAATGCCAAGAGCAGCTATCATTAGATTGTGGTTCAGCTGGCTCTGCTCTCTGGTGCAGGCTGGAGAGCTTCCATCTCAGGAAGGAATCAACCTTCCTGACATGCTGGAGCAAAGGGGTGACACGCAAGAGAATATCTGGCCATTTCTTTAGCACAAAATCAGAAAGTTCAGGAAAAACATGTCTATAGACCAAGAGAAGAAATTCTGTAATTGCCTGTATAGTGAATTGGAAACATTTTTTCACCTTTAGAAATATAAGCTTGACCTTGATCACTGAAATCTGGTGGAAAGATTCCCATATCTGGAATGTTTAAATTAATCATCATCAATAAATTGTGTATTTCAGGAGAATCAGCTGTGCAAAAACTAAGGAGGACTTGCACTGTTTGTGAAAAAGGCTTTGTCCTTCTTCCAAGTTATTAGTAACTCCAGAACGAATGTTCTTGTATTGTTAGAAATAGGGTCTGAGATGGGTACAAGCAACATCAACTCTAAAACCAACAGGAAGACTGAATTTCATTCACTGAATTATGATGTGTAGGGACAAAAAATTGCATTTCATGGATGCTGCAGCCTCTGCAGGACAAGTGAGAGACCTCCCATTGCACCTACCAATCCATCTATGGAATATCCAGACACACAAAAGACACAACATAGCTTCAATAAATGTCATGTATAACATGCAGTGTGTAAAATCTGGTGTGTAATATAATATCTACTAGTTTTTTTCTTTACAGGTTACCAGCTGGTCAGACATTTTAAAGTAGTGACTGTGTAAATAATAGCCATCATGGCTGGATAACATTTATTGGGACCATCACCATATACCCCAGCCAGGACCAGGTGTTTTGAAGAGCCTAGTTTCAGAGAGCTGAATATGTCAGAATGAAGAATTTAAAAACAGAAATGTGAAGGATTGAACACAGCTTAATGGCAGAAGATCAGTAATCAGTAGGATTAATGAACCCTTGTTTGTGAGGACTCTTCTCCACCACCAAGTGACTCTTTGTGTCAAATAAGGTTTGAGTTTAGCCAGAACTTTGCTCATTGCCAGCTACTCATGTGGGCTCTTTCTGGAATGGGTCCTCTGATGTCTAGTAAGTAGCAAATCCGTACTAAAGACTTTCATCCAGAGAAGTCACTAATTGAAAAAGGGTAAATTGATAGTAATGAATAAGAATTACAAGCTGTAAATTGTAGCCGTATGGTAAGGGAAGGACACAAGTAGAAATCTATGGTCAGCAGGAGTGTTAAAGATATGTTAGCTACAAATAAGATCATCACAAAGGTACCACATTGCTACTAAATGGACATGATAAGCCTGCCAATAATAAACCCAAAGGAAGTAAAAATGTCAAGTAAATGTTTCCCACCTATGTTTAGGAAAAAAAGCCAGATAATGTATTGCAACTTATGGAAGAAAAACAACCATTTCTTTTGTAACAATAATTTCTAAAGTTAGAAATTTTTAATTGGCGGTTCCTGGATAACTTGTATCCAAGAGGCAAAGATGTTCAGTGGACCCCTGCTGCTGATTTTGAATAAGTCTTGGAACACTAGAGAAGTTAGAGACGTGAAGGAAAGATAATGTTGTGCCAGCACTTAAAGAGAGTAACTAGGATGACATGAATAAATATAGGCCTGTCAGTCTGACATCAATCTGAACAAAATAATAGAATTGTTATTTGGGGACTCTGTTAAGAACTAGTGAAAAAAAAATGAAATTATCGTGAACTTTTTAAAAATAGATCCTATCAAAAAAAAATTTATAATGTTGGAGCATGTACAAGTGCAGTTGGTAAAGGTAATAGCGCTGGTCTAAACACTACTGTTGATCTAAAGTCCATGACTTTGAGTCATCCCAAATCCATTAAAAAAATAAATAAATTATTCAGACTTAAAATGGTCTATTTTACCAACAAAAATGTCCTTAAATAAGACTGTCTTTGGGGTGTCAGCCAGTCTCATGAGTTGTGTTCTTGGCCCTTCACTCTATATCAACCATTCCCTGCAGATGGAATTGGTAGATAACACAAATACTCAGGGAGGTCTGGTGAATGGTGAAGACATAACAGCTAATCTGGGAGACCATTCTCATTTGCTCCATAACTGTGACACAACACAAGTAAGGGACAGCAAAGGAGGCAAGATGTACCAACTGAGGAGATCAGTGATTTTGAAGAGACTTCCAAGTCCTGGTAGAAAGTCAGCCAAACATGAGCTCCTCATGCATCTCAATGGCTAAAGAGACCATGGGTCTTTGGCTCTGCAAAGTAGGGTCCAATAAAGGGTGAGGTACCCTCTGTGTTTCACAATGGTGTGGTGGCTCCTACAATTGTTTTGGTGTTCAGACGAAGGATCTTAAAAAAAAATTGGAACGGATTCACGAAAAAATACATGAACTTGATTAAAGGACAGGAAAGCATGCCTTGTTCTGAGAGACTCAGAAGTTCAATTTATGTGGCATGTCCAAAGGAGGATTTGAGGATGATTTGATACTAATGCATTACAGCCAGAGAGCAGGGGAGAATGCTTAGCTGCCAGAGTTACTAACCAAAAGGCTCCTTGCTATTGATCAGTTTCTCATAAAGATTGGAGGTTTCCAGAAAGAGAGAAAGAGAGAAAGAAAGAAGGAAAGAGAGAATGAAAGAGAGAGAGAGAGAGAAGAAAGAAAGAGAAGAAAGAGAAGAAAGAGAGAGAAGAGAGAAAGAGAGAAAGAGAAAGAGAGAGAGAGAAAGAGAAAGAAAGAAAGAAAAAGAAAGAAAGAAAGAAAGAAAGAAAGAAAGAAAGAAAGAAAGAAAGAAAGAAAGAAAGAAAGAAAGAAAGGAAGAAAGGAAGAAAGAAAGAAAGAAAGAAAGAAAGAAAGAAAGAAAGAAAGAAAGAAAGAAAGAAAGAAAGAAAGAAAGAAAGAAAAAGAAAGGAAGAAAGGAAGAAAGAAAAAGAAAGGAAGAAAGAAAGAAAGAAAGAAAGAAAGAAAGAAAGAAAGAAAGAAAGGAAGGAAGGAAGGAAGGAAGAAAGAAAAATTTAGTTCTATAAAACATTGAAAGCTGGAAATTTCAAGCAGGAGAAACCCAGGTAGTCCCATGGGCTGTGTAACCATGAAGAACTGTTTAGAAGACCCTCAGGTCTATTCTAAGCTTACAAATATGAGAAAAGAAATTGTCAGTGATATCATATACGTTTGGTGAGCATCTTAGCACTGAGCCACCCAGGAAGACCTCCCTTTACACAATAGAGCATTCAAACATTCCCAGAGTTACTGTTTATTTTTACCAACTAGATGTTCTTACAGATATACAAAAAAAGACATTCACCAATTTTAGTCACTGTCAAGCTTTCCCGCAGTAGTTCTTTTAACAAAATCTTGAGAGTGTAGCAATTTCTCCATTCTAAAAGGACTTTCAGATCTGCAAATTACTGAACATTTAATAGCAAGAAAACTAGAGATTCAAAACCATTTATCTCTTTTCTTCATACTCCTCCATTCCTTTTGTGGCACTGTAGAACTTCTTGCAGACTGATTTTACAAAGAAGCTGAATACATCTCTTGCTGTTTCTCAGCTGAAGAGCTGATACAATGGGAAGTACATCTCTCTGCAGTCTTGGTATATTCGGTGGGAAAGTTTTCATTTGCAGGACTTGTTCCTTTAGTCCAGCAGCCCATCAGTTTGACCACTTCCAAAGTTTTAATTTAAAACTTGAGCAAAATCACCGTGGTTTTCCCCCTTTTCCCATTAAAAATTTGTGAAACTACCAAGTTTTCCATGTCTTTTGCCAAAAACCACAACCTGCTGCAAATTCATTCAAAAGCAATTCCAAACTTAACCCAGATTAATAACACTTCCAATTAATATGGCCAAGTTTTTAAGTTCAACAGATTAAAAATTGTCAAGTTTCATGTCTTTTTGTGAACATTTTGTTCCACTCAAATCATGATCCCACAACAAATTATTACTGCCAAGTTAAAGCCATTAAAAAAAATCTACCTTTGCATTTTGAAAACTCTATATTTTGTTGGAGTTCAGATCTGCAGTTTAATTTTGTCTTGTTGTATAAAGATGGGAGGAACCTGCTTCTAGATCCAGAACAGTTTCCAAGTCATAGCCCTACCCAGATTGGGATAGTTGGACCCATATGCTTTTGTTTGGATTGATCACTATTTTTTGCTTAAAATGGAGGGTGTGCTCAGATCATCTGCAACTATTTCAAGCTAGCATGTTTTCAAACATCACCTCCCTTTAACTGAAAATCATCGCCCCTTGACTGAAGTGCAACAAGTAACCATAGCTCCCCATCAATGTACAGTGCAACACGTTTGCTGGCCCACCTTCATGAGGAAGGAGATGAGAAGGGTGAACACCTACAAAGACGCTAACTCAATTGTTTGTAATCACATTAACTACCCTCTATGTCTTCCAGAGGTTGGTTTCTTCCCCTGGTTTCTGCGTTCTTTTCCATAGGTACGATATCTGGAGACAGAAACATGGGCTGATAATGACTGAAACCACACTCCCTTGAACACGATGGCCCTTGCACTTTCTAGACCAAAGCACTCTCTGGGACTATGCTGAAAAAAAGATTTATAGTTTTTAATCTCCTCATGAAGTATGACTGTTAAGTATGTTATAATATATAGGACAGGAATTAATCCTGAATTTATTTAGATTTTTTTCTTATTTCATCTGTCAGAGGATTGCCATTTCAATTATTTATTAAGAAAATTATGTTTTTCAAGGTAAATGCATTACTTTTGTTATCTGCTTTCAATTAGCTGGGAATTCACTATGTTCAGCCAAATGTCCATTCATCAACAAATTCCAGATTCCTGGCAGTCTGAACAAATTCCCAATTTTCTTCTTTTATGGTTAAAATAAGTGAAGATATTCATGCCTCATGCTAAATTATAGCTGGGCTTAGATTTGCCTGGAGGGAGGAGAAAACAAGTATGGAAGGTCTCAAAATATATTACTAGATGTTTTGATAGGAGTAGAGCTAAAATATTTCATGATCTTTTTTCTCCAGGTGCTTTGATACACTATCTAGGTGCTCTCCTTCATGGGCCACTTACTGAACTGAGCCAGTCATCCTCCAAAATGCATGCAACAGGTTGATGAGGCCATGTCTAGCTGCAGGGCTCTGTCTTCCACATAGAAATGTGGGAATAAAAGGAAAGTAAAATGCAACTTGTGCCACTGAAACCCCTCATGTTATGTCCAACCCTTCCACTTAGTGAATTCACTTGTTCAGTGTAGTACTGTGCAAAGGAGCTCTAGTGGTGTCATGGGCAGCACCGGGGCCATAGCATGCCCTGGAGCATCGAGGGAGCAGTGACTACAGAGAAGTACAGTGGCCAGCCATGTGCCATGGCAGAATAGGGTCCAGGCTTCTTCCTTGGAAATACTTCAGTGCTGGTCCTCCTTTCTCCTCCTGCAAAGCAAGGCTGCCTAGCCTGCGGCCAGCCCATTGCTGACATGGCTACATGGCTTGCGAGACCCCAGCTGGTTTCTCAGCCCAGCACCATGCCATGCTGTGTAGCTGCATCCATCGCAGCTGGTTCCCTCTCCAGCCAGCCACCTGCTGGAAGGTGAAAGAGCTGGGCTTCTTGCAGAGAGGCTCTTTATCCCCAACAGGGAGTATAGGTACTTGTTAAAATGCATGATGTCAAAGGCACTTCTGCTTGCAATTGACACTTTAGATAGTGCTGGACCAAAGGCTAGGAATTTACTAGGAATCTCCTGGGCAAAGCAGAGAGAAAGGCTTGACTTCTGCTAGATGTGGGGATTGAGGGCAACCAGAAACGCTGCCCCAGCCTGTCTGGGCGCTCACTACAGCTCTGAGCTCGGTTACTCTAGGTATGGCTTTGCGTACTTCTGTGCATGGTGTGACTGGCCCCAAGCCCTGCAGACAGCAGAGGAGCCAGCATGAAGCGATCCCACTGTCCTGTATGGCTTTATCAGCCTCCTTCACCTCTGCAGGGCATCAGGCTGCACGCCCAAGGTCTGCTTCACGTCCCGGGCTCACCACGGCTCCCTGCTGGCCCCCATGGCCACGTTTCCTTCCCAGTGGGCAAGGAGACAGGGAGGAGAGTAAGTTACCAACAGGGAGTTAGGGCCTAGCAGAGATGTTCAGTTGGTCCCAGGAGCTTTAGTTTGAGACAGGCATAGGCTTTAAATACAAGCAGTATCTAAAGCTCAACGTTTTCCTTCCAAAGTAGTAGAGATTTTCAGTAATTTTAGTCATTCGTGTTATCTCCTCCTCCCTTTGTTATGAAACTGCTGTCTCCCTTGGCTCTCTCAATTGATGTTCTCAAAATTCCTCTGTCCTGATCATCTCCTCTGGGTCATACTAAGTTATCTGGGTCTTGTGCTGCCCTTCCATTTCCCAGATTAGTCATCACTGGCTCTGATTATGTTTGCTTGGTCACCTCTTCCTTCCTCCTTTGCACTCACACTGGGTACTTGTTTGTTTTCTCTTTCCCATGATTTTTGGCCAGTAATGCTTTCATTGCACTGTGAAGCAGGACTCTTCATCCTTTTTTCATCGTATTCAGGTGTTCATAGGTCTCTCCCTCTCCGTGCATGCTCTGAGATGGAGTTTTCTTGTGCACCATGGTTTTTATCATGTCAGTAAAGACGCAGAGTCATCACTGTCTCTCATTCCCCAGGCTGTGCAGAAAGCTAACGACCCTTACACATGCTGGTACCTTCCCAACCAGACAGCAGAGGCAGGAAGATGAGATTTTTTCCTTACATCATTTGTGTGCATCTCAGCCATACACCACTCTCAGCATGGCAAGGTGATTAGGCTGAGGTTTTGGGGTATATCCAGTGTCACCTTCACTTCTTGGTGACACAGAGCCCCGAGAGCCACCCTGCCATCGGGCAGCCCGGTCAGCGGTGTGTGCTCGTGGTGAGGGCTCTCCCAACAGATGAAATCATCGCGATCTCTTCAGCATCTGTCTAACGTCCTATAGTGCAGGCAACTGTGAACTCATGTGTTTATTTTTCTAGTAGAATACACCTGCAACTTAAATATTGTATGATAAGCAGATGTTCGCTCCTATAAACTGAGCAGCGCACAAAGATTTATAGACCCCAGAGATTCGGATTTAGTGAGTGAGAGCCAAGGTCACAACTGGACCTTCAGATCCAATAAATCTTGACATTACTGGGGCACTGGGGGAGGGGAAGAAGGTGTCATCATAGACGTATCACAATTTTTGAAGGAAGCCAGTGATGATCTGCGAAGCAGATGTAAGTCAAGATGATTTTGATACGTTACACTGACCCTGCCAGGCAAGAGATGAAATAACTCTGGATTTGATTTGGAGTCACATACGGAACATAGGAGTGGAAATGATGATAATAAGTCCTTGTTCACATGAGAAGCGGTGGGGAAAAAACTCCATTAAAAAGAGTAAATGCTTTTTTTTTTTTTTCTCAAGATATAATTAAGCTGTCACTTATACCATCAGTGGCAGATTTATTCTAATTAAGGTATTTTAAATGACATATATGTGCTATATACTTTTCTTTCAGTAATGAAAACCAGTGGTTTAGCAACAGGGGAACCAAAGTCCTGTGTGAGCAGAGTAGGTACCAGTGACACCCCAGTGGTATCTGCAGCTCTGCTGGTTGGATTTGGAGAGCTGGAGAAGAGAACAGGTTATTGAAAGTAATTTGGTCTCTAATGCTCCTTTAGACCTTGATCTCTTTGCTCGAAGTTTAAACACAGGCTGGCAGCAAGGATGGAGGGGAAAGGAGGTGAGGACAACTTGTATGGACAGTCAGTGCCAACGTCACCACAGAAGAAATAGAGGCTGGAAATTGAGAGGGTTGGGTAAGAGGAAAGGAGGAATGTTTTCAATGGGCACCAAAATATCCCCAAGGGCTGTGTTTAAAGGCCTTCATATGCGCAACTGAATTGCCATTGCCTCGTGATAGCTGCAATGAAATAGCAGAAGTGGATAAAGACCGAAACACCAGAGGCAGCCTGGACGTGCCTCTGTCCACCCACAGCTCAGCCTGGGCTGTGAAGCCCTCCAGAGAGGTATCAGAAACCTGTGCACTCCCAACCCCACGCCATATCCACTGGCTCCAATGTTTCCAAGCTCAAAGCTGCCTTCCTCCCATCCTCACATGGCCACAGAAAGGGCTCAGTGGTTTCAAGCCTGCACCAGGCGGGTGAATGTGGCCGCCCCATCCCTGCAGGCACCAGGCCCCTTCCACACCTGCAGTTTTGCAAACCCTCCACGCTGTTAAACAAACAGCTCAAATGGCCCATTGAGCAATTCACGGTTGCAACAAGAAAAAAAAAAAAAAAACGAAGGTTGCGAAGGTTTCCAACGAGCAATTATAAATTACACTGGTGTTTCTGCCTTTCTGTTTAGACTAGCTCATAGTGGTTTAAGAGAATCATCTACCCAGCAATTTTTAGGGACTTCCAAAACATGTAGTTCAGCCAAGAGCAAAACAGAAGAAAAAAACACCACCAGTAAGGAATTCCCCAGTTACTGAATTATAACAAATAAATGCAAATACCTGTTAGAGCAGAAAATGGAGGCAGATGAAAACACAAGAAAGCAAACGTGAAGATTTGTGCTGATTTTTTTCTCATTGAGGTAAATACCCATGTGAATACCTCCCTCGAACTCATGTATCTGAAAGCATAGCTGACTGCAACAGAAGCAGCCAGGAAGACGGCTTCTGTGGCAACTGAAATGAAAATTTGGAGCCAAACTGAAGTTATTACTAGCTGTCAGATACAATCTATGCAAATGACTGTGCTCCCAAATAAGACTGTGGGTTATATTCTGGCTGCCAGCGGTGATACAGATAAATAGTCAAAAAAATCATTCAGAAAGCACAGCAGACTGAAGCACTAGTTCAAGATTTCAAAAGCGCTTGTACAAGGATGTTCTAGATGTCCATGCATAGGTACCTGCATCAGTGGCTCAGCCCTCCTGCAAGGAAATACAACGGGAAGAGCTGGAGGCAGGCAGGGGCAAGCAAGACCCAGGGCACTGTCCTCACTTGCTCTCATTCTGGCTCCAGTTTTTCACCTTTGGGGACATTTTAACTCTCACACTCATGTATGGAGGATACGGGTATGTTTTGCTTCAGAGGATGTAGTGAAGATCACCATGCTTGGAAAAAGGTGTTGTAAATATCCAACCTGCAGCAGAATTTTTTCCTGCCAACTGGTCTTTCATGATGTTCTGCTCCAGCTGAGTTGCCCCAGCCAGGAGCCCGCTGCCGTGACCCTGCTCACCACATCCCCACGCTTGGAGAATTTCCACTCTGGCCACAGGCTCCGGGATCATTACAAAAGGGTATTTCTCAGTGCTTTCTCCACTGCTCTATGTACAGCAAAAATCCTACACCATCAGGGCAATCAAGAGGTGTTTGCATTACCCAGCCTTTGTTCCAGTATCTGTAAACACTGTCTCAAAATCATTCCTGTTTCCATACCAGACAGGCACACTGTAGCTTCTTTACTGGTAAGGCACAGATCATGAATTTTCCTGCCTTGGAAGTTGGGAAATACAGCTCTGGTATTAGCAACATCTTTTAAGGGAGCTGCTGGCGTCATTAGTGAAAAAAAAAATCATTTAAGGGAAATCAATTTTCTGCCTCCCTGTCATCCTGTGTCAGATCGGGCTACAGGTGAAAGTCAGTTTAGTGGTTACTATTTATTCCCAGCCGACTACTAATCCCATTTCCCACTGCTGAAATAAGGCGTTAAAATCAGTGTACTCTTTTGTTGAAAGGAAGACATTCCAAACAGCCGTATCCTTCAAAAGCTTCGGCCTTTTCTTTCCCCTTACCGTCTCCCTAGGTAGCCCTCCGAGACACACTGTTATGTGGGATGCCAACTGCTCACTATTCATCACAGCCTTATTCTCCAAGGATCCATTGATTCTGAATGATTTATCATCCGATGTTTCGTGCGTTGCTGCAGAAATAAATCAGAACTGGGACTGCCAGATGCTCCTGGGTCCCATCGTACCGCGTTAATTTATTAAAGAGGGGTTTTCTCGGCACAGCCGTGGGGTGCAGGAATCTCCTCCGCAAGGAGCAACAAGGATCGGGGTTTTGCCCTGAGCCAACCGTGAAGAGCACCGAGAGAGAGAGAGAGAAAGACTTCAGCGTGGAAGCACACGAGCCTGGAAACCCTTGCAGGGTGAGCAGGCGGTCGGCTTTCCAAGTAGAGCTAGTGGTGACAGTGCTCCAAGAAAAATAGATTTAGTCCTTAAGCGTGTAGCTTTTGTTCTGGGCTCACAGTCTCTTTTTGTTTCTTGGACTAGGTCTCGCACCCGGATATGGCAAGTAAATATCAAGCCATAAATCACAGATGTGATGCTTGCTTTTCTTTCTTCAAGGTTGTATAATATAATGAAAAAGATCAAGCAAATGCAAAGCTGTTTTACACTGCACATGCACAGAGTGCAAAAGGCCTTGGGCCTCTTCCAATGACTGCGCAAGAATGATAGGCCTCCTGCTAACACAAAGATCTATTTTTCTGAGGCATGGTACAAATCCTCTCATGGATTGAAGGGTTTCTCCTGTTCTTGTTTTCTTTAATGGTCTTGCAATACAGTTAATTGAACATATAATGACCCTTCATTCAAATCTTCTGCTGATGTATATTGTGGTAGTTTCATCAAATGTGCCTCTGGCAGAACAGGAAACTCAAATTTCCTATGTTCCTTCCCAGCGTCCTGAATGCATGTCAACAGCTTTTTGGTACTTACCACCCTTAGTTGTTTCTCATCTCCATGTCAGAGCCTCCGAACCACTGCTGCTCAGACACAATTTTACCTCTGATGTTACTGCTGGAGCACCAGGCTGACACCACCTGGAGGACAGGAAGCTTCTGGAACTTCTGCTTGAACTTCTGGGGCCTTGTCCTTGAAGTCCAGCCATGCCACAGTCGTGCACTCAGTTCCAACACTTCCTAATTCACCCGTGCCTGAAGTCGCACTACTGGTGCTCTTCTAAAATCAGTTTCTCATCACCTGCAAGGGGAAGAAAACACCTAAATTGCATCGTTCTTCCCACCTCCCCAAACACTCTTCAGGGTAATTCCTCCTCTATGTCTGTGCCCCCTGTGCAGGAAATACATCACAGGACAGCAGGATTTCCAGCACTGCTGACACATTAGCAGCCTCTCTGCTAATCTCCGAGCATGTAAAAATGGGACTTCAGAGCATCATATATCTTAGCTAACTGACAGCCCGTGGTGACAGCAATAAAATGCACTTTCCTGACACCCGTTCCTCTGCCAGGCTGCAGAGCTTTGCCACACCTCCAAGGGGATTTAGCAACCTTCAACAGAGCGAGTTGGCAGGTGGGTTCAAGTCCCTATTTCTGTCTCCACTCTCTTCTCCTGTTCATAAGTTTCCATTTGTTTTGACATTTTCCCAAATTTGTAAGCTAGGGAAAGATATCCTATGTGCATAATTCTAGCCCAAACAGCTAATGTTTGCCAATGTTATGAGAAAGCATAAGCAACAGCTTATAATGGGAAGTGTTGGGCAATCCCATCTTCGCTGAAGGCAAAATTCCCCACTGTGCTGCCACCAAGATTAGTTCCAGATTTCCCCAGGTCCTGTGACATGCAGAGAGCCTGTGTGAGGGGCTGCTAAGTGCGGTCAGGTCTAATGCCCTCTTGCAAATATCTCAAGAGCAGATTTTATCCTAAAATCTTCAGAAGACCACTATGGGAAACCCTGATTAGTCAGTAAGACTGTTGTTTATCCTTCTGGTGGAACACAACTTCCACTAAACCAGAGCCATTCTCTCCTTAAAGATAAGCAAATGCTAGCAAAATTACTGTAAATCATGGGATTACTGGGTAAGGTTGCAGCAAAACATAATTTGCATCTTAACCCTGTTTTCTCTCATTTACAGCCATCTTCAAATGTCTTCTTTGGCACTGATAACATTTGTCTCAACCTAAAAGTGAACTTTGGAGGAGTGGGAGTCTGAATAAAACCTCTACAGCTGTTTTTGAATTAGCCAGGAGGAAAAAAATGCACGTTTCCCAGCATAAATATTATCTTGGTTTTATTTTTGTTTCTCTTCTGTTGTTTTCTTTTTTTTTTCTTTTTTTCTTTAGTTCAAGGAGAACATTTGGTTTATTTAGAGTTAGATTATTTTATGTTATTTAGATGTCAGCACGGCACATCTGTAGTTCTCAGTGAGACAGAGGAACATCAGAGCAGCTCTACCAGGTCAGACCAAAGGTTCATCCAATCCTGTATCCTGCCTCCAGCAGTGGCCAGTAGCAGATGCTCAGAGCAAGGAGCAGAAGGAACAGGACCAGTGCCAGGAGCCCTCCCTGCTGTGCCTCCTGTGGTCCCCAAGATCCGTGGTTCGAGGACTTCCTGAGCTGGGAGCTGCAGCTGGAACAAGGCGTTTGACGGTCACCAATAGCCCTATCCTCTCTGAATTCGTCTAATCCCTTTTTCAGCCCCTCTATCCCTTTGGCCTTCACAGCCCCCTGTGGTAAAGACTTCCACGAGGCAGCTATGCTGTGCATGAAATCAATACTTCCTTGCCCTCATTTTAAACCTGGTAATGTCCTTGGAAGGCTCATAGTTCTTGTGTTATGAGAAACACTGAATAGACTTGTCCCAGATCACTGTTGGTGTTCCTGCCTTTTCACATAGGCTATTTCATCACTCCTTTTGTACAAGCTTGCTCATAGCCCTCATCGTTCTTATTTTTCTTGTCTGTACCTCTGCCTCTCCTGGATCCATTTTAGGAGGGTTAGAGCATGGCATGTCTTGGTCTTGGTATTTATGATGACTTCCTTTCCAGGTAGGATCTAGTACTTCATCTACCTTTTTTATTTATTTTTTCCTCCATTCCTGAGTACCAGGACAATGTTTTAAGAGAATTTTCCATCATTATTCCAAATCTCTTTCTAAAAGGCAATAGCTTACCAAGAGCCAACTGTTGGGTAAACACTGGTAGCTCTGTTACTTTCTCTTTGTTTGATTACCTTGCTTCATTACCAGCGCTGAATTTCTCCTGTTTTTTTGTTTTGTTTTGTTTTGTTTTCTCCCAGTCACTCAGTTGTGTGAGATGTTCCTGTGACTGTTTCATATTGGCTCTTCTGAATAATTCTGTATCATCTGCAAACTCGATTAACCCACTGTTTATCCCCCCTTGCCAGATTTTTGATGAGTGCATTGCATTATACCACTTACATCTACACTGTTTTCTAGACTCGAGGAGCTCTGAGAAAGGTCTTGGGCCTTTTTCTCTCTGCAGCTTGGCTTTCCAATGAGCTGGGTGTGAAAACCACTTTGGGAATCTGGATCCACTTTATTGGTGACGCCTTGGTTAGTCACATACCTAATGACTTCTGCAAAGGCTGCCAACAAATTTGCAAACCATGGCTTTCCCTTACAGAAGCAACATTTCTCCTCTTCTACTACCCCATGCTTATGGGATCCATCCATATCTATCAGTTCTACCCTGTGAGACAATTTTCAATACTTTGCCTGGTATGGAAGGCCAGCATATTAGTTCATAGTTCTAGGGTTCATTCTTGAATTATTTCTACCTACAGTTAATATATCTGGAATAAAAGGTTCAAACATGAGGTTTAATTAATAATTAGAAAGACAACAAATATCCCCTATAGGTACATTCAATTATCCCTATTGTTTTTCCTTCTAAAAGCATTATTTTCTCCCACAAACTGGTCCAAAGTATGCCCACAACAGGGGATTTTCCAAGTTGCTCCTTTCCTTGAATAAAGTGTTGATATAGTTTTTGCACTACAAAATGCAATGGCAGGTTCTTCCCTCAGAAACTCCATTTTTTTTGCGTCCACAATTTTGCTCGTATAGTCTCATGTGAGTCGGACATAGTACAATAGCGAAGGTAAATGCATCAACAAAGGCACGTGTATGGGAATTGTGCCTTATTTCAAAAACAAACAAACAAACAAAACAAGAACCAAAGAGGTAGAAGTTACCTACAGCAGTGAAAGCAAGCCATCAAGTATTTAATCTTGAACATAATTACAAGCATGAAAGCACCATCTGTGAAATCAATGCAACCTGTCAGGTGCTTTAGAAATAGGCTCACCTAAATCTTTTGCCCACCTAGAGTTTCAACGGGTATCATCGTGGTACCACCTAGGCACACAAATGCAGATTCATGGAGGGAGCAGGGGTGCTCTCCCTCAAAATCAGCAGCACCACTGCCCCATGCAGTCCCACAAGGTAATACAGTGGGGCTGTGCAGCCCTGCCTCCACCCCCGAGTCAGATCAGGGCTGTGTTTGCCTCTGGGTAATGTTAATTTTGGGCCTGCATTTCAGGACTACTCTTCTTCACTTCGCAGCCCTCTCAGCTGCAGTATATCACTCGCAGGCCAATATCCTTAACACACAGGGGGGTATCCCTCGTGGCACACACTAATTTACAAATGAGAATGATATCTGAGTGCGTCACATTTCAGTGAAGAAAAACAAACCTTATGGACTCTTTTAAGGCTGTGATAAATTATAATGTGCACGGTACAAATATTTATCTTGCACCCTTATTACAAGTATTTCCTTTCCACTGGTTAATTTAATTAAGAGGTGTCCCTTCGGACCTAAAACTTTGTAAGATGGATATATTTCTCTCCAAAACATAATTCATTTTGAATGAAGAGGGGAAAACTCATAGCTCCTGAACTTATTAATAATGATCTGAATTAAAATACATTCCTGGCTTCCTTGAACACTTACGTATGTTAAGGGATAGCTGGGAGGGGAGGCAACAGGGATTATTTTTGTTTTCATGAGAAGGCCCTGATCCCAGAAACACTGTCAAACACATATGACGAGGAGTTAGTCACAGTGATTTCTTTGGCAAGGGGGGAAAGAAGCAGAAACAAAAACAACACTAACCCAGCTTTCTGTCAGGGGTGGGGGGCTATCAAGGGAGCCAGTGTGGGATCATTCTTCTTTTCTCCCAGTACCCAGCATCCCACCTCATTCAAAAAAAGGCCTCCCTATGCTTGGCAAGCTCTGCCTTTGAAGGAGACCAAGGACACAAGCAGAAGAATTGGTGAAGCATGGCTGGGGCATCCTACAGCCCAGAGCTGGTCACCCCCCTGTGCAGCCCTGGGGTCCACGGGAGCCTTCCTCGCACGACCCAAACCATCACCCAGCGCAGCATGTTGGGCCCCCAGCAAAGGCAAAGCCCACAGAAGACACCATCCCCAGTTGAGCTCACAAGTTCTGGGCAAGAGCAGCCACTCTGAAGAAGTTACATGGGCTGTAGACTTAAAAATTAAAAGGAAAAGAGAAAAAGATTGAGCCTGACGGAGAGAAGAACCCCAACCCATCTGGGGATTCGGAGGGCAGGATTTTGACTCGAGTCTGCTGTGCTAATTTTGGATGTGTCACTTGGCTTCACTTCTTGGGACCCCTTCCCAATTTTTGTCTTATCCACATCAAGGGAGGTATCTCTGGGTCACAACCTGACTCCTGCTGTGTTTCTGCAATGAGACAACGGGGCATCAGCCTTGCTGAAATGCAGGCAATACAGAGAGATAACGACATAACTACAACTGTTTTTCCAAAATATCTGTTTTGCCTCTGCTCACAGAGTAATTCTTGGAATTGTCCATTAGAAAATCAGTCCTCAGCTCAGTCCCCAGATAGGGTGAGTGATTTTGTGCCTGATTGTTTCTTCAGGGGAGCATTTGGGCATACAAATGCCGGGAAATACACCTATTCTGAGATGCCTCTTCCACAAAGGTTGGAGTTTACCACTCCCATCCTTGCCTCTGTAGCACACTGATAAGAGATTATTTTAATGATGTTCAAGGTTGAAGGATACTGAAATACTTGTAAATTCATTTCCTTTTTAGAGGAGATTTTTTTTTGTCAGTTTTTTAGTATTTTGTCAATACTCCTATTTTCTTTCATTACAGAGCCTACCAATATACTGCTAGCAGACTCACTAACAAAACAAGGGACATTATTGCCAGCAGAAAAGGATATTGAATCATTGCTGGAGGCATAACCAAAGAGGTTTCTTGGAACATTATTCAAATTCGTATTGATGCTGTTTTGATTTTGCAGCACCAGCACATGCAGAAAACTCTCTGCTGGCCTTAAAAGCCTTGGTAAGATTCAAGCCAGAGCGCTTGGTCAATGCCAGCTCTTACATCAGTGACTGGCACCCCTTCATGGCTCACGTGTCCCACTTTTAAAAGAACAATTGCAGCCGTGCCGCGAGTTGAATGACAAAACTCAAAGGAAAATGAACCTGAAGATGTTTCCCTAGCAACTATATGCAACAGAACAGTGCTCCCATCAGCCCAACAATACAGCATCATGCTTTGAATCAAAAGAAATATGCAATGAAATCCTTACCACCTGAACGGGGAGCGCTGCCTGGCAGAGACACAGCAACCTGTGCCTAGCTAACAATGAGACCACTCACCTTGAGGGGAAAACCACCGCGGCCACTCGAGGTGAGGAACAGCAATGGCCAGGAGCAGAGGCTCAGGGAGAATATCAGCCTCAAGAGACGGCCCTGAAATATAAAGAAGCTTAATTGCACTATTGTTAAAAGAAAATGGGTGTTGACCGCCCTTTTGTCCCCACCTTCCTGACCCTTCTGACTACATCTCTAGTACAATTTTAGCATATGCTGTTTAATGTGTCGCCTTCAGCCATCTGACACACATTGGCTGTCTTGAAGCAAAAGCCAGGAGCTCCCAGTGGGCAAAGAGAGGTTTATGCACCTAACTGCAATGATCTTTGTCTGGAAAGTCTTTCCCAGTCCTTCTTGCTCATCCTTCCTAAAGTGGCTGGACTCTCAGAAGCGACGCGCCCTGGTGCAACCTGCCCTTTTTCTCCCCACAGGACTTCGAGGCAGCCTTCCTCTCCATCATATTCCACAGAAATAAATAAACAAGTAAATAAGCTATTGTGGCCTGAATATTGTGGCACACAGACGAAAGGCTGCTACAGCATCACAGTGTAAAATCTGTTTGTAATGGTATATTATCTATGAGTTGCACCACTAAATGCAGCACTATACCACATCACTCCAAGAATGATTTCCACTCACCTGTGCTGGAAACTTCCTGCTCTATAAAAGCAGGTTCCACCTTTTGAGCCTGAAAATACTCTGAAGCCGTTCCCCACTGATGGCCAACCAACTGCTTTCCTTAGCTGATGTGTGCTTAGCGTCACTAACGTTGATTAAATTAGCTGTATTAAATCCCAATAATTGTATCTCGCACTGTGATTTACGGTTTACCTCCCACAATATGAGAGGCCTTTGGCACACCGAGGCAGAGATACCTCAAATGCCACCAACAGGACATTTTTTTACAAAGAACGTGAGAGGAGGGAAGCATTCAGCAGCAGGCACGTGTTGGTGGTGCAGCTCTTCCTCCTGCTGGTTGGGTGCTAATACTCACGCCATTCATTCTTTCGATAACCCTGCACTTGCCACCCGTAAGGAAAGCTTGGAAAGGGGCTTTGCAGAGCAGGGCTGAGCAACCTTGGGATACCTGAGAGCCTCTGCTGGCCAAGTAGGAGGAAGGCTGTAGCTGACCTGAGCCAGGAGAAAGGGAACACTGCTTCTTACCGAGGGACAGCTGAAGGTTTGTGCGACTGAGCTGAGCAATCCAGCAAGGAAAACAACTCTCCAAAAGCTGAAACCTCTCCTCAGCGAGGAAGCAATCCTGCAGTCGCTGGGCCTGCTTAGGGAAACCAGCCTCCCCATTGTCTCCCAAACTACACCTGGGGAGTTGGGCAGCCCACAAGGCTTGCAGTCACCCGCAGACTTCAAATAACATTTCTATCCTGAGAGAAGGGCCTGAAACTGCTCCTTCTAAATCCCCAGCAATCTCTCAGGAGGCTTTGGAGCCTTTCCTTACTGTATACAATTGGGGTCAAAGCCTGGGAAGTCCTGTTGGCTCCTCTATAATTCAAGTAACAGCCCACCAGCATACTTGGATTAAGGCATACTTTAGGATCATGAGCAGTCACAGATTCTGTTCTTGTATCTCATACAAAGGTTTCTCTGCTACTCCATCAGTCCCCTCACACATCCAGGATGATATAGATGTAATAGATCAGGCAGGCAATATTACAGATACTTCTCCTTGATGCAGGATCTCAGCCCCTGTCCTGCTCATTACCGTATAAGCCATTAGGAACATTACCTCACACCCAGGAATTGTTCAGCTCCCTCAGCTGTCTTGCTAGCAGCATTTGCAAAACCTCCCTGGAGCCAGCACTAGAGCTGGGATCTGTCCTTCCTGCCTGCACGTGGCCTTGATCCAGCCTCTTTCCTTGCTGGGAGCCAGGGCACGGCTGCTCCTGGCGCTCCGTCCCAGCAGGGGCTGGGGGCCAGAAGCCGCTAGCACTGCGGCCCCAGAGGTGGTGCGAGGCCTCCACACACGTACCCGCAGTGCTGCGATATGAGGAGCTGGTCCAGTCTCAGGGCCTGGCTGCTGAAACACACGGACTTACCCTGAGGAGAGCTGAGGATTTTGTGTGCAGGAGTAGGAAAGCAGTAGAGCAATTTCTCTTTCCCCTAAAATAAAACCAAACCCTGCTCCCACAGAAATCAGTGGTAAAACTGCCGTGACTGCAGCAGTGCCAGTTCAGGCACTTCATGATTCTTGCCTCTTAAAAGTTTCGCTTCGTTAAAGTGCCGAGTCTTTCTAACTTGAATATTTCATTTGCTCCTTGTATTGGGTTGTCTTCATAACGTAGTTGCCAAAAGGGAAGCAAAAGGGAACCTGCTGGGAGACCACGAAACATTACATGCCGGGAGGCAGTGAATATACAGGCACGTTCCCAGAAGGATGCCTCCTGTGTGGTGCTGTTGTTATTGAAGCTTCAAACTTCGGGATGAACCAGGAAGGCTAGTGAAATGCAAATGGCCTGAAGCCCAGCAGAGACCATATTTGCTCACTACTCGTCTTGCTTCCTGAAGGCCAAGCCCCCTTGTGGGCGTAAAGGTCACGGATCCGACAGCAGAGAGGTGAAAGACATGGATCTCAACAGGCACTTGAGGTGCTTCCTCTGGAAACAAGCTCTCACACAGAAGTGGCAGAACAGAAGATGTGATGCGATGGTGAAACAAACGCACACAATGTGCTTCATCCTCAGGATGCATTACTGAATGCGAGAGGGAGGGTGAGAGCAGCTGCCCTGCTGCACACCTCTGGCTCTTCATGTCCACGGGAACACAGCTGGCTAGCAAGGACAAAAGCTTCAAGCATTGTGGTGCACTCAAAAAATATGATTTTAGCAACACAGGAAGAAACATCCTTCAGCAGAAAAATCAGTGAGCAGACAGAGGTGGTTTATTGTGCAACTATCTGCTGAACAGAACGGCGCCCTACCACACTGCAAAACAAAGCTTTTAGACAAAGGAAAGGGTCGATTTTTGTTGCAAACAGCTTAATTAATCATTTTCCTCAGCTCCAGAAGGAAAGAGACTTGAGCTACAAAAGCTCTGCTTGCATTAACCTCCAGGCACACAGACATCCTTTCCCAGAATTCATTTAGCTGTCAAGATGGGGAAAAATAATGCCAGCAGCAGAGAGGTTCAAAAATTGTAAAGTCCAGGCACTTTGATGTTTTTTTTTTTCCTTAAAATAAAAATAAAATAATAACACTAATAGAAAACTAGACTGAAACCTAACTCTAGAGAAGATTGCTCCAGAAGGGACAGGCGGGGTGAGGATCCCAACAGCACTTTTATATGCAATCCTTTCATGTAAATTATTTCAAATGGGAGCTCTTTCTCTTGCCTGCAGACAAAAGCAGAATGCATCACTGTTGCCAGACCACCTGGGACATGGGGAGGATAGGAAATTTCCAGATGGGTTTTAAGACAATTCAGTTATATTTATACAGCCAGAATAAATGTTTTTTTTTTTTCTTTTTTTTTTTTTTTCCTGAGATAGCTTTTCCTTTGCTCTATCTAGACCACCAAGAAATGAGGGAGGCACAGAAATCGCATTGCATTAATAGTCTCGGTGTTTACGGTTTTGGCTTTTATTAACTTGTGGGAGCTGTTTATTGAGTCATAAACTCTACTAATGGGGATATTATCTCTAAATTATATAAGTGCTACAGTATTTTGGTTAGTTAAAAGAAAGGTTTAAAACAGTTACATACTTACAGTTTATCTCAATTACCAACATGATCCCATAATGGGAATTTAATTGCTAATTGCTAGCTTATATTGCAAAAGAACTACAGTAACAACACACAATATATAGCCTGCGTAAACATGTCCAGACAATTCCATATTACCTCCTTTCCCTGCTACGTTCTCATATGGTGTGGGGAGGTTTATTACCGTGATTTAATTCCTAACTGCCTCAAATTCGGAATCCCTCTTTGTCAGGAAGCATTCCCACCCGTGCTTTGTTTGACTGATTTCGGCAAGCCTCCTGCACATCCTTGACTGGCTTTACACAAAAGGGGCAGACTTATGCATACACTGAAATATCTCACTAAATTAGATTCTCAGAGAGCTCTAACAAGAGAAATCCCATTTTCATTGAAATCAACCCAAGTTTTCCTGTTTACCTAACTGGAGTGAAATCTGACCGAGGCCCACTGGCCAGAGCCAAGCTCACCGAGGACAGCGGGGTCAGCCTGCGAAGCACGGCCACGAGTCTCTGCTTATCCAGAACACCCCGAGAGGGGGATCACACGCATTTTCAGCATATGGTGTTGAAGACATCTCTTCAGCATGGTCTGCCAACTCAACCTGGACTATCCTCAGCTGCCTGAGCTCAGCTCTCCCTACACGTACCACTCTCGTTGCAGCATGGCCACAGCCCGCAGCGAGGGCAGGGAGCAGCCAAGCGGTCACCACGCCTGATGGCAGCACTCCTTGAGCAATGCTGATGTACCCCAAGGATGGGGATCACCTCACCCAGCAGCAGCAGCACAGACAGCTGCATTTAGCACAGTCAGCACACAGGGAGGAAGACTATATGGGGAAAAGGCTTCCTGTAGACATTCATGTAGGCTAATCACTCCCACACGTGCCTGTTGCCCTTCTATGTGCAAGTAGGGGATGCTGAGAGCTAGAGGAGGTGCAGACATCTGCACTGAAGACATCAGAAGAGAAGGTAGGTAAGCCCCCTCAGCCCACTTAAACCTCATACTAATACAGAAGAGGCTTCATCCCACCTGTTGTAGCAGCTCTGCAAAGGGTCTTCCTTGTGTCTTTCAAGGAAATGACATTCTTCCGGCAGATTTGTCTTTGAAAGTGGGAGCTTTCTGAAGCAGGGTTAAGCAATACAATTAATTTATGCTGTTACAGATCATCCTACCATGTTCCTTGTCTGAGATCTGCATCAGGTTTCACAGAAGTTCATGAATCAGCTCCTTCACTTCTCTTAATATGAATCTAGTCTGATGGAAGAGAAGAGCAAAGAGGATAGATGGCTAGGTTGAAGGGCAGATGAGGATAGCTTGTTTATTTGCGTGTGATACATACCAGAAAAAAAAAACTCCAGATGATTCAGAAATGCCCAACTGTGCAGAGAAAAAGTTTATATAATCAATCTATAACATATCTGTATTAACTTCATCTTCTTGGTTATACTCCCTCATTGGTTTTAAACTTTACATTGGAAATGGGCAGGGACATAGACTTGCACCCACATCCTTGGCTGGCTTGTTTGGCCATTGCCTAAAACCAGAGCACCGCTTCTGTCTGGGTCTTAGTCACCAATCAAATTAAAAAACATCGAGAAGCTAATGAAGAGAAAATAGTAATTTCAAAAAGTTTTTTTCAAGATATTCTTTCTCAAATGTTATCTATTCTGACCTCTGAAATCTAACAAAAATGATTTTAAAATCAGTTTGAGCTCAGATCATAGCGTTTTCTTCCTTCTGATATTGTCACTTTTTTCTTCCCAAACATGCTACCATTTTGTCTTTCTCATTGTACTTGGGCTTGCTGTACTCTTGGCTGAGCCAGAAGAGGAGGGCTAAGACACCTCAAGAGGTAGAAACATCCCGTAAGCATGCAGTGGATAGATACATTGCTGAGGGAACAGGACATTACTACTTAAAGAACTAATATGTCTCTCCACACCACTGAATAACTTATACTGGACTATGAGATATTCAAGCACCAGTAATTTTTTCTTGTCTCAAACCATGGGAACATACAGAAGGCTCCAGAAATCAGGAGGCTAGTGAATTTTTATACGTGGTATATGGACTGCTGTTCTCTGAATGCTGCCAAGTGATTGAAAACTCCCATTATTTTGGTTATTGTGGAATTAGGATCCCTGCAGTTTGCACATGGAAAATTAGCCTTTTGGGAGGCAGCAGAAGCATTTCCTGGGCTAAGACAGAGAGAGCAGACCTAGTATTCAACAGAGCCTAATTTTTTTTTTGGGGGGGGGGGGGGAAGAGCTTTCCTGCTGTGAAGGCGGATCAAATCTCATCAACACATGAGGTACAAATGCAGAAGTAGGCTTTCAGCATCTTTTCATTCATGTAAATGAAAAAGACCTGATCTGTCTGATGCCGGTACGAACGACTCTGTCAAGAATATACTAGGGACAGGACACAGAAAAATATTGCTTGGTGAGGAACTTTATTTCTGACTGCAGTAGGTTAGATTGTCTGTTGGCTGCTTGGATCTACCATGTCTGAGGGGACCCACCTGCTGGTGAGCAGAGCAGGCTCTCTTAACTGGACACGAGCAGAAGCTGATGCAAGGCTGCGAGCTAATTGCACCACCTGCACACAAGGACAGGTCCTCTTTGCTGTTCACAGCCAGTCATCTGCTTGTTGCTGCAGCTATTCCAGAGAAGTTTAAGCTTTTTATTCTCAAATGCCAAGTTGAGGAAATAAAAATTAACATCAAACACACCCCAGTAGTTAGATGGGGAGCCAGTACCGTAACGTGAATCTCTTCGCTCCTGCCATGGACAGCATAGATACTTGTGGAAAGAAGATATCTTTGGCTCCCCTACAGAGATCGAGAGCTGAGATTAATGGCAACTGCAAGGGCTGCCTTCCCCTTTATGCGATGCATGCTTTAAAGCTGTGGCCTCCTGCCATCTTGAAACATAATCTTGTGGTATTGTCTTCATTCAGGCCCCTCATCAGCAATGCGAAAAGAGAGAAGAAGCTGGTGGCAGGATTAGAAGAGAGGTTGAAATATTCTGGGCAGCATATGCTGCAAGTCACATTATACAAAGAGTATTATTGGACTGCTCATTGGCTGGGGCGTTTCCTTCTGGAAGCACTGCTGCTTGTAAAAAAGAAACCCTGGTGAAATGTGTTTATAACACATCAGACCACAGCATATGACACATTGTGAGCACAGTGACAAGCACTGAAAACATTTTTCAGGTCCTGTCTGCTCCGCCTGAGATCCTTTTGTGCTCATCAGGGTTATGAGAGATACATGGGAAAAGAGGAGAAGAGAAGTAGGAAGAAGAATTCAGAAGGGTATGAATAAAACACACCAAGTATCAATAGGAAATACTGAAAAAACAGAATCAGATAATTCTCTGTTCTTTAAAAAAAATAAAAATCCTTTGCCTCATTACATGGGCTGAGACCAGGAGGAATTTTTCGATACCAGATACAGTCCTCACTCTTACAGGCAACACACCCTATAATTAGTCTTATCAGATTATCCATCTCAATGTTAAAACTAACTGGGTACTTTGCTCCTGGAAGATTGTTTGAGACTCTCATTATTTTAGAAGGTAGAAACCTTCTTTTGTTGTCCAGTTTAAAATTATTTGTGGCAAACCATAACTAGTTTTTCTTAGGCAATCCAAGTTCGTAACTGAAAGATTATTTTCCTTGCCTGGCATACGTACCCATAACGAATACACAAAGAACAGCCATATTCTTTTTGAGCCTTCATTTCATTTCCCTAAATAATCCATACTCCTTTAGCCTTCTTTCTTATTTCCATTTTATTGGTCATCTGTCTAGTTCTTCTCTGCACTGGTTCCAGTTTGCAGTTGCCTTTCTTGTCCGTGACCAGATCAGACGAGACCATGATTGACAAAACCTGTACATAGGGTTCCAAACAAAATGATATGAAATTATATTTCTTATGCTATTTTTTTTTAAATCCAAAAGGGGTCCTCTTCATCCTATGCACATTAAGGAAAACAAAGTAAAGTGAATTTACTGTTTCTAAAAGCAACTTGGGAAGTTCTAAATGTTCAGGGTCATTCTTCCTTGGAAACCATCAGCTGAACAAGTTTTCTACAACTGAAAGATATCCTTCTGAAGTCTGGTGAACATTAAAAATTTACAAGGGCAACAGCATTCATTTAAAGTGTCAAGCTCAGCTGTGGTGGCATGTTTAAAAAATCTTCAGCTTTCATCAAACTGGCTTCGAACACAAGTTGTTTTTATTTTGGCTCCTGATACTATCTCCATGGTCAGACAATTTTCTTGTCATGTAAGCAACTATTTTCCTCTTTTGGATCAAAAGCAGTACATGGTTGTCTACAAAAGCTTGTCTACAGCTTGGAACACGTTAACAACTTTCACAGTTTTCTTTTTGACCCTCTGGACACAGACCATCACTTATTCATTTCATTGCAAACACCTTCCTAAGTAGCAGCAACACACATAATTAGGCCTTGTCTCAAGTCCTTTTTTGCTAACAAAAAAGGTAAGAAGCTGCCAAAAGCTTCATATGTTGCCATATGGCGTGAAAAGAATTTCTTCTCAGGAACTGAAGGGCTAGAGAGAAGACATACAATTAGAAACTTCATTTACACTGCCATACAAAAGTGCAGCAAGATGTTTCTAAAATGGAATCATAAATCTAAAAAGGATCTCAAGTTTCAAAAAAACATACAGACTTACTGAATTAAATTATTATTTGAACTAGTGTCTTGCCCTTGGTTTGGGGATTTAAATACGCTCAATTCTCATCTTCTTAAATCACTTTCTCACCAAATTGCAATTTCAGATTACAGACAGCACAGGGTTCTCAGTCTAGAGAGGATGTGAGCTTCCCAGCAGCAGGCAGAGGTATGCTAGCTCATGTCTCTTCCCCTTCACCTATGGAATCACCACGGATGAATAAGCTGCCCCCTTCACCACAGCTCTTGCATTCTTTAAACTGAGGTAATTACTTCTCTTGCAAGCACATGCAGTAAATTGAGATCTAACCACAGCTTTGAGCTGGCACAAGCTTAAAAAAGATACAAAAATGCTAACAGGAGCTCCATTTAGTCATCACATTTTTGAGCAAAGAGAAAGCTATTGATATTCAAAGGGCAAGTTCAGTGCTACCAGAGGAAAGACGCTCACTAAAATAATACCACATTACCCTCTTTTCACACACTTCACCTGAGTAAAATTGGATGGTTGCTAATCTGAGTCACATTTAAGACAAAAAGCAAGAGCTGATAGCTTCTTGCCTGCAAGATATTTACTACTACATTGGTAGCTTATAATTATCTCTGATAACAGAGCAACTTTATACTGTGCTAAAACTACAAAACTATGTCCACCATAAAATAATAAACTTTGACACAAACAGCACTTAAACATCACCGTAGAGATATAGGAAAATAGACTGGTATAAGCTAAAAAGCAAGAGAGGAAATTTGAACAGAATTATATAATTGTGCTAATTTTAGGCTAATTGGCCTAATAATATCTGAGGTCAGCCAACAACCTGTTTTGTTTGCAGAACAAAATAGGGTCAGTCATATTTTGCTGTGTTTGACTCATATATTCCTTGGTATTTGCATGTTCTCCATAAGACCAGGCACAAAGTTTATAGGATAGTTTTAACCACACTTCTATAAGTACAAAAGAGTACTGTTGATTTAGGAGTTAAAAAATACACAAAGATACATATATGTTAGAATAAGAAACAAAATGTAATAAAACCTACAGCCAATCTATTTTTGTTTTACAAGAAATATCTTCAGCATCTAATAAGTTTTGGAGCTGAAACAGTAATCCAAAAGCTGTAACTTGTGCAGATCAGGTCATTCTTCCTTGCCAAACAGATCATCCAGAAGAGGCAAGTATTTGATTTTTTTAAAAGGAAGGGATGGTGGCTGTCCATTCCAATCATCTTCATTCTGAAATTAGTAACACAGAGAATATCTTAAAATATAACATTGAAAACAACAACATATAAAAGCTGGTCAACATAAGAGTGAATGTGCTGCTTAACTTGCAATTACAATCATTCTGTGAACATGTGGACCTTTATATAGTGCATCCTCCTAAAACATTACTACATGCACATTTTTATCAATCTTGCAGAATATTTTATTGAACATATTGAGCACTTTTGCAGATATTTTCAAATTAAAGAACACTGTATTTTCTTCATTAAGACATTTATACTTGAAAACCTTACAAGTCAGCTATGCCTCAATACCAAAACCATACAAAATAATGATAAAGAGAAAGGAGAAAAGTCAGCTAAGCAAGCACAACTCTGCTACTGAAATCTATTGATGAAATACAGATACTATAGCCTCAAAATATCACCATTAATTCAAAGTAAGTTAGGAACAGAATGACAATTGGGTTCTAAAGCTGAAAGATTCAACAAGATTTAAATCCTTTCCTTTCACTGATCTTTTCCATGTCTTAGTATTTCTTCATTAGAATACTTGTGTATTGTACCAAAGATAGTCTAGGTACTGCAGCTAACTAACAGAATAATAAAGTCGATAAAAATGAATAAACAATACCGAAACCAATTTGGATGCAGTTCATTAAAAACAGCACTATGTATCACTCTGACAGTCAGAGCAAGGCTCTGGAGCCAACGAGGAACTGATTATCCCAGCATGCTGATGAATTATTATAATTCCTCTTGACGCACCTTTTTCCTTTTTGGCCTCATCTGTAACCTTCCTCCCCTAACTCCCATGTACTGCTCTCAACTGGGGCTCTTAAGCATCAGCCACTCCCTGAAAGCCCATCCACTGACTATCTTCCAAGGAAAGATAACATCTCCTTCATACCCAAAGAAAACCATGTCTCTTACACTGATCAGAACATACATTTTACCACAGATGTCCACTCAACCTCCAGCTTGTTTCACAAGCACCTTTTCCTTTGTGCCTTCAACTCGTGAAGACCACTTTTTGTGCCACCATCACTTGCACCCCACCTTCACTGCGCAGAAGCCATCTCCTTCCCTCACCTGCCAGAAAGCAGGTCATGCTCAATGGCTAGATAAGCCATGCAGCTGTGAGGAGAAAAACGGTCAAACAGATTAAACAGCAAGCGTATCTGTGCAGATATCTGCTTCTTTCAGCCTTGATTTTTTGGTACGGAGCTTAGCACCATCTTCAAGGCAAAAATCCTCACTGCACAGGCTCTGACCTTCTTTTGCTTGCATGGTGCTGAGGCCCATGAGGGTCCTTATCCTGGCAGACTCTCCTGAGAGAAGGCACTGGTAAAATACCAAGTTATAGCTTAAAGATGGAATTACTCTGTAAAAACAAAGAATACCCACTGAACACAGCCTACTCCACAAGAACCATAGGACTGCTGTATAAAACACATGAAAGGGCTTTGATTTGATTTGATTTGTGCAAGGAAGAAAAATTCTTCTCAATCACAAAGTGAAAAAGAAACCACCAGAGAAAGCAGAGCAAAGCAGCAGCACAGGGCCCTGGTTAGACACCCCAGACAGTTTGAGATGCTACAGAAGAAAGAGCTCGTAAGCCAATAAGAGAGAGCAGTCAGGTTAATAGCACAGCACTTGAGGAATATTGATTTAAAATATGTCACTGTTGAACTCGAATTCAAGGGAATGCTATGTTTCTAAGTGGTCTGAACACAATCAAACACATTCTGTACAAGCATAGCAACACATGGACTAGGCCAGAATAGCGAAACTACACATTGGCAGAAGGGCTTCGTATTTATCTGTTACAAGATTTTTAAAAATCAGCGTAATTGCCTTATGTACCATCTATTTTAAAATGTTCCATTCAGCACAAGATGGCGAGATCAGATTAATCTCTGCAGTTTGTTGACACCACATTTTTATTTACCCTAAGTAGCAGGCTGGTGGAGATATACAATGTTGATCCTTCAGTACTGCTCCTGATTTACACCTACCAGTGATGTGCTGTATTATATACAAGTTTCCACAAAGTTATAAAATATATGTAGCTATTTTCTGTGGTGCCAGTGGAGTTTTAAGAATTTCCTGGCTATCCCAGCAACCAAACAGATCATTTGACATGTGGCAGAAATATTTGTGGGTGGCGCAGTATTCACACCTATTGTTCAAGGACAAATACACCTGTTCTCCCCTCTTTTTTTTTTTTTTCTTTCAGAAAAATGTCACAGAGATGTGACACCTACTAGGCACAGGTGGGTAGCAGGCCTCCTATTCCCTGTGTGACTTCTCTGATTCATTCTTAACCTCCCAGAAAAAGATAATTACACGAAGAAAATAGTCACAAATGCACAAAGATGAAAACTGTTATTGGCTTTGTTGGATGAAGCACTCATGTTACACTTGGCCAAAACACATGATTATCTCATGTGCTTGGCTGTGCTGTTCCTTTGCTCAAATATAGTGGTTTTACCTTGAGAGGAAGCTTTATTGTCTGGAATGCAGGTATTTGATTCTCTCTCCAGTTCAGTCCATCCAGAAATTTTTTATACTCCACTTGCTTATTGTCATCTTCAAACCTAAGCAGAACATCCACAAGATGACTCGTGGTTAAATGAAAATTTTAACACAGTTATATCATGTTATCTACAACATACTAATACATTACTTTTTGGATAATCATTTTTCATTCCTTTAGAACCAAAGCCTGGTAAGAGTATGGAGAAACACTGACAAACTGCCAGGCCTTGATATTGTACATTACATTCCATATACTTACTGCTCAGTATCGTCTCTCACACTAGTATTCAATTTCTTTAAGGTTTAATTTTTAACCATTGCCCAGCCTTTTCCAGAACTAGGATCCCACAGTTGGTGACAACCATAGAGCTGGGATGGTTGGTGTATAATTCCTTTGTGTAGAAAAGAAACTGGTAGTACAATACAAGAAAGATGTGCTTTAACACAATTGACCTGCTTTATACAGTTTCTACAGTCATTTCCTGAAAATAAGCAATCTCTCAAATATGCTGTTTGTACACACCTTGGGATCAACTTACAATTGACAAACATGCAGCTCTCTAACCTATAATTTAATAGCCAGATTCAACAATCTCAATCCTTGTCATTTGGTAGTTGTTTTATGGTATTATTCTTCATTTCCATGGAATAAATATATATATTTGTGTCTGTTATAAAGGTTCCCTAACTGAATGAAGAGATATATCCTGCCAGCTAGGTTCTACAGCTACTATTACACATGGAACATACTACCTTCCTCCCTCAGATTTCTAAAATCATAACCCGGCGCTAATAAACCCACTGGGAGCAGCTCTGTAAGCCACGCCATCCTTCTGCTATTTTTTTGAATGAAGGAGCTTCAGAAAAAAGTCCTCGGTTCAGCAAAACACTTACTTGATTAAGGCATACAGAAATCTGCTGTTATTTGAGTGGGTCTTGTCAAATGCTTGAAAGATACTTCAATTCTGCAAGCTGACACACCTTGCAGAATTGACACTACCACGCAGATTGTTCTTGAAATGAACATCTTAACTGCTCTGCTATACATACATACTGCATTAGCAGCTTCTGTGAATGACATCTGTCTCACTTAGCACTACCCACATGGAAAAAGGATCTGGTTTAGGCATCTAAGCACACACTGGAAGCATCTGTGCTTCACTGCTGTCCATGGAGAGACATATATGACTAGCTAGATTTAGTAAGTATTTTTTGGTGGCAAACATCAGGTTAAATAATTCTACCACGTAACCCGGTGAGACAAATACTATTGCACATGTAGGCGCCAGATCAATTACACACTGTCATCTCTGGAGAAACATGTTTTTTAGAAAATCATTTTATTCTGTTCTTGGAGAAATAGAACTGCACAAAACACAGGCCTCAAACAACTTCAGTTCTCCAAATTACTGGAGAGGGTTCTGGTGAAAATTAAGCATGAAGGTACTTGAAGGAAGACTTTATAACACAAACTGGGAAAACAACACTGGGGAAGAGGAGAAATAAATCTAGTGACAAAAATAAACTGCAATAAACTGCAGCTCATCCTCTCCCTCTCCTCCCCCCACACCTTTCATTTAACAGTCAGCAGGAGAGATAATAATAAAATATACTGAAAGCCATAAACAGAGATGCTAACGATAAACTGAAATGTTAAGTACAGTGAGTTATGCTGAAGATGAAAGCACAGTCAGAGAAGAATGCTACTGTTACTAGAATTAAAGAGGAGCCTGA
This sequence comes from Cygnus olor, assembly GCF_009769625.2. NCBI lineage: Eukaryota > Metazoa > Chordata > Aves > Anseriformes > Anatidae > Cygnus > Cygnus olor. Next base: position 117,568,980 of record NC_049169.1, on the reverse strand, counting down.
AACGTTGCCATGAGAAAACCTATTTTGGCTTTCTTCTTTTTAATACCTCACGTGCAAGTTAACATTTTCATAAAGCCTCACTTTTGTGGAATATATCCAACATACAAGAAAATTTTCATTCCCACTTCTAGGGCGTTCTTGTTCTTTTTTTTTTCTTTTTTTTTTTTTTTTCAGGTGGCATTTGGGGAAACAGGAGTTTTGCATTGGAAGTAAGAAGACAAAAAAAAGCTCTTAAAAAAACAACTGGAGCACAGATTTTGAATTTCAGTACAATCATGATAATTTATTATTATTATTATATGCACTAGTGTATATGTATTTAGCTTTTGCTGGTTGCGAAAAGTCAAAAGATAAGGTCTACTGTCAAGATGCAGAGCTGCATAAGTAGGAGTTTTAAATAAAGAACAAGTGAAGGCGTGTAATTACTTTAGCATCAATTTTATGTTGAGGCAATGAAGTTGGGGAAAAACATTGCTTCTGCATTTGACAAGCATTAACAAGGAGAAAAGTCCTTTGAACTGACAGCACTAGCAAACCGAGGCAACAACATGGACATGAAGTTAACTACAACCAAAGATTTTAAGGTGGGCATAGGAAATGGGACTCCTAAATCCCATATTTCAATAGCTACAGAAAGCAGCTTAATGTATTACACCAATATAATCCAGAGGAGAAAAATCCACTCTTTAGATCTTTTCCCTACTGTGTCTTATTGTGCTAATCTACTAAATGCACATATTTATAATTCGGTACAGAGTATCCAGATGGAATGAAGAGATGTTATCAAGTTCTGCGTTATTAGGACAGAGATGTCATACATTTCAGAGGCTGGAATTAATATGACTGGAACTGACAGTGCTCTTCAGCAAAGGAAATTAGATTTGCCTTATCAAGAAGATGCAACAAAGATCTCTTGAAACTACGTTTCTCTCCAGTTTTGCCCTATGACTTCACCATTGCATGTGATTTTAGACTGTGGAAATCACTCCCTCATTCTTACCATTGTTTGCAGAGCTTCTTTTCCTTTTTGATATTACAGAAATAATCACACGGTTTTGCTTGTAAAAATGTATTCATAATGGAGTATTTACTCCAGATACATGAAAAATCTATTTAATTCACATTAAGATTGTTCCTGAGGATGCTTCGCCGAGTAAAGGCTACGTATAAATATATTTTCTTTCCCATCAAGAACTCTGCAACCCAAACATTCATGTAAAATATAATGTACATATGCAGATTTTGAATTCCTTAGTTTTTAATAGCATTTGCTAAGTAGTTAATCTGATAACAGTAGAGGAGAGGCACTATGCTGCTTTAAGCTTAGAGAAAATGCTGGGATTCTTCAGCTGTTTGACAGTCCCTGTGTAACACTGGTATACACCTAAATTTTCATAAACTGTTCTTATGAAAAGATTTAAAATAGCAAACAGACCAGTTTATGCGGCTGATCACTATCAGTTAAGTAATGGCTACCATCTTGTGCATACATTTATTCTTGTCTTGAACAACTATAAATTGAACCATCACTTCCTTGAGATACTGAATAACAGAAATAATTTCTTTTAAGAGATCCGTATATTCATGCTGGAGTCTTTTAATCATAAATGGCAAAGTGAGTCTCAGGCATCAAAGGCAACAAGCAGAATAGAGAGTGTAGAAGAACGATCTCATGACCATTTCCAATTGCTGCTGCTACAAGGGCACTTGCCGGAGTAGGAAAAGAGGGTTACCTTCCTGAAAGAAACAGGTCAACCCTAAAAAAAATGTTACAGGTTGGCAAGTAGGTAAAAAAATATATATATTACAGTGCCACGAATCAGGGAAAAGCTGGGCAGGCAGAAGAGGCTACCTGAGGCACTAGGAATTACCTTTTTAAAAAAATTAAATAAATAAATAAATAATACTTCTTCCCCACTGGCTGTGCTTCTACGGCTTAAAAACCATAAATGCCAGACTCCAAGACTCCACGGTCTAATAGACTGACCCTGCTCCTGTCAAGAGGAGAACTACAGAGCCAGTTTCAATAGAAATTAAAAGACTTTTTTAAAAATAGGGACATGCTTAACAACTAAACTAATGCAGGATCATCAACATGTAATACTTGTAAACTTCTCATCCATCCCTTCTTCACACCATTTTTTCTTTTGTTATCTGCCAGCTGTTTATATACCCTCTGGGGAAAGACTGTATCTTTTTAAGTTCTTGTTAGCATACATTTAGCATTGTAGTAAATAAAAATATTGGGGGGGGGGGATCTAAATTCATTACTTCAGCATTTTTACAACATTTATTTATTAAACAAACCATAATTGTTCATTATGCTTGCATAAATTTAAAGAAATGCTTATAATAAGCTACCCCGGTTTACTGGCAGAAGAAAGTGTATACCATAGGTATTGCTTAATATATTGTGATTAAAAATCTGTATTGTCCTGTAATTGAAAAACTAAGTGAAATAATGCTGATGGAGAGAGGAAATATCTTTTAATAAGACAGCTCGATGAATTGCAATAGTGGACACCTTGTTAGGTACCCAAATCCTACTATTTCACCATCCCACAATTGAAAATATAAATTTACTCTAGACAGACAATTCAAAAGGGTCTTGCAAAATCTCACAGTCTTTGTGCTAATTCTCCCTGCTCTTTGTGGAAACTGAATGCTCTTCCAGTGCAGTAAACAAAGTCCTGGATCATCTGGAGGTGACCACAAAATTAGACAGTAACTACTAGTTCCATCCTGTGCTTTTAATAAGTGACAGATCATTGTGGTGTAATTTGCAAATGTAAATAGTAAACATTTTAAGGGCATTACCTTTTAAAATGGAAAAATAGAACCATTAACTCCTACAAAAAAGTCTTTGCTACGTAATCTCAGATAGCAAAGCTGAATAAACATATAGGTCCAGTCTTCAACCATTATCTGATCCACATCGTCTACGATCATTTTATAGCTGAATAGGGTCCAGCTAGTGCATTAGCTATATATACTGATTCTGTGGGAATCAGTCCAACAACTTTTATTGTACTGCTTTCTTCCATTATAAATTTGGATACATACATTAGGAATGCTACCACTGCTTCCTTCGGAAAGCATCAATGGACACAAAGGGCACAGAATTACAAACTCTGTCATCAAAAAAAAAAAAAAAAAAAGCAGCAGAAGAATACTGTTTTCGAACTTTGCCCACACTGACTTGCATAATCCCCAGGAGCCAGACTATTCTGCATTAACAATAAACCTGCCTGCTTCTTGATTCTTCAGTCTCAACGAGAACCAGAAAAGCAGGATGAAAGGAAAAGTCTAAATCTCACTCAGCCAAATCTATTTTTCCATTTCCAGATTACTGTAAATTGACACTTATAAAATACACTTCACAAAATCCTTGACTCTGCACCCTCGTGCAACAATACTCTTCCAAGGCAGTGCCAACTGCACACATCATTAAGAAAGTAACGTTCTTTCTTATCTGCAGCACAGTGAATCACCACAAAAAACACCATCTTTCAAAGCAGCTGCTATTGTAACTTCGAACCAGCATTATGCATAATGTTCTGTCATACACAGTACTTCTCCCACTGATTTCTGAGGCACAGCTTCACGCCATTTAACTTTCTCATACAGAAATCTGGAATACAAGTTGGCCACGAACCCTTTTACAGGAAAATGGATGGTAATTCTGAAATCCAGCTCTTTCACGGGTTGAGACGACTGCCTCTCCTTCTCCATCGCCTGCAGAAAGAACCTACAGTGGCTGAATCCTGAATTGGCTGTCATGGGTATCTGCTGGGTGAAATCCAGGCCTTAGCTTCTTCTTTGTCTTCTAAGCTCATATCTAATTCTTTATTGTAGTGTACTGGGCTTTTTCTTTTTAACTGCCCACACTAAGACCCTTTAAGAGAAGACGTTCATCTCACAAAAGCTTTCCCTAGGATAAATTCACAAACAATAAACATGTCTCTGGAGCCTACGATTTGTCAGGCCTGTCTGTTTTTCATCAGCATTGAGTTAGTACATAAAGGAAAACGTTCAGTCCGTTGTCTGTGCATCTATTCAATTTCAGCCTTCATGAAATGGAAACTATGAGCACTCCTTGTTTAGTCCAGGATGCCAACTGTCCTCCGACACTTTTTGTGTTGGGCAGCTTAGTGGGAGTTCTAAAAATGAGTTTTCGATTAATGCTAAAATTCAGACATGTTTCTGATGACTAACACTTGTAACCCAATTGTCAGAAGTGGTTAATGGCCAACCAATTACCAAAGACATCTATCTGGCTACTACAGGGAACTATTCTGAAAGATTTTGGTTTGGGGGGGGAACAGGACTTTGTAGAAAATAGCCCTTTAGGCTTCTAAAAGCAGTCTTGTTGATACTGGTTGAAGTAGGAAGCCTTGCTTGCTGTATATAAATGTTTTAATAAAATGGATTCCACCTTTCTGCTTGACAAGAGTCTTTTCATTATTTGATAAATCCAAATGTTTAGTTTGAATTTCCTGCTGAAATCAAGAAGCATATCTACATGAAAACACCTAAGCATGACAAGACCTGCTTCTGCATTTTACACTGTGTGAAGGCACAGACAAAATATTTAATGATTTCCCTCACGAGAAAGAAAAGACCAAAGAGCATGTACTTTACCTGTTACCAGGGAAGCTGGCCATGAAAACCAAACTCATGATGACACGAGCACTCAAAACACCTTGGGTTACTCTGAACTTTAGCCTTTTATACAAGTGCATTGAATACTAGTTCTTTTCACTCCTGTTTCCTTGAATACGACTAGCCAAACAATTTGTCTCAAAAAAGTTAAATGTGCTATGGGAAAATACCAAAATCATGCAATACTCCTTTTTCTTTTTAATAATTACAATAGAATAAATGTTGCAGATGAGGTTAATAAGAGTAGGAAACCACTTTTTGTAGAAGAGTACTAATGCTGTCAACTTGATTCAAAGATACTTCATTGTATTCATCTTGGTATTGTATTCATCATATGCTTCTATGAGATTAGTGTTTTTACCTTATATAACTTATATAAACTGGAACAACTAATGCAAATAAAGTGAATCTCATTGATAATGGTAGGTATCATTAGCTGATTACCATGAGTCTAAATCCACAGAATTCTGGCAAACCCCAGATGATCTATCGTGCCAGACAAAAAAGAAGATACATTGCTAAGATGGATGCACCACGGTTGATTATAAATATTCTATAAATAAGAAAATCTGCACCTGTACATGGACAAAATCAACACAATGTAATGACTGAAATTACAAAGATGACAAATTCTTTAGAAATGTGTCTGCAGTAAATATTTAACACTGATTTTTGGCCATTCATGCAGGTCATACTATCTGCCTTTAACTTACATGGTCAGTACAGCTTCCAGAAGGTCATCAGCCAGTGGCAACTTAAAAGACTTGCAAATAGTCCTGCACATCTGATAGGGCAGCACCCCACATCTACACAAACAGAAAGAGAGAGGGAGAAGTGTACATTAGGTATTAGCCAGGTTTATTTCAAGTTAATGTTAATGTGTACAGGAAAATGTGTCAGAGGCAATGAAAATATATTTTATGGAATTTCACTGTTATACAGCTTAGAAACTTGAAGTGCACTTAGTAGCCTGTCTCCACCATTCTGAGATCCTTAGTGATTCTGTTATTCTGTGACATCACAGAACAAAAAGGGCAAATGATCAACATAAAGGATCAACAACAAATCCTTTTTCTGTTAAATAACTATTCAGTCTTTCATTTAATATACTGTTTTGCCTGTGAACGGACATCTGATTATGTCAGTGAATACTCAGTATGGCAGCTATTAACAAAAAGTACATGAACAAAATGAAAAGGACACAAAAAGACTATCCTTTTCTTGTCCACTGTCAAGTGCTGAGAGAGGCTTAAGATTTGAAAAAGTATTCTTTGACTGCAATATATCATTTGCTCAGCAACAAACAGAAACTAGGTAGGTTTGCAAGTAGAGTTTACCAGAAAGCAGCCTAGGATAAACAGAGGAAACTTACTTTTCACGATCATTGTATACAAGTACTGCAGACAGTTGCCCAAAATTCTCAAAGCTTTTTTTCTTCAGTTGTTCTTGAGCCACTGCAAGGAGGAGGTGGAGGTCTGTTTCATATTCTTCTTTCACACCGTAATAGCGCCCAAGAGTCATAATTTCATGTTCTGAAAATGCTCCATCCGTGATACTGACTATCAAATTTCTGTTTACAAAAACAACATACTATATTAGTTTAAGTAAAATAGTTAAAAAGTTAATAATTGCTAAATTTCTGTGAAAACAACTATTAAAATGCTGTATTTATTTAAAATCTTTAAAGAAAGTATTCAATTAAATTTGAAATCCAGGTCTGTTCAAGGAGGTTTAACGGGAAGTACCTGAACTCTTAACTTTTGGAAGATGTCCATGTTTCCTCTGTAGTTGACTACACATAACAAAACACATAATCCTTATAGAAACCTTTTACCTGGAAATGCTGTACTAGCATGGAACATTAGTAGAGATTAGCTTTGTCCAACAATACAGTGAATTATACAGGCTATTATCCTGTTTTGTTCCTAATTGTATTTTGCATTCTGCAATGTATGATTAATTATCTATAAACACAAAGCACATACAACAGTTGCATAAAACATCATTGGAAGAGAAGTGGGGCAGAAGATACCAACAGAGAATGGTGGTATTAATCAAGTGTCAAGCCACACTCCACAAATCACTGTGAAAACTGGCCCTGTTGGGCAGCTTTCATGGGAAAGCTGGGGGAAGGGAAACACAAATCAGCCACACAGAAAGGGCAGAAAATTACACCCAACTTGTAATTGCAAGCCCTCCTGACAAGAAAGAAATAAAGGACAGCAGCAAGACCAGCTGATGCTTGGGTACTGTCAGTGGGGAATCAGATCCCACAGGGAAAAGCCTGAGATGCGCTCTCCCAAGGTTGCTTGTGCTGCTCAGAAGAACCAGCCCAACCCAAGGAAGAAGAAATGTTCCTAAGATCCATCTGATGGGCCAATACTGGCATTGAATGACTAATCATTCCTGTTAATATCAAGGATTTGTTGCTGATAATAGTACTGGAGTAATATTAGGGTAAGCTCCTGAAGACACTTATTGTATATCAGCAAATGGAAACAAGCACTGAGACTAAATTATAGTCTTGTTATACATAAAACTTTGGTTTATATTGTTGGGAGAGGGAGGAGAAAGACTGCATTAGAAGATGGTACAAGCTTTGCAGTAGGGATTGTGCCACCTTCAGTGACTACGGAGTTCCTCCTGTGACCTGCGTGTTGACACCACAGGAAAGAAGAAAAACGCCAGTAGCAAGGAAACGTAGGAGGCTTCCAGCTTTCCTGAGAAAACTGAACTGTAGTTTACCTCAATAGCTACAAGACCTCTTGTCAAACAAACCTGGGTTAGTGTAACTATACCTTGGCATTATGATTCCAAATCTGTCTCAGATAAATACATAATCAGTAGGATTTTTTAACAGCAAGCATCAACATCGGCCTGTGCGTCTCAGTCTAAATTAGATTACCTATTTATGATGCAACTGGATAAATTGCACTAGGAATAAACAACACCATAATGGCTTCTGCAGCTAGAGCTGTACCTTATGGTACACTTGAGGGTACTGCATCACTGTGATGCAATTTCAAGGATCACCAATCCTTGAAAACAAATGGAAAAAATTGTTAGTGATAGACAAAGACCGGACACGAGACTCAAATGGCTGGCTGAAGAGCAGTTAAATTCCTGAACAATTCTGATAGTGGATCTTTTAACATCCACATCTGAACTGAAAGCACAGAAGTTTAGTACCCCTTCAAATTAGAAAATTTTATTAACAAATGTAATTTTTCACTCACTTTGCCTCAGAGGCTTGTGTGGTCCTGTTCAAATGAAGATACCACTACAGAGAACAGGATTGCACTCACACAGCTATTCAAAAAAGGATATTAAACACCACATAATGTCTACAATGACTCAACTGCTGTTTTTCTATTTTAATAAAAAAATCAGTAAAATCTCTTATTTGCAAAGACAGGAGATAAATATAAGGAAAAGACAAGCTGATGACAGTACCAAACCTTATTTTGAGTTTATGCAAGCTCAATGACCAAAACATGGTCCATTTAGTAATATTATTATCTTAACACACACACTGAATATTATTATTCATGTTGTAGCAGCATTCAGAGATGCAGTCAAAACCGGAGCCTCTTTTTTTGGTATTACTGCATACATGAAGTAGAGGACAACATTGCCTCGTCAGACTGGCACTAAATGCTTGGGTTGGCAAAGCTGAAAGCACGTAGGTAGCTCTACCCATGAGAACATGAAATCCACAGGCTGGATTTCCACACACAGCACAGACTTTTCCATTGTCAGGATTTTTTAAGTCTTATCTTTTCTCAAGCCAGTTGGTGACAACTGAGTCACCAAAACCCTAGAGAAAATTATTGTCTCATTTGGGAATTAAGGATTTTTTTTTGTGATTCCTAGGGACTAACAAGAGAGACCCAAGATTCACACACTGAATACATCTAAACTCTTCCTGACAAAAAGAAACAAGCTGCAACAATTGTTCCCACAAGTTAGTTATCTTTTTTGTTGTTGCTGTTCTAGAAGAATAATACAGATTGCAATCTGAATTTGGTAGAGAAAGAACAAATAATAATTAACTGCTTAAGAGAGCTATTTCTCAAGCTAAATTAAAGATAGGCATCTTTGCTAAACTCACATGGTTCTTTGTTTCTAACAGCAAATGGTCTTGCCAGTAGCTTCTGAGAAAGAGCAGTCTGGATAGGACCATGTGATATACAGACTTCTAAGTTATAGTTATTTTCTCTTCCTCTCTCTTTAACAAAGCTTTCAATAGTTCTAACAATAGCATTGGGGATTGCTTCTGTACGCACCATATATTTATTTCCTGGATGATGTCCCGTTGATGTGGGTTTTGAGAATACTTCAAGTAAATTGTATAATTATAATTCTGCTTCACTACGTCATACTTATAGGTGTATTTTTAAATTTAACTTGTATAAAATTATACAGGTAGAAAGGAAGAAGCCTGAACTGCAAAATTTAGAGCACAGCAAAGCTTTAGCTGTATTTAAGATAAGAGGATTATTCCGCTGGTTGAAGCTGTCACACAGATAATTGCCTGTATTAAAAATAATCATTTGTAGTTAGTTTTAGTCATGAAATGCCATGACAGATTTAAAATAAGCAGTGATGTAAACAAGAAAATATAAAATTGAAGGAGAAATACATATTCTTTTTGTAGAAAAATATCTGTGATTTCTCATAGATGCAAAGAAGGGCTCTCTTGCCTTTGTCATTGAAAATATTTCTTTCCTAAAACATGTGGATTTTAAAACAAGAAAAGAAAAAAAGAAAAAAAAAAAAAGAAACCCGTTAAATACGAACAGAAACAAAATCTACTATTCACTATAAAGCACGGAAGTCAAATGTGCCTTAGAGGCAAATCCTTCCTGTGGCAGTGTGTGAATGATTCCTGTTAAAACCCCTTAGGTCCCACCAGAGGAAGGATATGAACCATTAGTAGTTGCTCAGACTGGCCTATGTGAGCACTGAGGCTAAAAAACATCATTATGTGAACTCCCGTTTTCTTTCTTGCTCACGGAGAGGGCTACAGTATTTTTATTGCTTAAACCAAGTGCCTCCATACATGCCATAGGAACAGCACCAACCTAAATTAAACAGCTGGGCTGTAATTAAATTTACGTGCAACTGAACCTCTGCTTGATAAAATAAATTTTAAAAAATCCCTGCTGTAAACAGGGAAAGCACAATCAACCCTTCTAAAAGTGTGCTCCACCAATTTTGTCATGCAAATGTTCTGAAGCCTTGATCTGCTCTTAGTACATGTAAGAAGACAGTTTTGCAAATAATTATTTCATAATTTTAATTAAAACCATAATTGTTCAATTTTAAACAGTTACTGGACATGTAAATTAAAACCCTTTTACAAGTGCCATAAAGTTTCTTCACATACACATGAACTTTCAATCTTCTACTCTTCTTACTCTAGAAATAACATTTTCCCTCTTAATGCAGTTAACAATTCAAAATCTTGCTTTTGTTGAGTAAAACATCAAGGAGTCTAGGAATATTTTGACCAAAAACTTCCACAAGCTCTGGCTTCTCTTAGTTTGAATTCTACTTTTTAAACACTCTTTTTTGATTTCTGAATACCAGCTTGTTTTCATCTGTCACTACTTTCACTTTGAATCACTGGAAAAACCTTCTTCAGATCTATATTTTCTCTGAGATATTTCACAAGGATTTTTCTGCATTGGTTAACATTTCTATAGGGATGACATTCCATGCAATATACATCTACTTATATGCTTTAGTTATTATGACAGTTCCTAAATATATAGTTTATTACCACTGTGAAGAACAAAATGTTTCTAGGTAAAATCTCCTCCTCTGTTCCACATCATTAATAAGCATTGCTCTCACTACTGCTTTCCAGTATGTTTTAAAGATGCTTATCACTGTATCCTGTAATTTCAGTACACCTTGGTTCATTTATCAATGATTCATTCATTTACCAATCATTCATTTATCAATGATTCAAAACCCAAATAACACCATTTTCAGAACGCAACTCAAACCTTCTTTCTCGAATTTCAAAACTACAATTAATTTGTTTCACTCTCTGAGGATGGGCTTTTCTTTATCCTTCAGTGAATATATTACTACTTACTTGCCCTTCTTCATAATACCCTGTGCCAGCTCCATAAAAAGTAGACAGATTTTAGTTGTGCTTTCTAGATTACTTGAAAAGCTCTCTCTCATTTCTGTTTTTCCAGGACACGGGTTCACCTTCTTTTCCCACAAAGTCTCCAAGTAAATGTAAAGAAACATACACCATTTGTCAGCTAACACGTGCCAAAGGTGTCAATAGTAATTCATGCCCTATACTTTCTGGGGGAATGTGCCTCCATTAAATATTAAAAACCAAAACCCACTGTCTTACCTGAAAGGTTCATACTCAATCACCTTGGTATGCTCCGGGTCTGTGGCTGCAAACACCTGTCTGATTTCTTGTGAACGAGGTTCAGCTATGTCTTTCAGTTTCTTGAGGATGAAACCAGTATCAGCGACAGAGAACTTAACAGAGGAAAACAAGACACAGAGATAAGAGAGAAAAGCACTATGCAACTTATGTAACAGCAAGAGTTATCAGGATGCAGGGCAAAGCTGAACGGTTAGTTTCTTCATTGTTTCATTTCAAATGCATAAATTTGCAACATGTTAAGTCTGGAGGGAAGCTTGCTACTGAAAAAAAACTTGCTTTCTACTGAGAATTAAATAACAAAACAAAAATCATGCATTCTCAGAGAGCTTATTGCAGACACATGAAAGGACATTCACTTTTGCTTCAAGCATTGTATTGTTAAAACTGAAGCAGTAACATTTGAAGGATAGATCTAATAACTTTGTCCTCCTTTTGTGTTGGTGCATGTCACTGAATTCTCAATTAATAAATTCTACCAGGTTAAAACTAATCTTTTCACCATTGGCTCGGATCAACTGTTCCAACAGATACACTCATTCATATTATGTAAAACATACTCAGAATTAGCAGATTGGAAATCAGTTAGGAAACAATTTTCCCTGTCATGTAACAAGAATGCTTATTTCTTCCTAAATAGACCATTAAAATAAAATTGAATTCAGATAAATAGAACTGGAGCACTTAGGCTTTCACCCTATATTCAGATTCTTGTGTAAGAGCTCTACCAAAGATTTATTTGCTATGTTCATCTTTACCATAAACGTCTATGTATTTAGTCATTAAACTGGAGCTGAGTCCAGATATTAATATCAGATATGCCCTTACATCTATCATGCTCCACCTCCTTTATAAAGCACAATGAATGGTCTGAAAATAGTTTTCTCTCATTTCTTGCAGTAAGAAATGTTCTTTTAACAAACAAGCACTTAAAATTTGGTATGACTGGTATTGAGGACTTCATCACAGAAGAGATGAGGCCTCACTCCCCATCATGCTGAAGTCTGTCCACAGAATTGTATCTGTTCAAAGAGACCTAGAAAAGTCCTGGAAGTATTGGAAGTCCTTATGACACTGCCAGAGCATTATAAATTGATCCACATTTAATTAATAAATCAGTGGTCGTAGGTAACATGCTCAAATTTAGAGAAGACTGCCACTGCATATGCAAAAACTGCTCCAAGTACAACACTGGCATGCAATGCCACGCAAGCCAGTGGTGTGGAGCAGCTTGACCAGCAATCAAAAAGACTTAGAGACAGCAACTTTTTCAGTCCTCTTGCCAAGACTTTATTGTCTGGGCCACAAGCACACAGCATTTTACTGAAAAAGAAAGGAACAGAGATTGAGAAAAGGCTGGGCAGAAGGAATCAATCTGCAGAGTATTTAAAATGGGCAAAGTGTCATCTACTTAAAAAACTGCCCTTTACATTGTCAAAGCAGTTGCTTTTACACCTTTTTTCCAAACTATATATTGCAAACACCTATGTAAACATCTAGTATCCGAGCAGCCTGGTGATAACTCCTCACTCACTTTCCCCACTTCTCTTGTAGCTGTCGACATTCCAGTAGTCACAATCTAGTTTTGTTTGGTTGTCTTGCTTATGCCTGAGTCAGACTTTATTATGTTGGATTCAATGCAAGTAAAATCAACCTTCGTGCCTGTGCTGCAGAAGACTACAAAGTTTAAGCAATTGAAACTGCTTCAGAGTTGATGAATCCATTTCCAAGGAGGCAGAGCAATGCCTTGTTTGAAAGAATCCTCTTCAAACCTTGATAATACCATTAGAGCTGTGCACAATGCAAATGTTCTGTTCAGAAGCAAATTCACGGTTTCCAAATACATCTTTTTTCATCAAATTGGAAAAGAAACTAAGTGTTGAAATGTTTTGAAAATTAGATTCTTCAAGTTACTTTCATTACAGGCTGTGATCAAAACAAAAAGATTCATTGATTTCTTTTCGCCCCTTAATTTAAGTGCAATACAATAAATACATCTTTGAAACAGAAAATTTATCTCATTTTCCAAAAGCAAAATATTCCATCTAGATTTCTTTCACCAGTGTTCAGAAAAGGTACTGATGTGTTGTGCCAAAAGGAAACCTCTGTCGATTCAGAAGGAAAAAGATTTCTAATTTTAGAAATAACTGAAATATATTAGTTTTTTTCCCTTCTTCTAACCGTCTTCTGTCTCTGCTCTTCTCTGATAATTGCTGAAGTTCTTGTGGTTTGAGTATGCAGCCCCGATGAACTGAGGTAAACAAGGTGTACCCTTACTTCTGGAACTGTTGCCAAAGGATCTGAATAAAGCATCTGTCCTTGGGAGAATAAAATGTTTTTTTCTACCAGCTGTTTTGAACTCTTCCCTGTGCAAAGAACATTTCAAAATTCACTTCAGATAAATGTTTTTAGTGTTGTTTCTTCCCATTTTGCAGATTTTATTTTGGTAATATACAATCATTCAGTCTGGAAAACTACGATTGCATTTATTTTCTTCAAGACAATCAATGCAAACAGCAGTTCCAAAGACCATTTACAACCTAATGATGCAGACTGCATTTTGGAGAATAGCTTTGATTTTTATTCTACTAAGAGTAAAAACAGTCCAGCAGTAAGAAAACATAATGTATATAGCTTTGTATTTTACTGCTTAAAGCATTTAGCAGTCGTAACATTTTACATCAACAAGCATTTGCAGACCTTCCTCATTACTTCAGGGAAGGCGGGGTGGTGCTAACTCCACGTTGCAAAGAAACCGCGCTGTGTTCTGCTATTTTCAGCAGAGTAAGCACAGCACGCGTGGCCAAAAGGCAATAATACAGAGTCAGACTGCATTTACCTCTACCTCAGCAGCACAGTGATGGCAAGATGACACTCTCAGTCCCCAAGACTACGCCAGGCCTACTGGCATGTGGGGAATCCTGCAGGTTCACTCACTGTGGTGAGTCGGTGGACAGGGAACAACTAAAACCTGCACTAAACCTTCTCCCTTCCCCACTCACAAAGGGTCTGGATTAAAAGGCAGAGAGCATTATCTCATAGCTCAATAAACCCTCCTGGATATTCTAACAAGCCTGAGTAATGGGCAGCTCTGCAGAAGGTCTGCTGAAGGCACAATTCAGGCTGTGACACCACCACGAGCTATGAAGCATATGCAGTGCTCCAAAGGCTTCAAAACACTGTCTAGTCCGAAGGGCGATGTTCAAGATCACACGGTGCTGAAACAACTATCAGAAGAGGGACTGGGATGCTGAAATGCCTTGGCTCCTGAGCTGCTGCATTGTTAAGATGCATCTCAAACCGACTGGTTCGGGACTGCACACAATAGGAATTCCCAAGTACACTAGGGTAATTTTTTTCAAATATTTCAGCACGAAGTTCATCATTTTAAAAAAATCTACATTTTTTACCAAATGAACATAAAATCCCACAAAACGCTCTGGGACTCTTCTTTCTTTTGATTTTCCATCCCTGTATCCGTTCTTTTTTTGACCTTTGTGGCAATTGCTGGAGGACAATCCATTTCTTCCTATTGGATATATTTCAGGTTTTTGTGAATGAGGGCTTTTTACCAGACATCTGTGTAATGACTGGTAGCAAAATGTACACATAAACAGAAGCAGTCCAGCTCTTTCTTTATTACTGCTCTCCCCTCTGCAGGCAACTCTAAAAGACAGTGAAACTCGGTACAAACTGTAAGCCCGAATTCCTGACTGTGATTTGAATTTCTAATATTAAAATGGAAATGTTCAGTAAAATAAATATGTATGAACACAAGTAAATCAAATCAGGGAATTCTCATCGGTAAGATTCTAAAGCTCTCCCCAGCTAGCATCTCCTACATCCACTGCTAGAGACAGAGCACTGGGCCATGAACTTTGGGTGAAGAAATTAGGTATAACCAATTCTGAAAAATATAACATAGATAAGATATAGTTCTTAAAACCAACAGAAAATAACAAGAGCCTGCTTCACCTCATTTGCATGCTTCTCCATATAGTTGATAGTGTACTCATCAGCATCCACCAAAAGAAAGTTGTGGCCATGGAAACAAACTCTGGCTCCAACAAACAGATCCTGAGCCTTGAAGTATTCAGATGGCTCACTCTTAAAGAGCTCCTGCCCAGGCTTCTTAATGCGACCTCTTTCCAAAAACTTCCCACCGAGTATCCCTATGGGAATAGAATTGTAAACAATTAATAGTGGCTTTGCTCAGGAAAAAAATAATAATAAAATAAAGTAAAGGAAACCAAAAAAACTACTCCAAACCGGTCTATATGTATATATTAGTTTTCATCCTTGAGTTTCTTGTCTCAAAATGTGTCCCCCCCTCCTTCTCATTGCTAAAAGAACAGCCTCTACCAGTGTCCACAGCAACAGTTACACTGTGCATATTCTGTGACATGTCTCATCTGAATGCCTGCCAAACACCTTCCCTTTTTTCTTTTCTCTAAAATGTGAGAGAAATTTGCCTCTTCAAATGGTTCCCATAACCCTGCTGCCAGCCTTGGGACTGACCCGTGAGAAATGTAAGATGCTAAATGCAAGATCCAGGCAATTATCCTTGAACTGTTAAAGTAAAAAAAAAAAAAAAGAAAGAAAAAAGAAAAAGAAAATCCACAACTTAGTATAATACAGTCCTACTAAGATCACGAATTCTGGTGCACTGTCATTCTAACTTGCTTTTAAGGGCTTTTGAATATGAAAAAGGCAAGAGTGACATGACACTATCTTCTACATACTCTTCTGCCAATGCGACTTACCTGTGATCTGTTATTTCCTTTCTGAGCACAGTATGTCACATTATTTCTTCTCACATTATAATGATTTTATTCATGCCACTGGAAACTGTACGTTGTGCTCAAGGGTATGTAAGATACTAAAAGGAACATTTTTCTTTCCATTAATATCTTCTGGTGTACCACAAGATTACATCACATTTACCAAGCTTTCTAGAAAACAGTCTGTCACATGTTTAGTTTCATCAGGGTATGTGTCCTACAACAACTCTGGAGTGCCTGGGGTTTGTTTCCTGTTTATATTTGAGCTTCCAAGCCGAAAGCCAAAAAGCATACTTCAGTAACATTTAATGATGTTTTACATATTAGGTAGTGATGCGAGTCCAATAAAAGGCTGATGAACAGTGTAATAAAATGCCATTTATAGTCAAAATTATAAATGAATGTGAAACCCAAACTACTTATTAAACCAGAGTTTGGATCAGATGTCTTACTTAATTGCTTTACTTGTACCATAAAAGCAAAAGACAAAAAAATACACTAGGGCAATGGTCAGGTCTAGCTTAAATCAAAAAACGATTCCAATCACTAATGTAACTCTAATCTTAACACATTCCTTTTTACCTAGCTATTAAAACAAATATGAAATTTTACATTATAGAATCCTGGCAAGTGTTTGCAATATTTAAACAAAATCGATCACTGTAAGACTGAAATTTCACTCCTGTCTCTGTTTTTCCCTTCAACCGCGCATTTGGATTGTAAACTTACCTTAATACCTCTGTCTGATAATTGGTTTTTAAATATTATGGGTGAGTACATTTCGAGTGGTATAAAGAAAAACAACCAAAAAAAAACTCATTAGGTTAGAGATTTTACACTGAAACCTGATGAGAAATTTTGATGGAAATCTACAAGAGTCGGGCTCAAAGCACAAAATAAACACCACAACCAAAGACCCTCTTCCATTAAGATCAGATCAGACTTTGCAGGTGTTTGTACAGCTGCTAGTTTGGTCTAGGGTAAAAAAAAGGGGTTGTGATCTCCTGCATGGGGAGCCAAAGTTCTCTTGCTTTGACCCCCATCTCAACAAGTGCTTCAAGATGTCCAACCCTGTGTATTTCAATTACAGATTCACACTATTACTAATAGCATGAAGTACTTCTCAGCAACTTTCAGGTCCCTGGACTTAGAAAAGTAAGAGCAACTGAGGTCTGAAACATTTTATTTGTCAATGTGTATCAATTCATGCAAATAAAACAGGAAAAGACAGCCCTTTGAACCTGTGCACCAGAGAGGGGGTAAAATTGTTATTCTGGGAGCCATTTACTATTTTAACTCATTCACTAAGAAGTGTCCAGCCTTACTCTTCTCACACCCTGTTCACTTCAACAACACTTCTGCTCCTCGCAAGAATGTTCCTCTCGTTCCCATTTTGCACGCCTTACCCTTTTTCCTAGCCTCTCATACCTGACCTCTGCAAAGCCTTCTCTTAACCTCAAAGAAACTTGGTCTCTCCTCCTTCAGATGTGACTAAAATGAGGGAAGAGGAAAGCAGAAGGAATAAAGGAAGGAAATGGGAACAAAGAAACTTCTGCAGTCCCAGACCTCTTTCTGACTTCTGCTCTATCCCTTCATCTCTACTTCTTATCCTGCCCCTTCAAGGCTGCTATCACTAAATGCCCCAGAGGGCAGTTCTTAGTCATATCCTTCCACGTAGTTCATCTTTTTGCCCTCTCTGAAACAGTCAGCTTCTCCATCACCTTTAACAACCCAGGAAAGTTGAAAACCAATTTGCTGATACTTGCCTTTTGTACGTGTCTGAAAGCATTTCTTATTGTTGGTATGCAAACTTGCTCATTTACAGTTTCATGTTTTGTTTACTAGCAATAATTAATGGGGCCCCAGCTGCAAACCTAGCATATATTCTTACTCCAAAATAAAAGGAAGCCAGGGAATAATCTCTGACCTTGCAACCATGCTGCTGCCAACCCGAGTGACTCACCACATCTGCACTGCACAGTGCGTGGGTCTGCTCCGGGTGCTATGCGATAAACTTGGGGTCTTAAGACACAGATAGCACTTTTGTGTGTTCAAACTGCTTGGAGGTATGCGAGGGCTGTGCTGTGGTCTAAATGAGCAGTGTTTTACAGCAGAAAACCAAGGGCATGTATTGCAGCACCTGGGTGTGGCAGAAGAGCCTGGGAAGGGTTTTTGAGTGTGCAAAACCTCCTGGGATAGTGTTAGATAACTGATAAGGGTGGAGCAAGCCAAACCTGATGCAGCCTTGTCCTCACTGCCTTGCAGGCGGGTTTTCTGGAGCTAAGCATCCTCCAGGAGGGGCCCTGGGCTCTGTGGGGCCCTGTTGTCTAGTTGGAATGGTGCAAAGGAGTGAACCAGGAGTCACTGACAGGCAACACAGATGATAGGGATCCAAGATTCAAACTCTTCCCTGGACTTCAATTTAACAGTGCAGCTGTACCCTTAGCATCCTTTGTGTCTCCAGACATAAAGCAAGCCAGTCAAACACGTCATGCTCTAGTGCAGAACTGAGCTGCTCTTGAGCCTCTCGGCGGCATCACTTAACAAATACACATACATGTGTGTATATCTTTAGCTGTATAAAAGAAGTTGTATAAATTAAAAGCTACTGGATGGAAGAAAACTATTAAAATAATAATGACAGGACACTGCTGCCATAAAGCAGTGTTAGATCTTTAAGCTACACTTGAGCAGGGCTACCCAGGAATGGTCAGTGAAGCCTATTCAAGGGCTCTGCACATTTTCAAAACATTCCTCAGAGAACTGCTTGTATTCAGATGGTGGGTGGGGTCTCTGTTTATGCATTCATAATATAGTTTGATACAAGGACAGATGCCATTAGAAGTTCCTTGCATTGAAAAGGCTCAGGTCTTCCCTGAGAGAGGGCACTCTAAATGACTTAGTAGCACCACTGGCATAGAAAAAGTTGTCTAGGAATACAGAAGGATCTACATATTCACCACACCTTCACTTTTCACTAATGCGATGTTCATCACAGGTCTGACATGGACTAATACAAAAAAACCATTTTCAGTAAAGGCTTAGAAGTAAGGATACAAGGACACTCAGCCCTTAACTATAAGCTGAATAACTGAACCTCAGCAAGTCAACTGCTGCCACCAGAGCCTAAAGCTAAGGAGAATGAACAATCCTTCCTGAGACAGTCTTTGCTGTAGACAGTGAGCTGTACCTGCTCTCAGGGTACCGAGCAGGTCAGTACTAAGCACAGTGAGCTGGTCACCATTGCAGGGCATACCTGAAATAACAAACTAAGGCTCTCTGTGCCAAGAAGGTGGTAGAGAACAATTCAAACAGTATCAAAAGAGCTAGTCAAGGAGGTTCCACAGAAGCCTTATAATGTAACTAAGGAAACCTTCCATTCATGTTTTTCTCTTGTCTTTGAGAGAATATGATTTCCTGATTTTTTTCTCCCAAGGATTTTATCAGAGGCTGACAGCAATCAGTCCTTCAGCTGCACATCTTTAGAGGGGCCAGAGCACTTCTGGATGTTAACTAATGTGAAACTGTTGCTACAGATGTTTTGTGGTCTTCACAGAAACAGGCTAATCTCTCCAACAGAAATCCACTTAGCCAAGGCTCCCCCACCTCTCTGAGTTACAGCATGACTTCCTGCCATCCTTCCCAGTGTTGTGCCAAATACATACACACAAACACACATGCAGTCTTGTACCACAGGGCAACATTCACTCTTTAGATGCTCAACACTGCATGATTAATGATAACGTATATTAAAAGTTGTCACAGCTGTTTTGCCTTCGTGAGCTGATTCTATACGAAGGACGTTATGTAGGTGTCATAACACCATAACACTGTCTTGCAAAACAAATGATTTACTCTTTCATTCTTAATGTCTTAAATTTCCTGTTCCTTTTTCACACCAATTACAATACAATTCCTGTATGTTATCTACAACAAAAGCAACTGCTTAAAGGCCAAATTTGCAAATTAAAATGTAATAAAAGTTCTAATACATTAAACTTCCAGTTCCCAAAGGACATTGTGAAGTGCTGTCATACAATGAACAGCATTATTCTGAGCGATGAAGATTATAAATTATTATGACATCCAGCTATGTAAGATAATGCAGAAGAGCTGCTTATGTAATTCCCACTGCATTTAAAAAGCCGCATCCCTGCTTCTGCTAGTGCTGACTCCAGCCACAACGTTTACTGTAAACTGTAATCAAATGAGCAGGGCAACTGAGACTGATTGCAAGACATTACTACGTCTTACCTGAGTTTCGCTGTGCATGTTCATAAACTGAAATGGTGTCATCACTCAGGAAGTAGCAAATAATGAATTTGCGATCCTTGTCGATGGGACTATCAGTAACAAATTTTGCAAGAAAGCGCAGTATGTTACTTTCCAGACCACTTCTAAAAAAGATGTAAGAAATTAAAAACAGAGTGTGAGAAAAGTTTTCATCACTTAGAGATGCATTCCCCTGAGATTTTAAAAATATATTAATTGTGTTATTCCTGGACCAAGGAGGGGAATGGCATAAGGTTCCCTATTTTTCTAAAAAATCATTTTCAGCTTAAATTAACTGAACCAACAAGACTCAGCCAGATAGAAAGGAATTATTTTCAGGGAAAATTGCTTCTCTGCCAAAGCTCTGAAATGAATTTGTATTCAAATTCAGTTGCAAATGAGGCTTCAAGTTTCTTTCCAGAGCATTTATAGAGGAAAAATGTATTTAATGTGTATATTTTCAAATCAAATTCTGAATGGCAATACATACAAGGATCTACCTCCATGAAATCAGGCCTATCAGATGATCTTACTAGTTGGGTATTTGTTATGTTTTACATAATGTACAGTACCACCATATGCACTACCAAGTCTTTTCCTAATAGCTTTCTTCTTTTATGGAGGATTTACATGTGGTTACTGTTTCTCTAGCATGTCAATTTGCTGCTTTGTGGTCTTCACAGAAATATGCTAATCTCCCCCACAGGAATCCACTTAGCCAAGGCTCCCCTACCTCTCTGAGTTACAGAATGACTTCCTGCCATCCTTCCCAGTGCTGTACCACATAGCCACATTTCCACTTTGGCCTTAACAACCATTGCCTGTTGAGGCATTATGGAAAGTAAAGGGTTAATGCTTTAAAACATTGTTGTGGCAGAGTGCATGAAAATTGGCAGAGAAGAGTAAATGCTAGAAAGTCAAACATAAAGAACAAATCACTGTTGGACTGCTGTATCATTCAAAATTCCTGACTAATTCCTGGACTACTACTTCCATGAAACTGCCACTGAAGACAGCAGGAGAGAATGAGGGATGGGAGGGACAGAAGATTTGCCTCCTCAAAAAGAAATTTTGCTGAGGTCTGAGAAAATTGGGGTTCCATGTCAGTAAACTAGTCCTCATGCACCTGTCCCTTAAACCTCTGATGAACTCCATATTTTGCCAAAAAATGACATCTGTACTTAACATCCATTGCCTTCACAAAAAGAAATAATAACCAAAAAAAGGTTAGAATTATTTTTCATCAAAATACCTGTCTCTCTCCATGAATTTCTTGAAATCTTTTTGGGGAGGCTTGGGAAGAAGACCCATACAGGAGCATAACGAATCCTCTTCAGAACCAAATCCAGTATATGGTGGAAATGTTTTTTCTGGTTTTGGTGGTGGTGGAGTTTTATATTGAACAGGGGTGAAATCCTCTGCAACAAAGACAGCAAGAGCTATTTATTATTGTTCTTATGAAGTCATTCTACTAAGGATTTAAACTTCCAGTATGAATACTTATTTCTGTACTTATTTCTGCCTATTTCTGTAACAGAGCACTAATCAAAGTCAAACCAGGATCCCTCCTACTGCTACAGAGCAGAAAAAGACCACAGAAGCCAAAAGCGAAATTATTGTTTCTTCATGGGTTGCAGAATTTTACCTATAATCTTAAAATGTTTTACAAAAATCATTAACATACACAGGCAAAAGAAATGACAAATGTAGTTTCAAAATGGGATAGAACAATAAATTAGCAATTCTAAATTTATTTTTTTAGTTTTATCCTTTGAGACTCTTTGCCCTCTGCTTATCCCAGGAGGAAAATAAATACATAAATAAATAAAATTTTATTCATTGTTCATATCATGCATATATGAGAAGAATTTTTAAAGTTTATGTACATCTTGGTACACTGACGCCAATAGCTTCAGTCCACATCTCAACTTCATCCAGAGTTGTGGAAGGTTCATTTTCACTCATTTTCCCCACTCTGAAAACTTTTTTCACAGTGATGAATGGTCCTGACCTACCCCGGATACATAGCCTGCATTCACTTCCAATGTGCGTTGCCCCCAAAAGCCCTGCTGCACTAAGGTCTCTCCTTAATCCTGTATTGGTGAGAACCTTGCTGCTCCATCTGGCCCCTTATTCCTTCCCTGAGCTGCTTCACAACACAACTTCCAGCTTCCAATGAGGTCTGCATAAAAATTCAACAGAGTAAATACAGAGTTTTCTGGTCAAATACAGTGAATGGAAAATGGAAAAGGTGAAAAGAGAAAAGCAACTTATAGATGGGGGAAATAGATGGGCAGACTTGAAGCAAATTAAGCCATAAATCAAAGGACCTTAGTACAAATCAGGCTGGATGAGACCTCAGGAGTGTGGTCTCCTACTCAGGACAGGGTCAGCCCCAGGCTGGACCAGGCTGCTCAGGGCTGTGTCCAGGTGGGGCATGAAACATCCCTGGATGGAGCCTGTTCAGCCTGCCCTGGGCCCAGCTGACCTTAGGAAGGAATTTTTTTAATACCCATTCTGACCGTCTCTGGTTTCCATTTATGCCCATTGTCTCATGCCCTCCTGCCAGCAATGTCTCCATGGTTGGGTACAGGTGGCTGTTTGTGCCCTCCGCCTGTTCCCCAGGCTGAGAAACCATGATCCCTTGGCTGCTCCTCCACCCTGACCATCCTAGGGCTTCCCCCAAACTCACCTTGGCTGGTCCATGCCTTTCCTGTACTGACCAACACAAAAGAGAACACATTATCTTGATGAGGTGCGATGAGCACAGAGCAGAGGGGGACAGCCACCTCCCTTGATTTTCACACAGCTGCTCTCCGTGCTACCCAGGCTGCAGTTGGCCACCACAGCTCTGGTGCCCACCACAGCCTGCAGGGCCTTTCCTGCCCCAGCACGGGTGCAATGAGAAGGTTGGAGAGCTTGCTGTGGTCCAGCCAGCACAGCACTGCCCAGGTGGAGCAGTGCCACCTCCATGCCTGGGCTGGCCAGAGGTGCTGCTCCAAGGAACCGAGAGCTACCCGGGCTGCCAGGTGTAGGATAAACACGTCGGGTAAACTGGAGGGAGAGGAAGCTGGATCACAGTCTGCAGCCCAGGAGGCAAAGAGTGATGTTAACTGACCAGTGTATTAAACTTCACCCCACAAAATAAAGTTGTTGTTTTTTCTCTAAAACTTAAATTTGCTACAGAGAACTCAAGAGAGATGAATAACTTACACTTGTAGCTTGGTTTTCAGTACAGTTGAGGGGAATGATAAAACTGGTGTTGCTTTAAATGTTTTCTGAAGTGGTTTGTTATTAAAATGTTTTAAACAGAAATATGTCAGAAGATCAGAGCAACCTACTCTTTTAAACTCTGACTTGCCTAGTAGCAGTATGAAGCTGAAAAATACAAAAAGAATTCAGATGCCAGAGTTTTTCTTTAACGTGAAACACAATGTGATTTTCTTT
Source organism: Cygnus olor (assembly GCF_009769625.2). NCBI lineage: Eukaryota > Metazoa > Chordata > Aves > Anseriformes > Anatidae > Cygnus > Cygnus olor. The sequence goes on along the minus strand of NC_049169.1, from coordinate 117,545,400 downwards.
GGCCTTTATCTGTTACAATATGGTCTAATGGAAATGCTAATACCTTTCCCTGAATCAGGAGACAGGGGGGTTGCAAAAACATGCCAACATTTTTTTTTCCATAAAAACTGTGTGTGCCCTTTCTGTAACTCGGAAGTACAAAGGCCAAGCCCATAAGCAAAATTCCACTCAGAAATTTTCTAAGCTTCAGAGGCAAACAATAAATGTATGTGTAAACATGCAGCAAAATATGATTTTCTCAATACTGGTTGTGACAAAACTGCTTCTCAAGGCATTTTCAGTGTGCCATGTTATGTAACCTATACATGCAGTTCTTGGTACAATAAATGCTATGTATGTAAATCAACATATTGAGACAGAAAATAAAAACAATACCCACTGGTATTGATTCTGCATGCCGAGTTGGTGCATGTTGAGTTACTCCAAAATTACCCCTGTAGTTGCCAACAGAAATATATATATATATATATATTGGTTTCATAATATAGGTTTTTCTTCTGCGACGTGGAACACACACAAACCCGAAACCTCGATTAAGATCTCTCCTGCACTCCAACACTGCCACCTAGTGCGTGTGCGGCAGATGGGACAGGGAGAGCCACGCATGTCACTCGCTTCTCTTGCTCGGGTGGCATGAAGGCAGCAGTAAAAGCTGTAATCCGTAGGCAATACAGCCGTACTAATAAGGCATGATGCAAAGAAATGCAATGGCTTTCAGCTGTGTCAGACTGCAGCCGGCTCCTTTATCACCTCCCAAGTCTCTTCAGGCAGTTGCAGGACGTTGGTAAGCCAGCTCTCCTGAACGGCTTCATAACCTAGGCTCTTCGTGTTATTTAGAAATATAAACAACATTTTTTATTACGCACTATGTTAAGCTGCATTAATATTTCCCCCTCGACGGCTGGATGCTTGGAACACCGTATTTTTAGCAGAACCATAAACTCCACTTTGTACAGCTTTAAATAACACGCTTCCTGCCAACACCGTTTGGAAAGGCAGGATGTCCAGCTGAAATTGTAAACTCAAAAGACAAGCGAATGCATTTACATGCAGGTCACAGTACATGCACATTAACACTCATGCATAAGGCATTCATTAAGAAATGCTAAAGCATTTCCCTTTACATGTATTTTAGCATATACTGATGAAAATCAGACGGATAAACTGAAAGGAAACTACAAATTAAGAAGAATATTGCGTTAGTCCCAGAGAGTATGTTAAACAATCACAACCCAAGCATGGGGTGAACTAAATCTGGAGAGAAATTCAGGGCTTTATTTCTCATCCTTTCCCCAGCATAAAACGATCTTGCTTCATTCAGATTCACTAGAGAGAATAATGCAAACATCTAGTCTTGTGCCACCTACAGCTTCCATGATTTTAAAGGATTATGTATGCAGATTCTCTCCTGTGAACGAGGAAATTCAGAAAGAATTTTACATAGAGAAACAGGGTTTAGCAGACTAGCTAAAAACTTGTTTCTGCAACTTTTGAACAGCCAGGTAGGTGCATTAGACTAAGAGCTATGAACACGTTCCAAACTGTTTTCATCTTTGCTCTGCCATGCACCATGAGGGCAGTATCAGACAGACAACTTGCACTTACACAGAAAATGCACCCCTCTCAAGGTTATCACTGTTTCTTAAGAAAATTACTTACGTCCATTCTGGAAAAGAAATCAATGCTCTTTTCTTCTAGGCGGTAACATTTTCAATGTGAATTTACAGCGGGTAGCAGATAAATTGAAAGTCTTGGGTTACAAATTTCTAGTTCCAGAAAGAATAGTAGAGATATTTTCCCCATGGACTGTTTCACCCCTTATTACTGCATCAATTGATACCCAGCAGGAGATGTGCTGCCACTGTGGTGTTTATTTCACCTAGTATATCAAACATTTATCACACACTAGTAACTTTTTCTCATGGCATCAAAACCTGAGTGAGAGTTGAACAAGCACTGGAAACACCAAGAACCAAAAACAAATCCAGTCTCTTCTTTAGCATACAATTTGAAGATGACACAGCCGTCTCAGTAAGAAAAACTGACTTCCTCAAAAATGATTTGTTGCCACAGAGGCAGCATTAAGCTAGCTTGAATGAGATTTTGTCTGCTTTCAGTTTCAATAGACATTGTGGGATCATAATATACACTGTAAGATTACCTTCTGCCCTCAGCTGATGAACCGTATGAAAACCCTCACATGTTAGATAAAAACACATTTCAAGGAAGAGTAAAGTTGTATATATTCTGGATCAGAGTGATAACCATATTGAATATCAATATATAACAGGCAGGCAAGAAATTCTACCTTCAGAGGTAAAGAACAGTCATATCTAAGCGTTACAGCCAGGAACAGGAGAGAGAAATCCCACTAGCCTTGGACAACAGAGGAAGTGGAGTTAACCTGGGGGGCTGACATTGCTAACATGATGTTCCTTATATATAAGAGGTATAAGAAACAGCCAACACTTGGTTTTCATGAGTGTTTCACGACTTAGGTAAGAGGTAAAATAAGAAAGCAGAACCAACATCTTCATGACTTTTACATGCAGCAATTAAAGCAAATCCAGTCTTCACAAAATCATGTGTGCAGCTAAAACATGAGAGTGTTTGTCTTGATTCAAAGAAAATCTCCTCTTAGAAAGTCCTACTTCAAGATTATTCCGGTTACCTGAGGGAAAAAAAGGCATCTGCAAATGCCTGTAGCACTCCCTGTGTATATTTAGATCCCACAGCTCAGCCTCAACCACACTTAATGGAGAGGTTAGACGCCAGAGAGATTCTGATCTCCAACGAGTTCAGTGAAAATTGGCAGCAGGCTTTAATGCCCCCACTGAGGGAAAAGCAAGAAGTCAGCTGTTATCCAGCAGCAGCTGCCTGGCCAAAAGCACACATGTACTGGCCAGCCGCTCACGCTGCACGCTACTCTGCCCAGGCAGCAGGTCAGAGAGGGAGCCTGAGAAATGAGGGGGTGGGAGGGCGAGGAGAACCGCGACATGAGAGGGATCACAGGGTGCTGCGAAAAGGCGTAACAGACAGGCCTGGGAGGTGCCGGGACATTGAATAAAAATCAGCAGGAAACCAGATTTTACTGGTTTTGTTCCTGAAGGAACAATCTGTTGTTTAAGAAAGGACAATTTATACTCAACTCAGTGCTGAGATACTGTATTTAGTTGGAATAACGAGTGTCAGCTTCCCACCATTGCACATCAGTGTATTTCACATTTCAGCTGAGTGACCACAACATCTATATGTTGGCCACAACACATGGCTACAGAATATTTTTCTCCTTCTCTGCAGCTTCAGTAACAGATCTAGACAGATAATATCATGCATTAAGCTATTTTTTTCTCGAATTCACAGCACTGTTACATGACAGTAATGTCATTAGCTTCCTACTGAAGGGCATTAGCCATGTTTACCCATGGAAAAGCTCTCCTTCGCTTTTCACAAACGCTATGAAGAGTAAAACAGGCAGAAACAACATTGGAAATATATCAGATACCATAATCATGCACTTCAAGGGAAATCCAAACTGCCCTTAATTCTCCTAAAGGGCAAATTCCATTGGCAAGCAACCGATGCTGAAACTGCAGAGTCAAAAATAAATGTCGGCTTCTTTAATGGCTTTGGCAGAAGAGTATAAATTGAAAGGGAGTAACGTGAAAACACAATAACAAACAGCTGGACTGATGCTGTGAGGTACTGAGAACTGTGCCTTGATGCAAGAACTCATTTATCCACTTGCTTACTCTTACCCAAGTAAATGGTCTCTCCAGATTCAAACTGCAATTAAGTATGTTTCAGTGTTTAATTGGATTGGGGCAGAATGCTGGGCACTTTGTGGGATCAAGCCCACCGAGAGTACCTTGTATGTCCACCAGAAGCAAACAAAATCAGTAACACACTAAGAATAAAAGGCCATCCCCTCTTCCCTTGAAACCTAACTGCTTCTAAGACAAAAAACTACCCCGATTCCACTCCCAGATCCTACTAACTAAAAAATCATGCCAACATTTTCTTTAACTTTGATAGGGAAAACAGGAAATAATTTCACAGCAAATCATGAGAATCTCTTAGCTCTTAGAAAGTGTGTATTTTCTGTGAACATGACAGGCATCATCAAGACTGATTTTTTTGTGTGTGTTAGCCACACTCTCTGCCACCATATATCTTTAAAGTTATGTGCAAAACACTACCCAGTTTTGTGAAAGTCTCAGCTAGTGCATGTCTTTTAATGTCACATGTTGAGGAGACAGAAAATCTGGAGGGAGCACTGAGAAAAAAACGATCACAGAAAAAGATCAAAGGACTATGGAGACACTGAAAGAACTGGGTTTCCCCAAGCAGCCTGGGATGGTGTATTGGAATAGATAAAATATGTACAAGGTTTTTATAAAAGAGGATATTGATCAGTTGTTCTCCATGTCCAGCAAAGGTAAGGCAAAAAAAGTTACTCTCTCGGTTTACACAAACTAACTTCAGAGTAGCTATTAAGCAACTTTTCTAACTATGAATTTAAGACAAGATACCTCAGGAGGCAGATAAATCTCCCCCACTGGAGGATGTCGATAAAAGGCTATACAAATATCAGTCAGTGACTGTCTAATATACACTGTCCTGCCTCAAAACAAAGGGAAAGGGCTAGATCACCTACAGTCCCTATTTTCTATAACTCTTCACATCAGCAACTTCTGGCTTCTCCTAACTTGCAAAGCACCTAACTTTAATATCCAGAGCCATAACCGGTAAACTCACGAGCCAGCATTATAGCAGAGGAAGGGCCTTTGGGTTTGTGTAACGCTTGGTAGCACTGCTTGGTTGATACAGAATGGTCAGCTGCATTTCATTTATCACTCTGCTGTGAATAAGAAATTCCCATTCACTGTTCCAGGATATTTCACTCAGACAGAGGATACTGCTGCCAAACAGAGGCAGCGGTCTTGGCTGAAAAAAATACGAGGCAAGAAGCCCCTGTTTTGCATCTCCAGAGTTAGACTCATTGTTATTATAGATAATACTATGGTTATTGAACGTGGCTTCTTCACACACTGTCTAGTGTATGAAGAGATTTATTTTGGCACAGACATTCCAAGCTATTATTTAAAAAGTTATGAAACATGTTTTGCCAATTATGTAATTTAGCATTGCAATGGCAGCACTACATTATTTAATTCCCTCAATGCAGCAAAGAGGCTCTGATCTAAACACTGCATTCTATCAGATCATAAGTCAAGCTAAAAGAAATAGTCTACCCAGGTATTTTGTTTCTCAATGTCAGAGAAAGACCACAGTAGGATTCCTTCAATCATCTCTGAACAGTCAGACACTTAGCTGTATTTATTGAATGAATAAACTGCCAGAAATTAAGTAAGTTATTTTTGCAGGAAGATGTCTATAATAGAACCATTAGCAAGTCCGACTGAGGGAATTCAGATATAGATAAGCGAAAGACCCTATTGTTATACATTTCCAAAATGATTTTCCATTATGGACATAGTTGCTAAATGCTTCCAGAATTCAGCACTGAAACTTCACAGAATAAATACTCTAATGGTTCAGAATACATAAAATGACACTAAAAAACAATAATGTGATAGACTACTACTGTTGTGTCAGGAAATCTTATTATGTGACGATTCTGACATCCATATAGTATAATGTATAGCATATATAGCATAGTATAATGGGGAATAATTGAGCCTACTCACCCACTCACCGCATGCTCTTTATTACCTTCTGACTGCAAACATGGCTATTGGAATGGGAGGGGGAAATAGAGGAGAAGAAATGGCAGTCTATTCATATGACTATTTTTTCATTCTAGTTTTAAAATAGAGGCAGTTAGGAACAGAACATGTACATTATGTGTTGTTTTTCAGCAGAGTAACATACAAGAAAGCCCTTCTGGATCACCTGTAAAATTACCGCTTTGCTGTTCACAGCCTACAACAGATTGTTATTGCTAAAGGTTTTAATGAACAAGTTTTGTCAGTAATAAAATTCAAAGACAGTTCTGTCAAACTCAGAGGTATAAAAATGTTCGTAAGGAAAGGATAAGTGTCACTACTTACCGATTCCATACTTTGTTCTGTAAAAATCTTTAGTGAATTCATCACAATCACAGAGTAATATCTTCCTTCCCCAAACATTAATTACTTCCCCTATTTTCAGGTCACTGTCTCTGTAAAATTCCTGATGCACTGCTCCTGTCTAATAAAATTGGGAACATTTATATAGCAACTCTACAAACCCAGAATCATACAACTTTTCTTAAAATCCAGGTCATTTAGTGATTTAAAATATAATCTTCATACTTCATTTGCACTCCATGCTAAGTCACCTTCACAAGCAAGGCACATTAAACCTCAGTAGTTTTGATTCGAGCTACTCTCCAGTGTCAACACTATTTTATAAACAACTCTCCTTGGTGTAGAGGATAACAACAACAGAAGTTACAAAAACTACTACAAGGACATTCAGCTGCTTGAGGCATTCAATAATATCTGACCTTACGATTGTCCAGAATGTAACGGCCTCTGTTTCCCACTAAATTTCCAAACACGTTGAGAACAGTGCGAGCGGTGATTGTGCCTGGCTGATACAACCCGGTTGGAGCATACTGCAAGAAAGGAGACCAGCTGTTAAGAAATGCAGCTAACAGTGAAGAAAGAGAACACAGTAACTTTGGAATAACAGTGTTTTTACAGACTGACTGTTATTACAGTGTTTTCTTGGAAGAATTTTTAGTAAATTCTGAGGTAACTTTATGCCACTGAACCTAAAACCCAGTGTGTAGGTCAAAAGAAGCATTCAGGATCTCACTGCACATCCAAGAGTAAAGTCTCCTTTTTCTTGGAAGCAAACAGAAAGCAAAAATTAGCACACCCAAAGTAGCACATCCTTGTCAACATCTGCTCTAAAGGCTACTATTTTGACTGGTAATAATAACAAAAGCATGCCAAGAAAACACTCAGGGCCAGTCCTCCTGGGCTGAACACTGTGAAAATACAGTGGATTCAAGTCAGCATGATTCTATTGGGAGAAAAGTTATTTTTTGTTTGTTTCTATTGTAAGCTTCAAAATTACAATAGCAATTTCTACCAATAATATCAAACTTATTAAACAAGTAAACTACATGCTTTTTAAATGATAAGAAAGCTGCTAAGGCAAGGTAACCAAAGTGGATTATTTAGTCATAGCACCTTCTGTGACACCCCAACTTTTGGCTGCTGTTCTTCTCAAAATTGTCACTGAATTCAGAGGAAGAAGCCAGCACTTAAAATTGAAACGTGCACTTCCCTAGTAGAAGGGGTCTGTCAGCACAGAGTCATTGCTAAATCAGCATCTCAGAATGCAGGATGCACTAAGTAAGAACACTGCGTGTTTTTTTAGTTTTTTACTGTAAAGTCTCTCATACACCCAAGGCTTCATAGATAAATTACAAATATTAGGACAGGAGGGAAAAGATTCCTCAGTGTTTTACTCCATCTGTAGGTTGACTTTACTCTGTCATCAGAACCTGTCTCGAGTGACACAGAAGTGTATCCAGCTCGTTAATTTTATAATCATAATAAGTTACACAGGACTCAAACCCCTTGAAGATTTCCCTGAGATGAGCCTTCGCTGATAAGCACCTGATTAATGCCTGACAAAGCCTCCTGAATTCTTATTGACTTTAACTAGCCTTCCATAAGGTCCCAAATTTAGGAATTCAAATTTAAGAAATCACTCTAGATTTGCTACAAAGAAGTAATATTACTGAATACTTAAACTGGACTTTTCCAAAAGTTCCAAATATAAGTCCTATGAATCATATCTGAATTCATCTCAGTTTTATTTTAGTTTATTTACCAATATTAATTAATTTTCTGAACTTTACTGCATAGCTTTATTTGTGCATTTACATTAAGACACTAATATGGGAGAAAGGAAATTGTAGGATATCTTTCTACCTAAATTCTATCTCCTTTTAATTTAAGCATGACAAGCCTAAACTTAATTTTTTTCATTACTTAAAGTTGTATGAATATTGCATAAAAACTAAATCATGCAATTATGATTTATGTTCTGATAATACTTTCTAAATATAATTACAATCCTAGTGCAGGATTTTCAAGAAAAAGACATTTAATATCTCTTTATTAGGAAAAAAAATTGAAATAAGATGAATTTTTCATTCCTTACCTTTGGAAGTTTATCTCTTCTGAGAAAAAGCGGAACTGCATCCCGACCTGAATTTACTGGTGTAATTTCTTTTATATCAATTGTATCATCAGACAAGTAATAGTGCAGAACCAGTTCCCGCGGGTCATGAAACATGGATTCTGGGTCATCCCACACACAGAAAAAACGTAAAACATGTCCATCATGCTCCAGGAATTGTTTCAAAGTGTCAATGCGCTCATAAGGGCGCAAAGGGTTCATACTATCAAGAATCTGCAGATGAAGGAGAAATCAAGAAAAACACCTTTTTAATGACTTGATCTTAAAGAGAGGATACCAAACTGCATGGTACTATCTGATCTTAGAACATCCTTTTTGGATTTTCAAATAAAACCACACAATTACAATATATGAAATTATTTATGCCATTAGCAAAGAACTATTCACAGGGTTGTTGTGCCTTCAGAAAATAAATGAGAACAATTTTGGATTGGTTTTGACCCTTATTTTTCTTGCAGTAAGGTCCCTTAGATCAGGGAATTGTTAAATTATTTTTGGTATAGAGTATTTGTTGCTTTCAGTGTACTAGGCTAGATCTACCCCAACTGGATACATTCACCAACAGTCCTAAAAAGTCAGGAGAAAAATTCAGTGCCATCTGCCCTCAGATTAATCAAGAAAAACAGAAGCAAAAGGCACCATCATTATCCCCTAAATAAAATAATACTCCCCCTAATATTCCCAGAGAAAAGACCCCAAACCCTGCAAAGATGAATCCACATAGCATCTAGCAGCTGAATGATGGGGATTTTTGGAGGAGGTATACATTTTGTATTATGTATACTCATAAAAGAGAGAAGTACATTCAAATAAAAGCTTGCATGTATAAAATAAAATAAAAGCTGCAGAGTACTGGGTTCTGTGTGGCAGAAGAATTCGCTTTACATATGCAAAAAACTGTTGATGACATGGGGTAGAGATGCAAGATGACATACGAAGACCAAGTAAACGAGTCTGCAGGAAGCCAGAGATGTGCTTGAACCACAATTCCAATCGTATCTCCCTTAAACACTTGTTTGTTGTCATTCATTCAGCTCAAGCAAAATTGTAAATAGAACATGTAAGAGTTTAATTTTTTTCTTTTGAGTTTAATACTGTTTGTATCCCCAGCAGCTGGCACTGAAAAATTCAGCCAAAAAGGAGAGCAGCTCAAGTGCTCATTTAAGTTAGTTTAGCATCCTAATCAAACTTGTTCAGGAATATCCTTAAACCTCCCTGTTTTCAAGTGACTAGAGAGTGCCACTTCCAGCCTATTTTATTTTTTTTAATTATGAGTGTTGACTCTTGGGAAGTTTTGTCCAAAAGAGATCACAGAGTCTGACATGCTTAAGGAAATGATATAATTGTATGCACAGAATCTGCAGCAATACAATTTTTATTTTCAGCAGATATCCTCTGAGAATAAAGATTGCCATTCCACCTCAAAGATCATTTATTTGATGCATTTTCTTTGTTATGTAGCATTTATTTTCACTGATTCACCAACCAATGTTTACAGATGAAAGTCATTTATCTACAGTAGACATCAAGTAATACATAAAAATCCAGGACAGTGCTATGTCTAGTCAATACTGCTGGTTAAAGTCTGAGGCTACATGAGAAAACACAGATCAACATTGATTATAACTAACCCAATTCATACATTTAAGGCTGAAAATAACTCATCTTATGGAGATGGTAAATTTAACATTGTTCAGCTATACTATCCACACAACTTAAGGACAATTTTAATCCTAGTTTTTTTTTTTTTTTTTTTTTTTGTGTGTGTGTGTTTTCTTTTGCTATGAGAGACAAGAAGCTACATCAGTTTTATCAAACTGATGTACAGACACACACAAGGCAAAGATTATTTTATTTTTACCTTTTTTTTCTTATTTCAAAAGGTGAAAAGGTGTGTGAACACATCAGGTGAAAATCGGTTATATTTGAGTCTTCACTATGTTTGTACAATGAACCATATAATGGAATTTAAAAAGCAAGTATTTCCTTGTGATTCATTACGTTGAAATAGCTACCTCTACATTCTTTCTACTTGCCATTAGAGAAAAATTTTATATTACTAATAGCAACGGCACTCTTATTAAAATCACGTATTCACCATTACTACCATTATAGCCTCATCTGACCTTTTGCCGCTCTTTGGTATATGGGTCATCTGGACGACTTGCTGGAGGATTCAATCTAACTCCCATCTTCCTCAGGAAATTTTTTGTGAACTGGTCACAATCAGTAATCTTATATCTTTGGGCATAAAAGACTACTTCTGTGTTGATATTGAAATGATCTATAGTATAGTACTCATCTTCGTTAGGAGGTGGAAGTGGAATCCGGTGACGTCGAACAATAGTTCCTGTACAACAATTACAATACATTCACAGAGTGAACACCCTTTGCTCTGATGATTGTTTCACACACTTGATAATTTCCTGTGCTGGTATGACCAAAGCAGATGAAGCCATATGGGACAAGCAAAATTATCCTTCATTCAGCAAAGGAACTACGAGGTAGGACGATCCTATCTTAATAACTATACTACATTGCATTGATCGCTTTCTAGAACCTCAAGTTCTAGCACTCAAGTTAATACAGGAAGTTACCACCTTCTGAAACAAACATAAAAGCTACAGGAAAAAAAATATTTGTTGGAACAAATGTAACAGGTCAGTACTTTTTCCAACAAGAACATCAAAACCTTTGCTTTCATTAAAAAAGAGATGTTTTTCACTTTTACTGAAAAGCAGTCTCCAGTACTCATTAGTACAATTATTTTTCTTGAAAAAAAAAAAAAAAAAAAAAAAGGTTGTGCAAAACAAATGTGGCAGGAGCATATGGGACAGACAAGATCTGTCTGTACATCCTGCAGGGTGAGAAGAGTCATACATAATTAAGGGTAGAGAAAAAACTTGCCCTACTAAGAGAAAAGGTCTGAACTATCAAGCTTGGAGACAGGGGCATTCAACCAAGCTTCCTTAAAAAGTGGAGAAAAAAAAAAAGTAGAATAAAAAAGAGAGAGAGAGATTTTAACTTCATTAAAGTTAGCATACATTTAAGTTTTCTTCTTTAGAATATTTAAATGAAAGGAAGCACTGTTATTCTGTGCACATTGCATTTGTTTATATTCACCATATTAAAGGAGAAGGAAACTGCTATGTGTCTATGAGCTGAAAACTCACATCGATGAATTGGTTAATGCTTCAAAAGTACTCATTGCTGATAATGAAGGGACTGGAGCATCTTTCCTCTGAGGAAAGGCTGAGAGAGCTGGGACTGCTTACCCTGGAGCAGTGAACGCTCAGGGGGAATCTCAGCAACACCTATAAATACATGATGGGGGGAATGAAGAAGACAGTGCCAAGCTCTTCTCAGTGGTGCCTGGAGACAGGACAAGAAGCAGTATGCACAAATTAAAAGATCTGACATTTCATCCAAGCACAAAGAAACACTTTTTTATTGTGAGGGTGGACAAATACTGCAATAGGCTTCCCGAAGAGGTTGTGGAGTCTCCATCCTTGGACATATTGAAAACCAACTGGACATGGCTCTGGACAACCTGCTCTAGCTGACCCTGCTTTGAGCAGGGAGGTTGGACCAGATAATCTTAAGAGGTCCCTTCCAACCTCAACCATTCTGTGATTCTGAGACACCACAAGTATTTCAAAAATAACCTGTAAGCTACAGCCTCAGTAGCTCAAACAAATACGTAACATGCACATTAAAGGAAAGATATGCAGCTGCACATATGACAAGCTATGATTTATTCTGCGCAAAGTTAAAGTTCACAAAGAACTGCAGACTGTCAAAGCTGGGGCTACTGTTATTTTCACTATGAGAGAATGAAGAGGACAACAGTGAAGGCTTTGCCACATCAATACATTAGTACAATTGTGTGAAAATAACCCACAGAGAATAAAGAGATGGTCCAGTCTTCAAACTCAGCATCTTTGCTGTGCTTACGAACTTAGATGTCCCTGTAACAACAGCTTTATAATGCAGATACCCACTAGCCAAAACCTGGCAGAAACCACCAGCCCATACTATTATAATAATCCCTTGTCACTATAGGTTCCTAACAACTTTAAAATTACAGTAATTATAAAAGGTGCAACTTTAAAACAACTGCAGTAAACACACAAAAATTCCAAAACTAAAAATAGTTCCCGTACTAACCTACTACGACAATAATAGTTTATTAGACACAATTATCTGAAAGGTCTATCTCATTAGCTCTCATTACAGAACTGGATCTCTTTCCAGTGCCCTTCAGCTGTGCATCTGGTAGTGTTTCCCACTGAGTCCCTTTTGATGATTCTCCAGCGCTGCTTTTTTTGTTTTGGGGGTAAGTGGGAGTGGAGGGGGGATGAAGAGAGGCAGAGGAGGAGGGAGAAATATATCGCTGTGTATTTTTGTTTGGTGTTTGAGTGGCCTCATTTCTGAGTTAGCCCATGGAAATTCTTTATTGTTCACTTTATTTCCCTAGGGACTAATCTGTATGAAGTATTATCAGAGGTGTTTGTTACATTCTAACTCCTATAATGAGTAGACTCCTATAATATAACTCTTATCATTAGTCTAACTCCCTTTTTTTTTTTGTGAGTGTGGGGAAAAGGAGGGGGCAACAAAGCAAATTTACTTTATATCCTTGTTAAAATACTTATTTAAGAGCTGTTCAATATCTTGATGTTTCACATGTACCAAATCTGACATTCTTGTTACTGACCTTTGACTGTAAAATAAATGTGAGCTTCTATCTGCTTAAACATACATACATTTAAGATGCATCTTCACGGAAATATTAGTTAGAAAACATGGCAATTAGCACATTTTAACATGATGCAACACTACATAACACTACCATTAACAAAACCATGTATTTTGAAAATGTTACCTAATTTTGTCTAATCCTTGGGTTGCTCCCACAAAACTCAACAGATAACGTGGTGAATTGGAACAGCCCTCCACATTATTACAAACACTGTTGAATCATCCTTTTAATTACAATATAATAGTTAACAACTTCCTGATAGGAGGTGCTTTCTGAGGGTATATCCACCTCAGAAGTGGTAAATAAGCCTTCAGCTAGCTTTTCATGTCACTTTTAAAAGTACAATACCTGTGCCCATTTTGTTCTGAGGGGATAAGAATTTCTTTCCTAATGTAAAATGTCTTGTACAGATAATATCAAGCCTAGCACTCCTTCATTTTTACTAGGTATCACTGTGCCTGATCTATACACGTGGATAAGGTATTTTATATTGTTGAACTTGAAATTTAATAAAATGTGATCAGCTCAGGTTAGGTCTCAGCATTTTTTAAGCTGCCCCTTCTTCTGGAAAATAATTACTTTTCTACTTATAGAACTGTGCTAGAAATCATCAGAGGAGGATCTGTGCACCTGCAACAATCCTATTGCTGAGAAGGGATGGATATTCTTGATGTTTCATTTGTCTGCTGTCAGTTTCTTGAGCAGGCTATCCTACTGCACCAGTATTTTACCAGGATTTTAAATATTTGCATCTGGTAAGGGCAAAGCTTTTCTATGCTGTGTTCTTGTAAAGGGAGTTAGTATATTGCTTCTCTCTGACAATGGCAGTACCATCAAGTTTCCACGTCACAATTGTTATCTTCTCTTTTCTCAGGGTTTCTGATTATTTGGCAACTACTGTAGCAGCTTAAGGAGACCTTAATAGAAACGAAGGACTTCTGACTGTGGGGTAGCTCGTGCAGCTGGGCACCAAATGGTTTGGCTTCTGCTGCTACACTGCTCTGCAGAAGAAATAAAGCAGTATCAAGAATTTCCTCAGCACAGTTTACTGACTCCCTCTGCACTACTTAGGAGTGCATCAGAGAGGAGAGGAATGGGTAACACCTGGATTTTGCGCACTCTCTGCTTGCACAGAAAGGAGAAGCAGCCACCACCATTCCTGCAACACGAAGAGTGCACCCCAAGAAACAAGGGGGCTTCTTAATTCACTTACTCACCCGCCTCAGAACGTAGCAAGGTCAAGCTTTGGCCACCCTCAAATATGGCAAAATCACAATTATTTCAAGGTCTCAGGGGAGGTCTCAAACTCTTAGATAATCAGTTATGTTGGAGAAGCTGACTGCAACTTCGCTTTCCTGATTGTGCTTTCCTCTTCAGCCAGCCAGCCTTGGGAGCCTCGCCAGCAGGCAGCCCCACTCTCTTTTTCAGCTGGCTGACCTTGGGGAAACCAGCCAGCTGCTCCGCTGTGCTCCAGCTCTCAAGGCCTGGGTTGCACTGGAAGCTTCAGTTCACCCCATGGGACAAAAATGACCTTTTGATAAGACAGTATCAGCCAGCTACAGTTCTTTTAACTGGGAATTAGAGCTACAAACCGCTTGCACCGCCCTATCTAGCCTGGCTCTCTATGGGGAGAATTTCTTTTTATACTGGGAGAATTATCATCATCCTGGCTCTGGAAAAACATTGTGCAGTTTGTTATGTGGTCGAGTTTACTGTCCTTCCCTCACTCTGTACTCCCTTATCTTTACTTAGTTCTCATGCACTGTGACTGTCCTGGTATTTTTTGCTTTGATTCTGGTTTCTCAAGTTCAGGTTGGCCTCTGCATTCCTTTGTGTTTTGCATTTTGAAATTTCTATAGTTTTCTTCTGATGCTTCTAATAGTTTCCACAATATTTGTCAAACTATAGCAAGGCAGTTTCCAAAACTAAGTTTACTTTAAATTTTGGTTATTTAGTAGCAACCTTAACTGTCCGAAACTGTGTCCAAGTGCAGCAGCCAATTCCATAAAGCATTTTTCTTTTTTAAAGTCACTGAAATATGTTTCCCACACATCATTTACTTTGTCACTCTGAGATTTTGATCCCTGGTAAAAGTACATTTTCTGGCTTTTTTTTTAAAAGCCAATTTTTTTCAGCTTTGTAAAATCCTAATTGAATTTAGAAATTCTAACTTCTTTGCCAGGAGTTTCTTCACCAAATCTTCCTGCAGTCTGTAAGCCTCTCCAAGTTTTCCCTGCAAAGCAACAAGTACTACCCACAGGGGAGATTACAGTAGGAAACTACTATATTTCCCTAATCCAACCATGCCCACGGAGACCCATACAGACCATCAAGCTCTCACGTGTGGGATAAAGCACAAGAGCTGGTAAACCAATGGCCTCAAGGCATTAAGCAGCCAAGTGAAGACCTACCTTTGATCTATCCCACCATCTGCCTTTGATCTACCCCACCACTGCTGTATCTGCTCTTCAAGGTGACTCCTGAGAACAGCTGTCTCTTTTACAGCTTTTCCACCTGGGTATACGTCCAAGTCAGGGTCCCCACCACCTTCTGCAGATTGATTCCAAAACTTCAGCACTTTTTCCATCACTGTTTTTCGCTTTTCCTCCTTTATGTAACCCCTTTCCTGCCATTGCAACTCTCCAACTGTCCACACAGACTGAGCCTGTCCTGCTCTTGAAATTCCCACACGTTTTTCATCATCCACATCCCCACATCTGTGCTCTTTTGTTCAGCACAGTTTGCACTTTCTTCAGCAAGCCAAGTTCTGCTACAGTTGAACTCTCCTCTACAAAACTCGGGCATTTTAATTAACTGAAATGTTTGATTTCAGCAGAGGTGCAGAGAACAGCACTATGGTTAAGACCCTGAACTTCAGTTCAGTTCAGTTCCTCTTCCTGTTACAACCTTTTTTTTTTTTTTTTATATGATCATGGGCAAGACTCATTCCTTTGTGATTCAGCCTAACAGCCTCACAATGCAGACAGTTGGGCTTCTGTTCCTTTCAGGCTTAAAATATTCCTAGTCAGGGCAGGGAATTTGAATAATATAAGAGAGAGAAGAGGCAATGGGACAATTTTTAATCAAAAACTGAGTTAAACTAGCAGTTAAGGGTTTAAGCATTTTCTATATGTATATATATACACATATAAAGCACTTCATACATTAAGCATTATATATATATGCTTATACAAATATGCACTTTAAGTCTGCTTTTATATATATTCAAGAGCAATTATTTATCACCCTTAAGATAACAATTTTGTGGCTGTTCTTCAGTTATGGAGCATAAAGTCACTACCCAAGTGCATACGATTAAAGAACTTGCTGACAGGCATCACATCTTTTTTTCTCACCTACATCGCATTTATCTCCAGCGTAAGAAGAATATTTATGTGGATGCTTATGACAAAGCATAGACCCAAGATCTTCTCATTGGCTGTGAAGCTTAAACACATGCCGAACAGTTTTGGGGCCTTTCAATCAACAGTATCTCTTCCTTCCTAAATACATTTAATACACTGAGCTTCCTTAACAGCCCAGCTACAAGCAACAAATAAATTAAGTGCTCTTTTAAGATCCCAGAATATTTCTTTTTAATCCATCCAATTCAAGTTGTCCCCACACTCATTTATCCCACAAAAAGTGCTCATACAAAGCTGTAGAGGCCTTCAAAACATCCATGCATGGAACACAGAAAATTCCTGTTTCTCTCTAATACAATCCAGTTCCTTTTAGATCCAGTACCAAAGATGACTTCAACAGCCATTAACACAAGACACAACCAAGGAAATAGGGGGAAATTGTAGCCTTCCTGTCACCACAGGAACATGACTAGACTGCCAGGAACATCAAGCCGAAGAAGCAGCCTGTACAACCCATACTGCAATGACAATGACTCATTCCCGTAGCCAGTTTCAAAGCAATCAGCTTTGAATTTGCTTTCCTGCTTTAATGAACCTGGCTTCCACCTTCCCTCTCAAAGACGTCACCTCTGCCTCTTAGGTTAACTGCGCTTCCTTTGCTGATGATCATTTGTTCTAAGCCACATAATCCAGAAACAGACACTCCCACGACACAAATCAAGGAAAACCTACACCTGAGGATGCCTCCAGCCTCACACAGATGGCTGCAGCGGGGGGGTAAGTGTCTTGTAAATTCCCAGGTGAAGAGATCCAATGTGCTTTTCTTTGGGTTGTGAAAAAGCACTCGCCCAGGTAGGGGTAAGAGTAGGAGACAAGGTTCCTCTGAATTCACAGTCAGTTCCTACTGAACAGCCAGCAAGATTTCTGGCAAGAAGAACTAATCAACAGAGGAAAAGCCAGGTTTGAAGTACTAGTTTAAGAAGATAAGATTCCCAGGCAATTTTATCCCAGATGTACCTGTGATGATGAGCGTAACACTTGCAAATATTGTCCTATACTGTAGGTAGGTATATTTATTGATCATACCTGATCACCTTGGAAAAGAATATGGCAATTAAAAGGTTAATTTTTTTTTTAATTGCTTTGCAACGATCCACCAGAATGTACACAATATCTTTTGGGATTGGGAGGCGCAGTCATCCCAAGATACTCATCCCAAAGACATCCTGCTTATCTGGACTACATCCCTTGCAAAACTTTTTAATTCTGGCAGTGACCCATAAACACCAAGAAGCAGCAGCTGTGCTCCTCTTCTGCAACAGGATGTTGACCGCCAGCTCACATTTTCTTAATGTAAACCAACTTCATTAATACTCCAGTAAATCAGCTTACTAAACCTTTCTCCAAAAGTCCTCAGGCTGGCTCAAGTGCAGTGATACGACTCTGAAGCAAGGCAGAGTCTTAACTTAGAGGTGTCAAGGAAAAATTACTGAGCCAAGGGCATTTTAATCATAACCAACAGCCACAGGCACAAAAGGTGCTCTCTTTCAGTAAATGCCGAGAAACCTGCAGCATCTAATGAACAATTACAAAGATACAGCTAGAGAACTTACTATCAGTGCCAGGATGGGAGGATCCAGGCTCAGGAATGGAAATCTAGAACAAAAATCACTTTTGCAGAAGTGACACTACATCAACAAAAGACCAACTATCATTTGACTTCTAACTGCTGCATTAGAGAAAAAAATGTATGCGTGTGTAGGAGGGGATTCTGCCTTATAAAACCAACTTCTTCAAAATCTAAGGCAATAAAAAAAGTTCACATTGTGATCCGTAACAAGAAAAGATAATTATAGCCATTCATGTTACTGCCCATTTTAAGTATAAGAACTCATGTTATGTATCCTTAAAAGGGACCGAGACTGTGCTGAAGATATAAAGGGGAAAAAAAAAAGGGTGATATTAAAAATACATACCTTGCATTATGCCACTATTTTTCACTTGGGGTTCAATCACTTGAATTGTATCATCTTCAAGGTAGAAGTATATTTTACAGTGTCTTATTCTATATAACTCTTGATTTTTGTCAGGCACTTCTTCTTCTACATAGGCATCAAAAGACAATACCTATTAAAAACAATAAATACATATAAAGCAGCAAAATTTTCAATGCTTTTGCAAAATGCATCAATAAAATAAACTTGTATAGATTATAAGCTAACTAAATGTATGGATTTCGGGAGGTAGATTTATTTCTCAGAAATGTAAGAATGGAAATCGACATTAAATCACATAAATATAAAATTCTTTGCTTGGCATTTTTATTATCATAACATCTAAGCAGAGATAAAACTCTACAGTAAAGAAATAAATCAAATATAAAACTATCAGCAGGCTGCTTGGAAAATCTTCTGAACAAAGCACTTTCGATAGTACAATGAGCTACCTAGGTCATGAAGAAAATTTTAGACTTCTATTCAATGAATTGCTGGAAAAAAAAGCACATCTGACAGTAATGGCTTTACCATTGAGGTAAGTGGAAAGGAGAGTTCTTTTTAAGCAGATCCTGCAAGCTGTCTAATAAACGGTGTGGAAGACTATGAGAAAGAAATGATATTTTTTCAGGAGTCACTTAAAGCTGTGCAATACTGGCATTTCAAAATTTACCTGGTTCTGCAATTCAGCCTTCATGGTCTCTAGCAATGACAATAATGAAAGAAAAAAACCTCCATAGATGAGGTGCTCAGTGGTTTATTCGAGTGGCCTTAATATCTGCAGAGCCTAGATCAAACTGCGCAAACCATTACACAAGTTTTGTACTTCTTGGTATCATTTATGGCCTTCAATCACCAAGACCAAGCTTAAGGGAAGGTGTAAGAAGTATATATTTATTTGTGCATTATCTACCAAGATGCTTGCTGTGGTAAGGATACACGACACGGTATTAATAAAAACTAGGTTTCCACCAGCAGCACCCCCATCAGAACATCAGGGTCAAGTCAGTGCTAATTCATACTTCATTTTTGTAATGATTAATAAATTCAACAACCTTTTTTCTTGATTCATTAGACAAAACGAAGCATTTGAAAAAAAGACAACTTAGCTGCTCCCTGTTTCAATGAGCATCTGGCAGACCTGGGCTTGAAAACACTAGAAACCTAGTGAGCCATCCAAGATCCCTACATGACACAGAAAAGATCAGTCTGTATTTCTTTAGCACATGTTTTTGAGAATCTCAAAGTACTTCCATAAATACTGATGGTAGACATTTCAGAATGCCCAAATAGAGAAATACAACCTCTTTTTCTAGGGAGACAGAGCTAGTGACTTGCTCAAGAGCACACAAGAACAGCAGCCACCCTGTGTTCCAGCCAGACCTCTCAACGGGGCACTCTCCCTGTCCACCATTAGGGAAATAAAATGTAAATTAAAATCAAATCACATAACCCTTAATTTTTACATCTGATTGATTGTGATCATACAAAAGAACCTAGACACTACCGATTATTGTTTGTATAAGTAGTAAAACATGCATGTTTCTGAACAACCTACAGACAAAATGGTTTAAAATAAATAAAATTCATTCTGGCCACATGTAATTTTTAACTGTGGATTTCACCATTTCATGTATCAAAGATGAAAATTTTGGAAAAATCAATGAATGTCAAATCAAAAAACTGACATACAATGAAGGCAACGCAAACAACTCCATCATCCTTTAACATCTCTTCTTCCTTCTGCTTGTCTAAACATAAGCGTATAATGCCATCGGTGGTGACCAAGCTGATACCTTGGTGCCCAGCTGATACCCTAGAAGGACCAGGAGGCCTGGGTAAATCTCTTGAATAGTCCAGGGGACTTAGAAGTTATGAAATATGTCTGGTGGAACCACTGTATCCTAGTCTGAGCAACCTGGGGCTCAACTAACAGTGAAGCTGAATTTCACCCCTTGCCCAGCTGCTGCTAAGCCATGCAACCACAGGACACATGTACGCTCTTCTCCCCATTCTGACAGTCCCAGTACAAATGTTTGACAAACATTGTCCAACTATTTGATTATTAATTCTTTTTAGTTCTGCTACTGGTCTTTCCTGTCTCATGACACCAGCCAGGTGAAAGGGTCTGTTTGCACACCTCTCCCAACACAGTCAGGTCCTAAATACACAATATTTATTCCTTTCACTGACCGTATACTTGTATCATGGTTTACTTCATTGGATGAGTCTGTACAAACTATTTTGCACTTAAACTTTATTCTCTTTATACCCTTCATTATGAACATGCTAGTGTACAACTGAAATACATTCAGCAGCCAACTGCGATTTTGTAGATCGAAACAGATAATTCAGGAAGGGTGAAGGGGTGAAGGAAGGAGCATAAAAGATGACAACTTATTTTTCTTTTTAAAGCAGAGTTAATTTTAGAAATAGTCAAAGTTCAACACTTCCTAACTCGTGTGTCATCTGTAGTATATTGCTGTGTACAAAGTGCCCACTTTTTAAAAAACTTGAAGTCGGGCATGAAAATAGAAAGTAACAAATATTGAATAAACTCTGTGGCATATTGTAAAGTTGGCACAAGGTTTCCCTAGCACCTGTGGTAGTCAAATTATAAACATCTTTTCAAGCCCAGGAGGCCTTGTGTGTGTACTTAATCACAGAAGAAATTAAATTTACACCCGATTCCTATTAGGCATATGAAGTTGCAAAAACTATTTCGTAACCCACTTAATAAGAAGCATTACGCCTGTCCTTCCTCCAACAAACTGGCATTGCTGAAAGCTCGAAACCAAAGAAAAGTGGGTAAAAAAGCAGACTATATTTAAAAATATAAACATCTGTTCAAACTATGTTTCATGGGGTCCACTTTGCTGAGTCACAAACTGCAGCACTGGCAGGCATAGCTGCATTCAAGGCTCTTACCAGGGGAGGCTAAATTAGTTGGGTAGTACCCTTTAACTGTCTGCAATTAATACAAAGTCATGAGCCCTCCACGAGCCAATTCCAAACCTGTGAACTCCTGCCCTGTATCGATTGCCCTGTGGAGGAAGGAATACAGCGACTAGACGAGGAGAGTAGGAAGGCCAGCTAGCTCATCTCACCGGCCAAGTTCAGTGCCTGATGTTCAGAGGCAGGTCCCCTCCTTCACATCATAAACTTGGGTCCAAACCCTGCAAACCCTTACTGCGTATGTCCCCAGGAAGCCAGTGCGCACCTCCCCATTGAAAGAAGGGTGCAGATAAAGCATGTGCAGGACTGGCTGAGGCCTTAACACTTTGGCACATTACACAAATTTATATTTCAGCACATTGGTGAAAAATTGGTGAGCACTACTAGGCCCTTCAGAGAAAATGCTAACCAAAATCATGTGCATCTGTATCAAGTCTTACATTTTCTTGTAGTAGTTCTGGTCTGCCAAGGAGGCAAATGCATAACTGTACTGAAATTACCTGCGTAACTTTCATTTTAAAACAAAAATTATGATTAGTCATTCTTCACAATATTTAAATACCTTAATCATTTTGTCATACAACATTTCTGCAACCTGCTGAATGATTTCTTTTTCTATATCTTTTTCCTTCTCTGATTGTAGGCTTTTTGCTTTAGAAATAAACCATCACCAAGTAGCATTTAATGTAAATTTAAAAATGGAAAGTAATGACAGCATGCTATGAAATTCATATCATCCTAGATCACAGTTATTTGGTAACTCTCTAAGTTCAAAGGTGTCACTACACACCTACAAAATAAAAACATATATATATTAATTTTAAATTCCTGTGCCTATAACAGACACAATCTACCTATATCCCTACATGTGAACAGTTCACACAAAAGTCAACAGGACTTTGAGCAAGCAAACATGACTGGATAAGTGAGTTCTGAGCCTACAGCACTGCACTGTGGTTAGTGGTTCCCGTGTGCCCATGCAAATTTTCTCCTGGATTGGGGCCCACCTTACATTCTTGTAGCTACACATTTCCTTGTTTGGCCATTTGAAAAGCAAAGAAAAGAATTGGCAAAGGAGCATATTCGTTCTTAACAGGTTGCCAATTAATTACTTGCTGTCACCATTTACACACACGCACAAAAAAAAAAAAAATAACCACCCCCTTACTTTTACTATCTCCTGTAGGAGATGTGCCCCAATACAGAAATGTTTTGTGTTTGTTGCTATTAGGCATGATGTATGTCTACATTAATTGCTCAATATACCATTATTACAGAAAAATAGTAATTACCACTCTTTAACTAGGAGCTTTTTTGGACGCACAAATAATCTTCTCAAGCAACCTTCTCAAGATTGACTGAATTTCACTTTTCTAAATGCAGATACAGATTTGTACATACATACCTGCTTGTCAAATGCTACCCAAGCAGGAGCATCACTTCCCATCCCTGCAGGAAACACGCTGTATTTAGGTTTCAGCTTCTGTCCCGGTAACGGTTCTCCTCCTATTCCAGGTTTATCTTCACCGACCAGCATAGCAACATTATTGCAGAAACCCCAGTGCTGTGACTTGTGGAACTTTTCTTTCCCTAACTGTCAAAAGTTTGGAAGAAAAGAGAGGAAACAACATATGGGGGTTTGTTTTTAAATCCTTGAGTTAAAGAGTTATCTAGCTACACAAAGGGGGATTAATCACGTAAAAGTTTCTCTACAATTACTTTTTAATAGAGTCTAAAAACCTGTACCAACTGAATGCTGCAAGCGAAGCGATACATTTCAGTGGTCAATTTGCTGGCTCATCTTATAGATCAAACCAGAAAGATTCCAGTGATGCATCCAAGCTGAGAAACAGGATGATATTGGCTGTTTTACCCTACCTGTTCCCAGTAATAAGGACTGAGGCACGTCGTGGAAGGAAGCAAGTCGCCCACAAGATCTTCTGCAAAAGGCAGAGGGGAAAAGCCTCTTCTACAGACCTCCAGAGAACAAACTGAAAGGTTCAGGAGTGCCCCGAGAGCAGCCTGCTCTCATTACCTACATCAAATATCTTACTTACATTCACAAAGCAGAGTGCAAAATAAATGCTAGTGAATACTAGAACTGATGCCACGGGCGAGCACGGAGCAGACCCTGGGGAGGTGGAAAGGCTGGACAGCAGGATTTTCAGAGCAGCAGGTGTGTTGGTAACGCTGCAGAGGGACACAACTGCCTCTCCTGCTGTATTTGGAAGACAGAGCAATGCTAATTATAGCACACACATTTAAACTGGTACTCCCAAAAAAGATGTAGACAACACCAAGTTGAATCAAAACTTCAACGATGCTATTCACTTAGAAAATACTAAGTGAATCAAAAATTGGCCAAGAGAAACAACAAAGGGTTAAATCACCATTTTTCATTGTGGCAACATTGAAGTCCTCCAAGATAACATGACACACACTCAGTACAGCAACCCTGTGGGAAAGGTGCAAGCAGTGAAGCAGCAAAATCTGAAAGGGACCGAAGTATTTATTTTATTCTGCCGATACGAAAAAGAGTGAGGAAATTGAAAGGCAGCTACCCAACCTCATGGCTCATAACACTCACTGCTCGTATATACAAACTGCTGCACACTGCAGGTTAAAACCTCAGCTGTTTGCCCACCCTGCAGAGCTCTAAATCCAATGGCACGGGAAGGAGAGCTGCCCTTTGCACCAACAGCTCAACCCCTACCTTAGTTTAATTTCTGCTTAAAATGCAAGGAGAGTGGCATGCAAAAGAACACATAACATTATTTTAAAACTGCTAATTTTTAATGCCATAATAATCAATGGTCATACCTTGCTTAGGTTGACAAAGGCTGGGCTAGCCAGCACCCTTCAAAACAAGTACTCTTGAACCACATCATTTTTATAACTCAAGAATAAGGGTAACCGAATAAAAGAGAAAATCGATGCAAGGAAATACTTGTTTGTGTAAGAAACATTCAGCTCGTGGGCTCCCCTGCCACGCAGCATCCCTCAAGCCAAGAATTTAACAAGATTAAAAGAAGAGCTGCGTATTTGCAGGAATAATGCCCAAAACAAAATATGTACCGTCAGCACATTTTTCGAGCTGTGATATAAAATTTCATGCTTCCATGCACAGCGTAAGCACTGACCTTCAGGCATTAGGAGGTGATCGTCCCACCCATCCCTGAAGACCCCAACACAGGTACCCACTGGCCCAGACAGGCACTGGCTGGGTCTGGCACCGGCTCTGCGAAACATTTGCAATTGGGATGGGTTTCTCCTTCTCTTCTGGACACTCCTACACTGCTCTTTCTCATTCTGTTCCTTTTATTTTTTTATTTTATTAATTTTGTTCCTCAGTAATTTGATAAAGAGCTGGGGAAAAGTCAGAATGGGAGGGAGCTTTCTGCATGTATTAGGCCAAATGTGGAATAGCTAGAGTCAGGCTGGGTTTTAAAAGGGAAATTTGTGGGCAGAAACATCTGGTTTACACTGAAGGCTCTATACAGCAGATCCACGTTTTGGCACAGCAAGTATTTAATTATTTTCCCCCTACTACCAAAGCATGAGTTAGGGAGAAAGGCACAGTTATCAAAGCACAGTGAGCGAGGGTGACAGTTATCCTGTGGAAAGCTCTTCATGTCCTCAAAGCATCTTCTAGAGGCATTTTCTGTTCATCTATTACTGAGTTTTGGTGAGTTACAGCGTGGTAAAGCGTTTGTCAAAGAAATCCAGATTTGCTCCTGCTGGAAATTTTCCAGAACTTAGCGATGAAATCACAACACAGTTCACAATTTCATGTGAAAAATAAGTGGCCCAAGAGCTGCAATCCTATTAAGAATCTTTTGTGGAGTTCTTCTAACTTTTTAGGGTTTGACAGAAAGATCATTTTCGATCATTAATCCCAGAACTACTTATAAAAACCCCTTCTCTGGGAACATCACCTAAATCTATATGCAAAACAATCTCTTCCAAAAATCTGAATGAGTTATTTCTTTTAAGCAAAAACTTAATTATAATTGAAGATCACAAAAGAGAAAAATGACATTTTGGAAACTTCAGCTAATGAACTCAGACCTCATCTGGCCTTAAACAGTGACAGACCATCACATTACATCCACAGCACTACTAAACAACTTCTAAAAGAAATCTGTGACAGTGTCTGCTGTGCGAACGCAGGCTGTAGACCTGCTGAACAAAGCTGGCCATCTTCTGCGCGGTGAGCCTGAAATAAATCTTGGGGATACACCAAACAGTGACGAATGCAAAGGTCAGGATTCTCTGACTGCAGCTTTTGGCTTTGCGAGCTCAGCCACTGCAGTCCCTGGGGAGCACTGCCCCGTGCTCTCTGCATCTTGCTCCAGTACAGAGTCACAGCGATCTCATCAGGGAGCTGCAGGTCTCAGCTGAACCAAACACAACTGGAAATTTCTCACCACAGCCACTGTCTCGGGGGCCACGGCTTGTTAACCAAGTCCCACAGGGAGTTAGGGCTGAAGCCACTGCCAGCACTCTGCTGCTCTTCCCCATACCCATTCTTCGTGACCACCTTGAGAACAACAGCTGCACCGTGGAGGTCCAGCTCAAATCCTGTGTCGGGATGAACCGTGACACTTCTGAACTACCCAGGACTGCTGACAGTGTCCTGGTTGCTTCAGCTACACTATGGAAATGTGTGCAAATGCTGCAAACTGTGCCGGTGAAATTCATGCGGCCTCCTTCCCTGTGGAAAGCACAGGTCGCCAGCAGACAGAGCCGAGACAGGTAGCAGAAGTTCCCACAATATTTACGAGTAGCATCTCTCACAAAGCTAGCACTCAGTTCCTAGAGGAAAGCCATATTCAGTCACTGATTTTCCAGTCGTGTTTCACCCCCAGCTGGCTGCAGAGGTTTCAGTATGCTTAGAGGTAAGCAGTATCATAAGGGGGGATTGCCTTAAGACATTGTCCCCAGCAGCTGCGGTGCCCCTCTAACACACCTCAGGACAAGATGCACCAACATCAGCAGCCTGGAGCAGAACGAGGAGCTTGCTCTTACTGCCGGAGCTGGTACAGCCTGGAGACGACAGGTGGATATAAAGGAGAGAGGCGAAAACACAACCCTGATGGGAAGCTGCAGGAAGGTTTGGGATGGGGGCTGTGAAGAGACAGAGATTGGAAAGCTGTCTGTCAAGAAAAACTAATGCCCCGTTTTGGCACCGATGATTACAGAGCAGCAGCAGGAAGTAGTTAAGGCAGGAAACCCAGAGACAGCAACAGTAGCACAGCTGAGGGTGATTCCAAGCTGCTGCAATAAAGGAGAGGGGGAATTTGTGCCACGCCACTAGAGTTTGCAGCAGAAACTGATACTCTCAAGTACGGACTTTCCCCCCAAGATCTATAAACTCATTGTCTGAGTCTCCAAGAAATATCACGCAGAACTGTTGGAAAGAATCCTCTCTCCGAGGGGGATCTCCAACCTCAGGCACAAAAACACGCCGGGCTGCGAGAGCCCAGTTAACCCGACCCCTAGGAATATACAGCCCTCTCCGTTAGCTGCTGACACAAGGCACGAAGAGCAGCCTGACACCAGAAGGGACAGCTGCCTTTCACAACCACAGGCACATCGTTAACACTAACAAAAGAAGCAGCAGCACTATTGCATCGTGGTGCTGTTCCTACCACAGCCCAGGCTCTGAACGCACTGGCTCCTTTTCTTATCAGGTATCAAGATGCGTGATTTTCTGCCCTGACAAACGGGCGACATATATGTGACTTCTACGGACAAAGCTGGAAATCTCGCCATCGCACCACTTCAGTATCAGTTTGGCTCTGCAGGTGGAAGGGAAGGTACAGTCCCTAGGTCTGCCTTCGGCTCTTAAATGCTCACCGCAGCTTATCCGTGGGCTTCTCTTCAACAAACAGGAATTTAAAGAGGTGAAGGTGGTTAATTGATGGGTGGCCATGCGTGTACCCCAACTACAGTGGCTTTGATTCCAAAGAGACCTGAAAAAATGGGCACAGTTCCTTTTCCTCTTTTTGTGGACTGTAAATATTTTATGCTTCTGATGCCTTCTGCTAGCAATCGCTCTTCTCCCCCCCATCAAACCAACCATCAAACATGGCATTGCTGTGCTAGGCCTGTCACTTTCATCCCTGCTCTTCGTTTAGCACAGAGGAAACATCGTGTTACGTTACCGTAGGAACCACTCCAGCTATTTTGAAAGTGTCTGTCACCTTGCTGTATTACCCTCGACTCCAATTAGCTGATGCCCGAGCAGTTAGACTTTGTCACACTTAAACAGAACCGCAGCAGCAGCGGTCTCGGGGAAGCTGCTGAATTGGAAAGAGGCACCACTCACATTTACAGGGAAAAACAACAAGTGGAAACCAGACGGGGGTTGCTGCCCTTCACAGCACCAGCACCAGGGGCAGCTGCGAGCTGCCTGGCCTCATAGCTCGTTGTCTTCAGCAGCAAGGGGAAGATGCGCTCAGCTTGAGGTGAAGCTTTTCCATTTGTAGGCTGGAGAGGAAGCAAACACTCTTGGTAGAGCTGTCAATATGTAATAATAAACATAACGGAGCGTAATGCAAGGGCCACTGACTCTTAGATAGGAGGCTCTAAGCGCTGTGAAAGGATGTCTTATTCCCACTTGCCAAGGGCAATCAATCCAGGGAGTTTGGCTCCGTGTTCCTAACCACCTCAAAGCCCTGATTTGCTGCAGTCAGCTCAGCCTCCTTGTTAGACACATGCAAGCCAGATGAAATGGATAAGCACACCTTTGCCATTGCCTTCCATGGCCTCTGTATGCAGCAGGTAGCACTAGGGGTCAAGAAGAGAAGATGGCAGCAGTAGCTTGAGCAGTGCTAAAAGCAGGAGTGGGATTAATACCCGTAACTATAACTGAAGGACTGACAGGAACAGCAGCCCCCCATCCCCTGCTCATCCTTCTTTAGGAAACGCTTTGCTGCTGTTGTTTCTGTGAGATAAGATACACTGATGGCAATGCTCAGAGCGCTAGCACGAAAATACTTGCTTTCTTTTCCGTGTACAATAGCCAAACCTTTTTTTTCCCTTTAAAATATTCCTCTTAGCCCCTCATTTGTACGAAAATTAAATTACACCTAATTACACACTGTATGTATTTCAGCAGGGGGTGTTCAATGCTGTCTATATGTAGCTCTTCTCCAGCTTGTGTAAACTTGTGTACCCAAGCACTGTGCCTTATCTCTGAGACAGGAGACATCATGTCTCTATCACAAAGCCTCTTCACTGCTGCTGTGGGGCTCTGGAGACAGCTCCATCATACTCCAAAAAACAATAATCTCCATCAATTAAGTTAAATGAAATCTGGAGAACAATAAAGTCCTGCATAACCCAGAGCTGAGTTATTCTATGTCCACCTCGCAGACAGGAATGGCGCACACCTATTTCAATGCCGCTGATGTGCTCGCTCAGCAGCTACGTGGAGTGTTATATACACAACCAACTCCTTACAGGACAAATTTGAATTTAGCAAGACAGACTGAGCATTCAGCACCACACTTTTCTTTTTGCCCTTCTAAAACATCAGCACCCAGCCTGCTGTTCACAGGGAAGAAGTTGCCTGAAACATCTCCAGTGCCGTATACCGGGCTCCTCCTGCAAGAGGTCCTGTGTTGGCATGAGCCCACACAATGCCGACACACCAAACGAGGCTGGGGAGTCCAGGTATTTCTGCACAATTTTACCCTCCCTGTACAACCACCTTGGGCAGCTACACTTGCCTCCACCAGCCCTTGTTCTTTGGAGAGAGCTCCCAGAGGCTTTCCACCAGACTGCACTTCACGCAGGCTGACTTACTGCTCGGAGCGTGCTCCCAGGAGACAGCAGGGAGAAGTCCCACCTTGCAGGGGTACCGATGCTTGTGGTATCACTGGCATCAGTGCAGGCAGCTTGATAAATGATGTGGAAACCCTGCCCGAACTACGCTATCACCTGAGGTTATCACCTCACCGGCTGGACCAGACTCGGGAGCAGTCAGGCTGCAGAAACCAGGGCTCTGACGGCCACGACTTGTCCCCAGCACGAATACAGGATTCTCCTCCAGACGCTTTAGGGTTATTAATGAAGTCCCCACAGCTTTACCTGCCTCCTAAGGGTTTCCCAAACCCTTCCTTACCTCCCGCACCATGTCACGACACGATATTTTGTTCGTATGCAGAAAATTATCACTGCTGAACGAGCTTGAAGAGGCTTGGCTTTTGTTAGCTACGGTAGCTCACGATAAAAAAGCTTTTTTTGTATATTCCCCGAGTACTTAACAGCCCTCGCCCTGCCTCTCCCCCCTGTAAAACCGTTGCGGTTCACCCGGAGCGCACTCGCCTCTCCCCATTTCGCCCTGCGAGAGACCCAACCCGCCCTAGGGCGGCTGCCAGGTCCCTCCTCCCGGCCTGCTGGCGAGGCATCCCCGCTTTTAATTTAATAGTTACAGCGGGGCCCCCTCACTCACGGTGCGGCCGAGGGACAGCCCCGGCGGCAGTGGCTGCGGCGGCGGCGCCATGGCCCGGCCCGCCGGGCCCCTCCGCGGCGGGCGCCGTTGCCTGGAGACCGGCCGGGGGCGTCACGTGGGGCCGAGCGGCGCCGGGAAGGGCCGAGCGGCTCCGGAAAGAGCCGAGCGGCGCTGACAGGAGTTCCGGAAAGAGCCGAGCGGCGCTGCCAAGGGCCGAGCGGCTCCGGAAAGAGCCGAGCGATGACGGAAAGAGCCGAGTACAGCAGGGCCTCAGGGAATGGGGGAGGCAACTTCTTCCACATCATGTCTGACTTGGGGGCCCAGGTGGGCTTGGGGGAAGCGTGTTTGGGGAGGTTTTACATCTTTTTGTGTGTTTTTTTTCATGCTAACCCAGCGGGATCGTGAAACTAGTGACCTAGTGTTTGGTTACACACCTCGCTGCGGCGTGGTAAACATTTCAAAGATATTTTAATTGGAAAATAAAAGGAGACCTCATTTCACTCGCACTCATTTCATGTAGTGGGTGGCGTTAACGCCACGATTTAAATTTCAAACAGCAAATGCAGTGATAGTTTCTCACGGAGAGCTTACTAGGAAGGGTTGTTCCTTTCATTAATGCAGCTAACATCTTCCTGGTTAACAAGGCAGGATGCCTCCCAGGTCGCCTCCGGAGCCCAGCATCCTACGTGGTGCTCCTCCATTTTGTACAGAGCTCTTCACGAGCGTTTTTTTTTTTTTTTTTTAATTGGAACTGTTTCTAATAAAATAAATAAATGGATAAAGTAGTTAGCCGAAACCCAAATATTTAAATTCTGTCACGGCTCTCGTGCTGTCTCAGAGGAGCTGTACTTCAGCTGCTTAACGTCCTTATTCTCGTGGATGGAGTGGATCTCCCCTGCCATATTTCATACTCCGTGATGCATCAGACCATGAAATTCCCACAGCACATTGTTTCTCCTCCCTGAAACAGGCTCGTGGAGCAGCATGGGTGATGTTTTCGGTCTAAATGAGACCAGGAGGCATTCCCCGCACAGCTCCCGTAGAACGCTCTTGCGGCATTTGCTGTCAGTTTTATTTTGTCAAAACGTTCTGGTTTCAAAAACTCTTAATTTCAACAAAAATCCTTCATTTTTAATTGTTTCCAGAAGTTTGAAATGGGGAAGGGAAGGAGGGAAAGAAAGCTGTGCAAATTCTGGAAGTTTATTGCCAGGCATGCAAGACTTTGCTGTACTTCAGCTCTTCAGCATCACTTGTTGTTCCCTCTATATTTGTGTATGTGACAAACATTGCACAGGAGACAGCAGTGTAATCGTAAAACGTACCTTTAGGTTTTCACAGCTTTCATTAGTGAGGATCTTCAGAAAGTGGATCCAAAGCATTTCTACGTGCCAATATGCCTTTCCAAAATTACTGAGCCAGCGTAGCTGCTGGTGCTTTGTACCGAATTCCCGTGAGCCCCATGCAACTGGTGGCACAACTTGTTATTTGGAATAGCAGCCATTGTGAAAGCACAATAGTGAAGAATTAGGGTCTCTTTTCACTGCATTTTTCCTCTGGTATCTTCTCTTCGGTTTTTGTGGCTCATTGCAGAACGGGGCAGTTGGAATGTTTTAGTACTCTCTCAGTGTCAATAATAAACTGGTGCTCCAAGGTTTCAGGCAGTACAGGCAGAGGCTACATGTGAAAAACGTGCAAGGGAAACAGCAACAGCACTTACTTAGGAAGGTTAGTGAAGTGGATGGAGACTACAATCCATTTCCAACAGAAAATCCGATGAATCCTCCCTGACCTTTGGGTCAAGTCTTTCTGCTTAGGATTATTACCTTCTGCCTCATCCCATAAAGAAGCCGCAGGGAGCTGTGGAGAAGAAAAGGAAGCATCTGCCCAGTACACCAGAAGCATGGTTGCAATATGATGTGTTCTGCCAGTCTTAAATCACTTTTTTTTTTTCTTTCAAATGTGGAAATATAAAAAGAGTATGTTCTACTTAGAACAGAGTTCTTTCTTTCTACATTACCTTTTCTTTGGGGTTTCTCTCACATGTTTATCTTTTTTTGTTCCTTGCTGTATTCACTCAGGAATACAGACCAAGTGAAAACAAATTAATTTTAATGCCTTTTCTGGGAAAAATAAAAGTACTACAGGAAAACCATTTTTGATAAAAGCTTTTTATTAAATGAAGATTGCTAATGACAACAAAGGCAAGCAGTAGGCAGTAGTAAATTAACTATATTCTGACAGTACTCTAAAGATAATCGTGGTGGATGTACATAAGACTGCATTAGTTGTACAGTTCAAAGGAGGAAGAAAACGAGGGAAGCTAAAGCTGGGGAAAGCACAGAAAATATTTTGGAGTTAAAAAGACATAGATGCTAATCTCTTTTTATTGGGATTGTTTTACTAGCAAACTTGAAATCAGTAAGGGTATTCAAACTGTAATCTCAGCAAACTTTCCAGAAACGGCCTTGGTTTTTTTATATTGCTTTGAGTCTGACCAAATGGCGTTGGCTCCAGGGTCCATTTGTCTGAGTGGAGGACCACGTCCAACCTATGCACTTCATCCCTCTCTCTTTCTCTCTTTTGCAAAATCTTTGGAGAACTGAAATTTTGCTTCCAGTCATGTATTGAGCACTTTGTTTTCCAGCTGGGATCACATCATAGTTCAGAACCTGACTCCTGGTTTGTTCTGTCTTCAGATCAGAACAAAAAGCCATCTGTGCTCACAAGAGGAAGCAGATAGACATCACTCGGCAGTGTGAGGGGGAAGCCTTGCCTTAGTTGAAGTTGTGTCGGTTCAAAATTTACCAGGAAAGTGTGACTGAAATTGGCATAACTTAATGCCACTTCACTGTAAAGACAAGTCTGTGCTTCAGTCATACATATTTCTTCATCCTGTTTCTGGGAGTGGTTTTACAGGCCATGTTAGGATTGGGTTGTCCAAAATTAGATTGTTCCCAGATTGCCTAGTTTAAAGTGAATTATGGCACTATGTGGATCATCATGCAAGCACGCTAAGACCTGTACATAACTAAAACTCTAACATGCACAGAAATTAACCATGGAGAATTATTGCCTGTTAGTACCTACTTCTTTAGGTCTGTCTAAGAAAAATATAAAACGCTGTTACAGTCACCACAGAAATCACATAGAGGATACAAACAGAGGAATTAAGCACACATACTCACAGAGAACTGCAGCCTTACCTGTAGCTGGTTAACTTTGGGGAAAAAAAGGGCAAATTCTGAAGTGGCTGTGCACTGTAGTGCAATATGGGTCAACTGATACCATCCTTCCTTCAACAGCACTATCACAATCAGTGACAGATCCTTAGAAATATTGATTCCTTATGTTTTCTCATGTCTTTTATGCCCTCGTTCATTCTGTTTTCACCAGTCAATGAACATGTAGCACTTGAAAATACCTCTTCAGTGGCTGGAAAACAATGTTCTGATTATAATCTTTGGCTGCAGCTGTGGAGTGCTCCAGACAACCCACAGAGGAAAAAATCTGTCATTTCTGTGGCCACTGGTCTGTGCTGACCATGTACCACCTGGTCACTTAGCACAGTATTGCTGCAGCTGCCTACAGCCCCAACAAGACAAGGTATTAAGCATGAATTTCCACAGCTCATGGCCCATAACCTCTTTCTCCTGGCCATGCTGTGGGGAATAGGAGAGCAGAAAAGGTTACATCCAGTGGTCTCACTGGAAGGTCTCATTATCTGGCATGACCTTTCTGTGGCTAATTGCTCCAATTCAGCATTCCCTAATAAGGCACATTTGCACGAGTGACTTTGTTCAGATCTGCAATGCCCTTTGGGGAAGCAAAGCATAGGGCAGAGAAGAAGAGCGGGAACTGCAGGACTCCCTTGGTACTCCCCGCACAGTCTAGCCCCCTGCTAGAGGCTGTGCATCCGGCTGGCTTTCCTCCCCATCACATCATCTTGCAAATTCTTCCACCTCTGAAAACTTGATGGAAATAGTTTACCGCCTCACAGATTAAGCTTGACTGGCGTGTTTCTCTTTGTCATGCCTGTTAAAAGCATTTTGAAGTTCCTAGTCATCAGATACCCAGCTCTTTTACATAAGGTGTGAACTTTTCTGGGACGTTTGCTATCGGCCTGACTTCCGTCTCATTGAAGTCGGGGAGACCTTTCTCAGTACCCCACACTTCTGAAAACAGCAGTAGAAGAAACACTCCGAGCCTTTGCATTAAAAGTCTGAGTTGCCCCTGCTGCATATATTCAGTGAGACCTGCCATGGAGAGCAGCTCTTCGGTTCCTCTGCACCCTCATTATGTGGGCTGATTTGAGATGCAGCCACGCTAGTAAAACAAACCTGACAGAAAAGCCTCTAATTAAATTCAGGAGTGGAATGCAGATTTTGGCAATTAAACCACGGGCACACGTTTAGTGCGGCACGCAGCCGTCGCTGGGACACGTAGGAAAGCGCGATGTTATGTGAGAGACCGACCAAACCAGCGGGAGGAAAGTACGAATGCAGCACTCAGCAGCAACACAGCCCCTCATCAAAATGCAGCCAAGGCCTCCAAGTTACGTTGTCACCTGCACAAAGAGCAAAGCACACGTTCCTCCGTCTAGATAACAGCTATCTCAGAGCGAGGACAAATCCCCTGGAAATGCAAAGTCCCTGTGGCAGCATGGCTCTAACATGAGCAGCCTGAAGTGGCAGACATCCCTAGACAGTCCCGCAAGAGTCAGGGAAATGTTCACATGTGGCATCCAGAAACCTAATGATGGTATCAGACACTGCAGAATGGAGGGCCACACTCACGGCCACAATAAGGAAGAGATGCATCTATTTCCCTTCAGACTTTCTTTGGGTTTCCTTCCTTTAATTCCTGACCTGCTTGTGATGTGAGTGGGACTGGAGCTGTTTGCAGCACAAACGTTTCCTGGCTTTCCTCTTTTTGCATTCACACTGTCTTGCTGACAAAAACGAGGGGTTTGGCTCAGTAGGAGCGTCAATACACATTTCGTACTTGTACCAGTGGCCTAACTTGCCTGTGGCCTGAATATCGGTATCTATTGTAAAAGCTCTCACATCTAGCCAAGGAGGCACTGCAAGACACTCACAAGCGGCAGCACTGGCTCCGTTCAGCAAGACTTGCCAGTCTGCTTCCTTCTGCCTAGGAAAATTGCGTCGGCATTTCTCCAAGTCTTGCAAGTTGCCTTGGGGATACGCCATCAGTTGAGGCTGCATGACTGATCAATTCCTCCCTCTCCTCCCGTTCTCCATTTTCCAGCTTAACCTTTTCAGCTGATGGATAAAACAAAAAATAAACAAACAAAAAAAACTTTTCTTTTTTTTTTAATTCTCATAGCAATAAATAGATATTTTACAGTCAACTACAAGAAACTGCTATTGATCCAGGTTGTTTCAGAAGTATACTTGCTTTCTGCAATCTAGCTTACGTTACAATTTGCCCTACATTCAGCATGTATTTCAATTAAAAAGAGAGGGAGAAAATGCCACTTATTTTAAATAAAAAGCTTTCAAGCCATCCTTGCAGGCTGCTTTGAGGATCTAGTACAGATCAAAGCTGCTTTGAGGACTCATCCGTTCTGCTTCTAATATAATAGCACATTGTCCATAGAAATATTAAGGCAGCGCAAGATACCAAAGGGAGAAGTACATTTTGGGTTTCCAAGCAGTGGTCTCAAAACTGGTGAAGTCTGCCAGAATAACAGCGGAACAGGGGTGATAGTAATCCCCTCGGTCCCAGAGCCCAATACATTGGCAATTACTGGAATCATACCAGAAATTGTTTCTTAAACTAATCAAGCTCTGTCTTAATGATACTGAGGTCATCCGTATGGATCAAAAGTCTTGGTCAATACCAGCTTCTCAAAACTGACTGAAATTTGTCAATTATGAATAAGTTAGGAATTGAGCTTTGCCCCAAATTTAATTCCTTCACTGATCAAGACTCTATTCTAACTTCCAGCTTAAATGTATTCCTGGGAAACTTATCCTTTTCATCCTTGTTTTGACATTGTTCTTTAAATACCGTGTCTCTTTTTTTTGCCATTTGATGCCTGATCCTTATGTAATTATAGATTGCAATCACATTTCCTTTCAGCTTTTTGCTAAGTTTAGCAAACCAGACTTTTTGGCACGCCGTTTGCATGATAGTTCATCTTTCTTCTGCACAACCTGGTATGCTTTTCTCTCTGCCTGTTCCAGTCTGAGTGCATCTGTCTTGAATAAAGGTGACTATTCACAGCGATATAAGAGAAGTCTCACCGAGGTGCAGTACAGCTCTATTCACTCTTACCTCTTCTGTATCTTCTCTGTATTTCCTTCTCCCTTTCTGTTTTCTTGGTTTTGCACTTCCTCCTACAACTTCTCATTTCCACTTTTACTGCTTTTGGTTCTGCTTCTTTTCTTCACAGCTGCTTTTCTCATCGAAGGCCAAAATAAGTGAGAAAAGTGTCAGGGCCCCCTTTCCGCACTTGTTGATCAAATGTGCTGAAGAACAAGCGGTCTGCAGGGAATAGGATTTATTGTGTTGTTAGCTTGAATGGAGCTGTCTGGTTCAGCCTATCAAGTCCCTGAGCACAATTTCTTACTGCCCAGCTCCATTGCTGCTGTTTGGACTTCTGTATCAGTGTGTGCGGAGTATGGGGAAGGCCTAATTTAGGGCATGGGAGAAGCAGACTTCACTGTCTGTCAGAAGTGGTTTCATGGCCTTCAAATGCATTTTTCAAGGCAACTGGTGCTGATGCTGCATGGCTAACTTGTCTTCCATGTGTTGAAATTAAAGCTGCTGTCCTGGAGGGGCTTCATCTTTTTGTTTGATTGGAGGTAACCTGTATTTGCAGAGAAATAAATTTAAGTTCGGTTGAATTTCTGATTCAACTCAGTTCTTTTTGTGAAGAAGGAACCTATCATTTTTTGCTATGGTTCTACCTTGAAGCTGGGTCAAACTCCAGATCTTGTTGATAGAAAGGATGAAGAATGTCCAAATAAAGATGAAACCTTTCTGTCACCCTCAGGCAGGAAATTTTCTGGTCACTAGCATGTTCCACACCACAGTAAGACTGTAGTTATTTTTGTAGTGTTAAATATTTTAACAAGGATACTTGCAAGTAAACAAATGGGTTGAGGTTGGATCCTTGAAGGAATTGCAAGTGGAACAAAAATTAATGTGAAAGTTGAGGCTAACAGCCTTGACAGTGTCCCCTTAAATTACACTTATTAAATATGATGGAGCTGAAGTGTTCTGTGGTTATGCATATATTTGTAACAAATGGTTGCACAAATATTTGGCTCGTAACGATGAACTAAATGGTATGACATTTGCCTGGGAAAATTAATTACTTTAACATGTGTTGTATAAAATATGAGATAATCATGTAATATATGTGTATACTGTAGAGCCTTGCCGGGTGACTAAGTTGTTACCAAAGGAAATTTATGAGAAATAAACAAGAAATACTCATAGATGCTGTAAATGTCATGTTATGCTCAAGGGCCTTTTGCGGCTGAATAATTTTTATTTCGATGAGGAGAACGGGATCATGCAGTGAAAAGTTAAGTTGGAATGAGTTAATCTTTGTATTGCATGTAATTTTATTGATATTTGATGTAGCTATAATGTTTCTGCTTCAGATTATTGAGTCAGTTCGTGACGAAGATGACAAGATCAAACCATCAGACTAAACGTAGTGATCCAATATGGTCTCAGTGCCAAATTTTAAGTTGTCTAGATTAAGAAGAAGAGCTGCCTATTAAAGACATCAGGAATAAAGCAGTCTTGGTAGTTAAATGATGGCTGCTGGGCTGTGCAAAATCTTACTGCCTAATTTATATATCTTGACTTTTTGGAAGGCTGAAGGAGTCTCCCTTAGAGGTCTTGCCTGCGAAGAGCACCTCTCTCCCTCCCCTCCCATTAGGACGCTCTGCATTGCCTACACGAGACTATGCACAGGAGGAAGAAATGGGAAGAAATGAGCTGGAGAAATATGAACTAGCAAGGGAAAAACAGATACATGCATTTCTTTCAGACACAGAACGTAGAACAAGATAGACCTGATCGCTAAATAGCACCAGGAAATAATACAGTAAAAAATTACATCCATTACACTCATCTCCTTTCCCCTAACTAAGAAACTCAGACAGATGATGCTCTTTTGTGAGCAGCTAGCAGAATGATTTTAAAAAACAGGGCTGATTGGTTTGGGGGGTCTTTAGCTACTCCAGCAGTTTTGAAGAAAGTGAATAACCAGGGCACAGCGTGCTTGGCGAGTGTGGCACCAGCATTTTCTCATGTAGCAGTAGAGAATGCAGCTTCCCAGTGGCATTTCTACTGTCAGCTCCAGCCAAGAGAGATGAACTGCTGGGGAGTGTGGAGGTGGAGGACAGCGCTGGGGAAAGAGTTACAGGGTTTGTAAGCCTCAGGGAGTAAAGGAAGGAAAACATACACCTGAAGGCGAAGGACTTGAAGACAGCAGGCTTTCATGAACAGAGGATACTAGCAGGTAAACTCTCTGGGAATCTATTCTGTGGAAGAAAAGAGCTCCAGAAAGAGTTGATGGTTGGTTAAAAAATAAAAATAAAAAAATAAAGTCACTAGGAGCAAAATTACAAAATATCCCAGCATATAGAAAGGGTAGAAAATGCAATAAGAAGTTTCTGTGAAGTCACAAGCTCTTCAATGATCTCAAGTGCAAGAAGGGAGTGTGCAGAACACAGAAACTAGGTCAAATATCTGAAAATGAATGTTAAAAAATAAAAAAACCTCAGCACAAGCATACAGGGACAAAATCAGGAAGTCTAAGGCACAAAATAAAATACTTTGCCTATTTTTATACTAATATGACATTTTAAGAGTATTTGTGATAGTAATGAAAAGGGAAACTGAGGGAAGAATTAACCCATGGATAGGGAAATTGGCAGATGATGCTGAGAAGCTCAGAGAGCCTGGTGCCTTTTCTGAAGAAGACTAGAACAAACACACTGTTAAAAGTAGGGGCAGGGAATTGTGGAGGCAGGGAATTAGAAATAATCACCATCTCCTTAATTCCTGAGAAAGAACTAAAACAAATAGTCGGGTGATTTATAACTCCATAAAGCGAGATACGGCTTGGTGTGATTTGCCATTTAGCAAATCCACCAAATTTCCTTTTATGACAAGGAAATCAGTGTTGCAGGTGTAAGAGAAACAATATGGGCCATACACGGGGCAGTGGGGTGTGTGTATGTGCTAGGCGTGAGTGGGGGGCTGGAAAGACCTACCACAAATGCACTTGGAGGCAAAATGTGAGATCCCCTCTGGTTCCTGCTACTGGTGCTTATGCAGCCGCCTAGCCACAAGATTGCATTGTCCATAAGAGCTGTAAAAAGTGAGCAGCAGGTCTGAAAGGAGACAGGAGAGATGTGAGTGGTGGGTGCACTCTTGCAGTGCTTTTGCATCTGAGGGGAGTTGTGGTGCATTTTAAGAAGAGGATGCGTGGCAAGGATGGGAGGACACAGGGAGCACTTGCTGGCTGGTGCAGCCATTTGCTGTGTAGCTTTGAGCATCCCTGGCTTCTGAGCTGAATGGCAGGAAAAGATGTGGCCAAGGAGAAGACTCCGAAAACCTTGCTTTTGGAAGAAGCCAAACCTTCCCAGGGCTGACAGCATCTCTCTGTGTTTGTGCGTCCCAGACGCTTGAGGCATTGACTGAAGGAGATCACCAAATGTGGGGAAAAGGCTACACATAAAAAAGCCCAAGGCTCATAGTACCTGTCTGGAGCTATGTTTGTTTTTTGTTTTGTTTTGTTTTATGGCCATAGTGGATAAGACAATGCAAGAAGCAATCCAGTTACATTAGAAAAATGTTCTAGTGGCAAGAATGGTGAAGGAGAAGGATGGCACACCCCTGCTGAGCAGAGCGTCCTCATATTCCAGAGCTTGTAACAACATGTTAGACAGATTCCTGCTAGGTACGGCTTGGGTCTAGCTTATCCACCCCTGGGTTGGTGAGATGTTGTAAATGCATTTGAGCAGTCTCATTTCACCACCGTTTTTCAGGATATTCTGATGCTTATCTGCAATCTGCCCGGCAGGAGCCCCGCTGGAAAGGTGAGGGAATGGGTGGGCTTTCACTCACAGCAGTCTGGCTCCTGGCTCCTTGCCACGGTGCGCTCACTCGGAAATGGCTTGGGAGATCACGAGGCTGATCCGGCTGGTGGGACGCTTCGTCTCCAGGACAGCTGTGCCAGACACCTCACGGAGAAAAGCAAAACTATTATGAGCGGGCAAACGGTGAACAAACTCCTCATCGCTGGACAAAGTGCAAATATGAGAATCCAGCTTTTCATGAAGTAGTAATCTGAAGCACAGCTACACAAGTGCTGAGGCTGCTTGCATTTTAACCCCTTCTAGCATAATTGTTCGTGTTCTCATCCCTTGCAGGGTGCGTGACATTTTTTTTTAATCCTGCAAAGCTCTCAGGGAATGAAGTTTCATCCCCACGCTGGGTGGAGCAGACTTCCTCAACTTTTTTCTCAATGTCACCAATGGGTTTTGCTGTCACGTTATAAAAAAGTCAGAAGTGCCAGATCTACCTGCTCTTGACTTCCTTAACTTGTACTCTTCTGATCCCTATGTAAATCAAACAACTTCCTCAAACTTATTTTTTTTTCTCAGCTTCCCTAATGATTTTCATTAACTGCGCTTTGCATTTCTGTGTGTCTTGATAGAGAAAGGGCTAACGTTGGCCTCAGATTTAATGGAGAAAACGAGATTATTCTGAAGTATGGAGAACACTAGCCACTTGCTAGATGCTTGAAATGCCTCTGAGGAGAGCCCCAGGCCCGCTCATTTCTGCAGAGGGATCTTAGGAAGGGTAAGCTCCTTAAACTAAACCAGCCTTTCTGAATACATCTTTGCAGTGTTACGCTGACCCCAAACAAATGCAACATTCCAGGTGTATCACTGCATTGCAACGGCACTGTGATATCATAATTTTGTGTATATTTTCCATCCCATTCCTTATGTACCCCAGCATCTTGTTGGTGATGTGACTTGGTTTACACTGAGCTTCCAAGTGAACATCACAGTCTTGCCTTGACTTTGGTGGTGGCAGTTCAGGACCAAACACTGTGCCGAGTGCTTCAGGCTTTTTCATCTGCTGAACATAATTTGCTTTTGTGAGCACCAGCACAGCTTTATCACCCCACTGCCTACACACTTGGGCAGGAGAGAGTGCTTGGGCATTTTCTCTTCACTGGTTCTACCTAACCTAAATAACTTCGTGTCACCTTCAAATCTCGCTACCCCTACCTCTTTTCTAGGTCACAAAAAAGCGACGCAAATCCACTCATCATGTTATACAATTCCTTGGCATATTAATGTGAATAAGGGATTTAAATATATATATATATCAGAATTAAGATATGGAAAGCCAGAATTAAGACCTCCTCTGTAGTTGTGATCCAACTCCCTCTGCTCAGCAAAGCAGGCCTTAGCCATGGGTATACAGACTATTATTTAGAGGGCCCCTTCTTATTCAAGAGGCAATATAGATTCTGGACTAGGTGGAGTATTTTTTTCTGGCCAAGGACGCAGTCTCTGGGTAAATGTACTATCACTACATGGGCACCGGGAAAATACAGGACCATTTCTGACTGATGCTAGCAGGACAGACAACATGAAACGGACTTTGAGATGTAGCAGAAGATTGTCTCAACCTTACTTTTATTTCTGCTTGTTTTGAAGAAAAGAGGAGAGAGGCCATCTTTCAAAGACATTTTCATTTAGGACATGTTTAGATGGCTGAAACTGACTTCTTTAATAAAGTAGGAACATATTAATTATATTCTGTGCCTGCCTCATCATAGTCATAATTTAAAAATGTAAACATTTGGAGTTCTTGGTACCCATCACATACTATGGTCATCCCAGATACTGGACAGTTTTGAAGAATTTCAAGAAAACAATCCATAAAGTTTAGTAAATTAAAATGATAAAAATGCATGCTCTGTGTGAAACAAAATATTTTAGAAATGTGTACCTTCTAGGAAAGGATTCTTTTTTTTTTGATCATCTGCTGTTCAAGAAAAACGAGGTGTGAAAACACAGTCAATTGGAGATAAATATTATGTACTCCTAAACGGCATCAAGACTCCCATTGCTACTCTGAAATAAAACACTAATCCTAATCAAAGGCTATTTTTGCTAATAATCAGTTCTCCTATTTCTGCAGAAGCAGTTCTGCTATATATTCAGTAGTGTGACTCCACTGACACGAGGGAATTACCTCCACAGATGACCTGCAAAATGTGCCCCATAATGTGGCACATAACACACAAGAAGAAGCAGATTTGTGTGTTTTACTGAAGGGGGAAATTACAGTGTTGAATTCTGAAGGCTCAGATTTAGCCTGTCCTAGGTTTTCCCCCTTTCATATCTTGTCCCATATCTTGTTTGAGAACCCTATCTTTTTCTTGCAACCTTGCAACAGCAACCCACAGAGACACAACACCAGGGACCCTTAGAAGTGACCTAGCCAGTGGAGAACAGGCAGCAGAGAGGGGGGCTCAGGGGCAGAGATCCCACTTGTGGGAGATCCTTTGCCAGCAGAGGGTGTTTAAATAAACATAGGACCACAGGGTAACTCAAGGTGGAAAGGGCCTAGGGAGGTCTGTAGTCAGTGCAGTGCTCTGAGTCAGTGCAGTGCTCCGCAGTGCTCAGTGCAGGATCAGCTCTGAGATCAACCCAAGTTGCTCATGGCTACAGTCAGTAGTTGGAAAACCTCCATGAACAGAGCCTGCCCAAAATTTCTGTGCAACCTGCTCTGCTCCTGGCTTGTCCTTGTGGGGAAGAAGTTCCTCCTTATGTCCGCCCTGAACCTCTCTTGTCCCAACATATATCTGCTGGCTCTCGCCATCCTGCTGTACGCCCCTGTGAAGAGCCTGTCTCTCTCATCTCAGTGACCTCCCTGTAGATGTGCAAAGGTGACTGCTAAATCCCTCCAAAGCTTCCCTCTTCATCAGCTGTCTCCAGCTGGACAGGCAAATGTCAAGAAGCAGTGATCTGTGCACTGTAACCATTGCCACTTCCCATTTTATTCAAACAGGGAATTGATAAGAGTCAGTGAGACTCCCATGCTCACATATAAATTCAGAATTAATTAAGCAGTCTTTTTCCTAGATGCCATGTCATATAGAAATCAAGTAACAGCCAGGTGGGTATACACACAGATAGGACCCCATGCTTGCTAGCAAGGGGTTTATTTGGGCAGAGCCTTCAGTGTTCCAGCTGCGGATATGTCCACCACTGTCCATTGGTCTTCTCTCAGCTGTGGTGGGCAGGGGATGGGGCGGTGGAGATGGAAGGAGTCTTCCTCTCTCAGCACGCAGACCTCCAGAGCTAACACCCCAACAGAGGTGCCCTTCCCTCTGCACATATCCTTGTTCCTTAAGTTCCCTTCCTCCCAGGCTTCTAACAAAATTCTGTTTTCAGGCTATTTCCATCTCACACATTTCTCCTCTGCTGGGAAGTCTCCTAATCGGAAGCAAGTATCTGAGGCAGAAGCATCATGGGCATCACACGGTTTGGGTGATGGGTCGACATCAATACACAGACAACCCCAAACACAATCTCCCTTTACCTCCAGTCTTCCCACCAGGGTTTCTTCACCCTAGCATGATCTCAAAACTGGCAAAAAAAAAAAAGGCTAATCTTTATAATCAGGAAAGCAAGCACTCCTGCTTTCTTGTTCCCTGGTTATAGATAAAGAGTCTCTTTTACATCTGTAAACAGCTGGGAAGGACTGAGCCTTAAGCTATGTCCCTATTGCCTTTTTCTGGATCCAGCAGTTTGGAAGATTTCCATGATTCTGAACTCTGTGATCTTTGTAGGTCCCTTCCAACTGAAACTGTTCTGATTTTGCTTTGGGACAAAATCAGATTCACTAAAACGATTAGCAATTTATTAAGTGTTAAACATGCAGCTGTATTAAATAAGTAAAAATAATTTAACTGTAACTAAGAGCCAAAATTCAGTATAATCAGATTAATACAATGAACTATAATAACATCTATTGAAACAGAATGATGTAACCTCAACTGCATTTGCAATTTGTACTGATCTGAAAACAAAACAAAACAAAACAAAAAATGTACCTGGGAAGATTTGTCATCAGAGTATTACTGAGAGATTTTTCTGTTGCATAATTTTTTAAGAACCAGACCTATTTAGTTGTCAATCGAAAATTAAACCAGTGAGACTCAATTAATGCATGACACTATTCCCTTTGAGTATAAACATGACTCACAAGCAGTTCATAAAGAAGACAAGCTCTTGCCTAGTTTAGCTACATGACCTGCTTAGTTCTCAACGGGGCCCATCAAGCTGAAATTAGGCAGTTAAAAAAAATAATTCTAAATAAATTCAGGAACTAACAGATCCTGGGATCCCTCTGCTAATTTGTATAGCTGTACAATCACATTTTCCAATTTTTGTCAAGTTTCTCTCTTAAGTGAGAACATGAAGGTGAGGGGAGGTGGTTTTTATATAACATTAATCACAACTTTGCAGCCTGCACATCAAGTGACAAGTCACGCAAAGCCTGGTGTCAGCCCATTACCAAAAAAAACCATGTCACGTTCAGTCCTCTGCTATCACTGACCGCAGTTTTCCACATTTTCAGTACTTGGTCAGCCAAGGCGAAGATTTCTATGGTGGCACCGGTAATTTAAAGCAAGAAGTTGTCTGCAGGGCCAAGCTGCCAGCAAGAGCTGGGTACAGAAAGCCCTGCCCTTCGGATCAGATCAGATCAACTCAAGGTCCTGGAAAGGGGAAGTGGCATCATTTCATTTGGAGCACAGTTGTTCTGGCCATGATTCTTCTCCCAGCTGAGAGAATCCTTTGGGGTGCAACATTTGTGCTATTTTGCTGCAGATTATTTACAAGAGGTTTGAGTAACTATGACAATATTTGGAAAAACAACCCAACCC
Organism: Cygnus olor; assembly: GCF_009769625.2. Lineage (NCBI taxonomy): Eukaryota > Metazoa > Chordata > Aves > Anseriformes > Anatidae > Cygnus > Cygnus olor. The sequence continues at coordinate 117,500,669 of NC_049169.1, read as the reverse complement.
ACTTTTTAAAAATCATTTCCAGCTCAGCAGTTTTCCATTTGGGGAAGGAGATAGTTCAGGCATTTGTAGCATGCTTTCAAACAGGAGCTATGCAGAGGTGAGGGCGAGACTCCCAGCTGTAAAGACAAGCTGGATCTCTCAGGGCTATGATTCTGTTGTCTAAACAGAGGCACCCAGGCCCACGTGAAACACCCTACAATATCTGAGTCATCCCCAGAAGGCTGGTAGAGGTGACACAAAGCCCCATATGGATGGCTCAGGTATCCTGGGACATCCCAAGGGCAGTGGAGCCCGCTGTTCAGGCACCTGAGTCTGCTTCCTCTGTTGCCCCACCAGAGGTTAGGTGGCACTCACCAGAGGTTATATGGCACCCAGATCTACAATATCCTGGACAAATAATTGCATGCATGCAGGGAAGTACTTGTTACAAAAGAGGTCCAACAGGAGGAAATTTAGGATGCTTAAGAGGGCAAAATATCTGAAGGACTTATTTACTCTTCTATGAATCCCTCAGCAGCACTAGGCTACTAGCAAAGCCTCTCGCTGTGTTAGATTAGCACATTGAGTCACAGGAATTCACCGCTGGGAGGGACACCCTCCCAACCTGCACTGCCTCATGCACTGAGACAGGGTTGAACATTTCTGAACCATCCGTGCTAGGTGTTTGCTTAATCTTCTCTTTGAAAAGTTGAAAAAAACCCTCCCTTGGTTATGTCTCCCACTGCCACATGGCTCCTGTCGTTATGAAGTTTTCTCTATTGCCCAGCCTAAATCTTCTTTACTTCAGTTTAAGCTGATTCCTTTTTGTCCTTCCTTTGGTGGACATGATAAATGGTTGATCATAATCCTCTTTATAACAACCTCATATGTACTAGAAGTCTAGGAGACAGATTTTCTGAGACCTTGTTTTTGGCTTCAAAATAACTCTTACAAATTATTTTGCTTTTGTTCCACTTCACCACAAAATAGGCAGCTTTCATAAAAGAAAGAGACAGGCAAGATCATTTGATAACCATCTCTATCCCTCTGCAAACGCAAGTTTTAGTCCTCTGAGAGGTGACCTGTCAGACATTAAACTGATACTCTATTTATCAGTGCCATGTGTGATCTGTAAATCCTTCTAGTGAGATAAACGTTTGCAATTTTGCTCCAACAAAAATGTTTGGAGAATTTAACTGACTGGTGCCTCTGATCCCTTATTGAACTTGCAGTGGCCTGTGTGACTGGTTGCTGAGCCAAGGGAAGCTATATTAGGTAATCTGGATATTAACACAATAGACTTCCCACTTCTTACAAAGCTGGAGATTAGGAAAGGCAGCACAGATAATCAGCACAATCAAAATACGCTGATCTGAGAAGTCACTCAGGAGTGTTTTCTTGCTGATGCTGCCACTTCAACTCTGCCTGTTCGGCTCCTGGTATGAAGCCCGGGCTGTGCGTACCCATGTGTAGGGTAGGGTGTCTGTCCTCCTCATCTGAAAAAGAAACCTCTTGCACAAAACTTGATTTGCCTCTTCTGAAAAAATGAAACATGTTTGTCAAAGAACAGAGGACCTGTCTGAAATCTAGAAGACGTTGGTACTGCCACCGTGCACCCACGAGAAGCACTGACAGCCTTGAGAAGAGAACACCAAACCCATGGGTTTCCAACACCCCCATTCTCACTCAGGTTATTGAGCTGGCAGACCGAGGCCATCCCTGCCAGTTGTCCTGAAGAGGGTCGATTTGAGGAAGAAGGCAGCAGCATGCGAGGCTGTGTGTCTTCTGGTGCTGGGCAGGCCACCTTCATCTTTTTCTAAGTTTTGTGGGAAAAGAGCTGGGCTCTTCAGTAGCACAGCTGGTGAGCAAGAGCTGCAGCTCCATCACTGTGGCTGGTGGGGCATTTCCAGCAGAAACCAAATGGTTGGAAGCAGCCCCCTCACTTGCTCTCCAGGGTGCAGTGGTCTGGAAGAAACTCAAACACAGAATGAAGAATAACAGGTGCTGTACAGGGAGGGCATCGCCTTTAGCCCTTGGTAGAAGTACTTGTGTTCAAGTTTCACTCAGAAAATGCCAATTTTCCATGTTGTATAGTTCCTGGGTGGTATGACACAATAGCAGAGAGGAACAAAAGTGAGGGGTGGCAGTGCCTTGGAACCCCAAAGTCCATAGGAACTGGGGGCAATGCCCATCCATTATATGACCCGAGGAGTAAGGCATGATTTTGTAGGCTTGGTTGTCACTCCCCAGATATCCACACCATACTGCCAGCAGTGCAGTGCTGTACCGTATGGCAGTGACGTCCCCCATGAAGCTCTGCTGCCTCTGCATGGAGAACCCAGGGCCCAGAAAAGGCTCTTCAGGTGCCTGGTAGGGTCAGGGGGATGCTGATGCCTGTGAGCTTGTTAAATCCTGTCTGTCTTTTGTGTGTGACAGGCAACCAACAATTCCTTAAAGCTTTTAGGCTGCATATGGCCTTCTTACAGTCTTTTTGTACCCGGCTGAAGATGTGTAAACAGACTGCCCCAAAGAGAGGTTGGCAATACAACAATCCCATTCACAATATCCCAGGGTGGCATCACCCAGGAAGGTCACCCTAAATGCAAGAAAATGACGATTGTTAGTGGTGGACCAGGGCTGACATAAACCCTGGGGAGGGCCTTCAGCGAGGAGCAGGCAATGGGGACCACCTGCGGTCCTGGCCCCGCTCAGCAGATGGAGGGTGGGCCGTGCCCCAGGTGTCCCAGCACAGCTGTCCTCCGCAGCTCCTTGGCCTCAGCAGCGCAGCTGCACGGTGGCCCTGTGAGGTTGCTTGCCCTCCTGCATGTGCCTGAATCATGCAAGAACAGCAGGTGGCTAACGAGGGTCCATCAGCCACCCCGTGATGGCAGACATGTCGCAGGGACTGAGTGCAGTTTAGGATTTGGGCCTGCGCAAGTCCTGGAGCAGGAAGCCCTCATGGTGGGTACTACAAAAGTGTGCTGGGCATGGTGCTTGCTGTAGATGGGGAGGACCTGAAGGATGCCACTGTATCCCTGAACTCTCCCCTCATTGCCCCATCCCTGGAGGTGCTCAAGGCCAGGCTGGATGAGGCCCTGGGCAACCTGATCTAGCAGGTGGCATCCCTGCCCATGGCCGGGGGTGCAGAACTGGATGATCTTTAAGGTCCCTTCCAACTCAAACCATTTTGTGATTCTGTGATTTTCCCGGTGGTGTGGGTTACTCTAACATCGTGCGTTGCTCCCACGGCTCCCGCCTCACTGGTTTTGCTCTGCCAGCCCAGTGAGAGCTGGTGCGGGGTGCTGTGGAAACCTTGTGCAGAACATCTGAAAAACCCAGACTCCTCCATGTCTGAAAATGCAGATGCTCTACATGTAGGTCTTAAATTCCCTAATGCCATGTTGCTTTAAATCACGTCTGTCTCCTTAACGAATGGTGTGGACACGACTGTGCAGGGAAACTTACTCCAGCATATCCTTGCAGGGTATTTTTGTTATGTGAAAAGAAAAATACTGCATGCTGCTATACTATTCGTTTGTGTTACTGTAGCTGTAACCACATGGGGATCAGTATCAGTTAAACTATTTCATTAAAGAATCACGTTCCTGTCTAAAATAGATGAAATAATGAAAAGGTGTGGAGGCCAGACCTGGAAGTTGTGTGGACATAGAACATTCATTAAACCTGCAGATGATAAACTGTGCATAGTTCACATATTTACAGACCTTTGTGAAAGATTAACAGTTACCTCCTCTATAATACACAGTAATGTAGGGGGAAAAAAGCATTTGAAACTGTAGAAACATCTGAAACCCTTTGGGAAGGTAAACCATGACTGTAACATTGCCAAGACATCTTCTTACATTGACAACAAAGGATTTGCACTGATAAATCCAAATAATGGAGATTATTTGCATAAATCTTTCATGCAACAGACTCCAAGCCATTTGTATTATGTACACTTCCTCTGCAGCATGTGTGTTAGAACATTTTTAATAATATGTTTCTGTTGCCATTTACAGGTGTACACGGTCAGGATCCACCAGTGTTTAGTTTCTCTTGTGGAGGTGATGTGAAGCTTATAAACTTATTAATGCCAGTCACCAGTGCTCCTCCTTGGTATTCATTGTAATCTTCAGGAAGTGCCCACCAGCTCTCAGTAATCCTGTCCCTGGTAAGTTATCACAACCATTTGACAAAAGCTTTCCAACATCTCCCACTCCCTTTACTGTCGTAGGATGTGATTTATCATTGCAGTCCAGGTGATCTGACAACTTTTAAGAGTACTAATTGCCTTATTATCCACTCCGGTGCAAGAGTAAAACCTTTTGACATTTTACTTCCTTCCCTGAGGAAAACAAATCCTGGTTCCTGGGACATTACCTTCTGCTGCCTCTGTGATTACTGGGGCGAAGAATTTCTCTAGGCCATTTGCCTTATCAGCCTCATCTGTCACCAGCTTCCCAGTCCCTGCTCTCAGTTCTCCCTCATTGCTTTGCATCCTCCCTTATTTCATGTATTTCCATATTCTTTTCTTTTGTTTTTTATTTGTCATGTCAATGTTCATCACATATTCCATTCCTTTTTTTTTTTCTTCTATCAATGTGCTTTTTCACATCAGGCTCTGTGATACCTTGCTTCAGTTTTTACTATTTTTATATTAGTGTAGGAGTACCTATTAAAGAAAGAAAAAAAAATATATGATGCATTTTTCTGGCTGTTCCACATATGAACTCCAAGCCAATCAATAAAGAAATTCACTTTTTTGTTGTTGTTTTTAAGCAGAAAGCTGAAATTAATTGCAGTACCATATATTCTTAGCATCTATTTTTCCTGCTCGATGTGAATAGTAAGAAGAGACCAGCCAAAGGAGAGCAATTATTACGTGTGCTCAGAAGTACTGGAACACAAGGCTAAACCCAGGAAAAAGACAGAGGAGCTAAGCGTGATAAAATTTGAATTTCACAATCCCATTGACATGCTGCTTGGATGGGACCACTGGAGCCTTCTACTTACAGCAGGTTGTTCTCCAACACTGGAGCAGGTCACCTGTGACTCTGCTCAGCCCAACCCTGAAAATGCCTGAGGACGGAGCACCCACACCCTCCCTGGGTGACCTGTCCAGTGCTGCACCAAACTCCTTTTGAAAGTGTTCTTCCTAATGTCCAGTGTGAACCTTCCAAACCACCACTTGTGGCTTCTTGTTGAGGGGGGATTTGGCTTCATCATCTTTGTTGTTCCCCTTCAAGTAGTTGTAGGCAGCCTCAGAGTGCCCTTTGGCCTCCTCTTCTCCAGTCTAAACAACTTCAGCTTCCCTTGTAGGAATTAAGCTTTAGGCCTCTCCACATCCCTCTTGAAGTGGAGGGCCCAAAAATGGACACAGTATTCCACGTGTGGTCTCACCAGTACTGAGTACAGACAAGATGGTTCATAGCTATCCATAATTGATGCCCATGCTCCTCATCAACTACTTCAGCATGCGATTTCCTTTATTTGCAGTGAGAATGTAGGGTTTAAATTCAACTTGGGGTCCACCATAACCTCCATGCCCTTTCCAGCAGAGCTACTGGCTGTGTATGGGGTTAATCTGCCGCAGACACAGAACTTGCTGCTTCTTGAACTGTGTGAGATTCCTCTTGGTGCAATATTCAGCTTCCCCAAGTAAGTTCTACAGTTTAGCGTGCCAAATACCACTCCTAATTTGGTGTCATCCACAGATTTGTTATGGGGTTGCATCAAAGATATTGAACAATATTCAAGAAGCAGCAGTGCCTGATGTGCCCTGCCTGTTACCATTACCTGGCAGACACCAAGGAGGTGTTGACCGCTACCCTCAGAGCCTGGAAGTTCGGGCAGTTTTCAGCCTCCCTGAGATCCCACTCCACCAGCCTGTGGGTCCCGCACCCATTGGTGACATTCTGTGGGGCAACGATGTCACGAGATTTATAAAAATCATGGTATCATCCTTTCTTCCCTCCTCCCTATAGCCAGGCACTTCATCAGAGAGGGCAATCAGGCTGGTCAAGCATGATTACCCTTGGTAAGTTACCTTCTCATCCTTCATGAGCTTGGAAGTTCAAACTACTTCCTGGGCTTCATCTCACCCAACCTTCAGTACCTACAGGTGAGCAGGTCATTCTCTGCACTGCCTTAAAAACCATGGGGAAAAGTGGGCACTTTTAGGTCAGATTCATCCGAGCCACCCTAGATGTCACTTTTAGATCAAGGTAAAATTGCCGCAGAAATGTCCACTTCCTTTCATTTATATAAGCAGACCATAGGGTAGCTAGCCTGACATTCATACTCGGACAAATTCCACTTTGTGTCTCTACTTTTACCTCCTATATATTGTGCAGTGCATGGTTTTCTGCAGACTACCTGTAGCAGTCAAGGCCTAGCCAGAGATTCCTGCAACACGTATAGCCCTGGTATTATCACTTGCAGTGTTTGCTCTACCTTTGCTTTCATTCATCTACAAACCAATTAGGCAGTCAAGCATACGTGTAGCTTGCAGAAGCACAAGCAGTCTCAAAACAAAGCTCCTACAGGAGCCAGCACGCAATTTGCCTATCTGGCACGAGAAGCTTTTAAGTTTGGAAAATAAGTATCTTATTTAATGCTACAGAAATATTAAAAATATATATTAATATTTTAGAAACAAAATTTCTCAGTATTTTTTAACCTTAATCATACATTGTTATAGGAGCACTAAGAAAATGGAGTTCCTTACTGCTGTTAAGATTCACTGCTCTTTATTTTCCCAAGTGGCTTCTGAAACAATAGTTGGCAACACTTGATTTTCATACATCTCTTTCATGCATCTGTAGGTTTTTCTTACATCAACAGTTTTGTTCAGATGTATTCTGGCTTGTGTTTATGTCTGAACAGCATCTAACCATCAAAACTGGTTCACTGGAAAGAATTTGAAATCTGAAAATAAAAATTGTGTATTTGGCTGCAGTATGAGTTTGTTGTCTGTTAAACACATGAAAAAAGCAATCTAACCTTAACTTCAAGATTTATACTTCAAGGAAGTAAGATGTTTAATTAAAAATTGTACTAGATATATTGGTTGTTAATTCTCTAGGTCCCATGAGTGCATATTTGGAAGTGTATGTTAGATAACCTCTTGTTGAGATGAAATTTCAAAGTATATATGTTAAATAGGTATTGTATGGTTCAATGCTCATTAATTTCCTTTGTGGATGTTAGCATATTCTATTAAATATTTTTAAAATATCCAGTGCAGATATGCAGAAAGGTGATTTTTTTTATTATTTTTTAAGGCTATGTGAGCAATTGATTTTATGGGGTTTTGATAGTGAAGCCAAAAGCCTTCTATCAAGGATTAGATGTGTTACAGCTCGCAGGTAAGCCTTCTAGCAAAGAGGCAGCAGAATACCCTGACTATAACTCCTGTCTGCCTTCCTGCTAGAGCGTTTCCACTGCAAGAAGTGTATTTAACTATTTTACAATGATTTATGGTAAACTTTGAGGAGACAAGACTGCAGTTTCTATCCCCACTCCCACGAATGCTGAGGTAAGTCCACAGAACAGAATGCATCAGCAGGAGAGACCAGGAACAGCTCACGCCGAAATACCTTCTGGTTCAGTGGGTCGGGTACTACTCTGGGAAGTGGGAGAAGTTTCTCTGGAAGAGGTAACTGAATGTGGTCTCCAGTTTCCTTGAGCTCTCTGCCCCTGAGCTGTTAGCTGGCAGGCCGTCCAACAGCGGAATTGGCTTGTGGGGTTTATTCCCCAACTTCACAGCAATTTCAAGCACCGCATTCCCTCTTTTTCACAGATCAGCAGCACTATGCCATGATACTCTGTTCTGGACAGCTGTGAAAAAAGAAGGAAGATGGGAAAAACAAAAGAAGGGAAACGGGAACGAGCAGTGCACTGAAATCCTGGGGTCACAGCAGTCAGGGGGCAAGGCAAGAGGTGATGGAGGCAGAGGATCTCCAGGTCCTGAACCTAATCACAAGTGTTACAATGCATTGGTTTAGCCAAGCTGTAAGCTGGAGCCAGCTTGGGTCCAGCAAGGTTTTAAACATGGCACTGCTTGTTACAGGGTTTGCTCTGCTGTTCCCAGCCTGGTATGCGAGCACAAAAGCCCATATCACAGCCCTGCACCACGTTCCTCAGCACACCAGGATTTAGATGGCCTCCCTGCTTGAATGTGGGACCAAACCTGATAGAGCATTCAGGCAGTGCTCTGACAGACCTGATAACCCTTCACAGACCCTCCCCACAATTATCTGTTAAAATTGGCTTCAGGCCTCCCAGGTCCTGGTGAAGGTCAGCTCTCTCAGTGGCTAACAACCCACACCCTGCTTCCCTTACGTCTCAGTACCAGGAGATCCCCACCCTGCATCAGACCTGCTTCCTGGTAGGACAAAGATCAAAGCTGATCGTTCCTGTCTAATTTTTGAACTATAATACAAAAGACAAGCAAGGATGGCATCTACTACTCCTGACAGATTTATGACTTTAATCCTTCTCCCCTACCACCTGCCCACCCAGTCTTAGGGTGACCAAAACCCCACATTTTCTTATGATCCCTCCAAAATGTCATCTGGATCTCATCGTGCTGAGTTTGGACAAGCTTTATGTTTTTCCACCAGCCCATACTGACCCCACACAGGCAGCTGCAAACTACAGAAGTTTGATGCTAAAGTCCTTCTTTTGGAACAGATTTGGAACAGTTTTTAAAAGGTTAGGAGGAGGTGTTACTGATGCTTCTCTGCATTCCTGCATGCTATTATGAAACATTCACATGAACAATCACTGAGGCACTAATTTTGAATTATAGGTTTGAATTCTGCACTTTGTTCTGCATGCATCCTGCCTTTTAAGACCTCCTGACAAATGCCTTGAACCTAGAACACAGCTCCATCATTAACTGCAGTATTTTCATTTTCAGTCTGGCTGCTACAACAGAAACAGCCTTCAAGGATTTAACCAAATTCTGGCCTCTTAAAGTTCTGCAATAAAATCACACTGATTTTGGCCAACCAGCCATCTCACTTTAAATTAAAACCTGATGCTGCTTTAACTAAATAATTTTTTAAAATTGGATTATCCCATTGAGATAATGCAAAATGAATAGATGATTTATTAGCAGGCTCTTCCAGAACTCATTATTCAGTAAACTTTCAACAGATGTTCGCTACATTACAGAGGGTTATATGGCATGCCTTAGTGAATCACTTTGCTTCGCATTCAATTTTGAAGTGACTGATAACTGCTTGAGGGGAAAAAAATACACAAGCCTGCAGAAAACAAAGGTAGACAAACTTACCACTGGGATGATTTTATCATGAACGTCACCGAGCAGTATTAGCTACGGCCAGAGAAAGATAAAGTTGCTTTTCTTGCATCTTTAAACGTAACCGAGCACTCCTGTGATGGACACGCATGTTGCCCCCTCTTTCTCTGAGTGGAGTCTGTTCCGTTGTTTCAGTAGCACGCAGTGCAAACAAGTTCCAATCCCTTCTGAAAGGGCGTCTCTCTCTGCTAGGTTCAAGTAGACCACTTTTGTTTTCTTGAAGTTCTTCAGCGACGCAATGAAAAGCACAGAAATGCCAGTTCAGCCTTTCATTAATCCACATATTTCTAACGCATCGCTTCTTAATCATCTGCCTCCTAAAATGGATGCTCTTTTTCCCACCAAATGGTCTTCAAAATAAAATTTTATTCAGTCTTTATTTCACCCTCCTCTGGATCTTCTTAGCCTCCATTATTTTTTGGCAGAGGGGATGACAGTAACTTTGGAGGCATTCCAGAGGAGACCTTACCACCAGAAACATCATGCTGCTGCTAAGCTCCACTCCATTTCTGATGATGCTGTCATTTTTTCTGACCGTAACGTTACAAAGCATTTCTTTGGGTACAGGGATATGCAAGTCCCCAGTCTGAGCTCACACAAATAAAAACTCAGGTATTTGCAAGAAAAACTTCAGTTACACATCTCAGTACTTTGTGTTTATCAAAGTCTGCTGCTCCATCATCTGCTTACCCCGCCAGTTCTGCCTGCAGCTGCAGCACCCCCAAGAGCTAACCAGGACCCAAGGAACAGCTTCAAAGAACTCTGCAAACACCCACCACTACGCCAGCAGCCGTTCCTCAAGTCATTAATGCATGAATTAAAGCCAATCCTCACACCAACAACCAGTGCTCACCTTTTCAGTTATACCATTTCTCCTTATTTTTGTCTCTCACACAGCGTTATGCTTCTTGTTCCAAAGCCTTTGAAAAAAATAAACTAATAAAATATATATTTAGTTTGATCAGTTCTTTATTCATCATCTTACTGAGTATCCCAGATAACAGTAACAGGACAGCAGAACAACTTTCCTCTGCAGAAATTGGGCTTGCAGACTGCTATAAAAGTTATTTTAAATTCTACTTTTAACTATGAAGCATATTTCTTGCTCACAGCAGCCCTTTTAGAAAGGCCACTATAGTGTGCTCCCTTGGAACCCTTTCACAGAGTAGACTCCTTTTTAGATGCAAGTTTATGGGTTCACATTATCGAGGTGCTCACTTCACTCCCAGAGACCTTCGAACATTTGAGTTCACCCATGTGCGTGCGCGACTTGTAGCAGTTGGCTTTGGTAAATCTTATGCCAAAATCCGTTAGCTTCACCAGCAGAAAAGAACATAGTGGTTACCTTCCCAATATCATTTAGACAGAATACTACGGAAAAGAAACTTTCAGACAATGTTTCATTCAATGTTGTTAATTCCAGATGACCCAACCCCTTCCTTGGCTTCCCATTTCCAATGAACTGCAACAATTGCTTTTACATAGCTTTAGAAATTCACCTTTTTAGAAAAACCCAAAACCTTAGGATGATAACATGCAATATGTTTTTCCTCGTTGATTTTTTTTCTTTTAATTTTTTTTTAAGTTTTGAAATCCAAATTTCTAAATGGGTTTTAGCTTGACTAAACCTTTACATAAACCTGGCAGGCATGCACGATGTGCTTCATGACTTACCCCAGCCAGATGAAGTTAACCAACATGTTAGGGCCTCTGAAGTTCACAGATGCCCTATCTAAATATATACTAGGTTATGATGTCAAAGGCCTTTCACGTACAGTCCATCTGATGGAGGTTCATCACATGTCCTGCACATCAGAAGTTCACATTCAGCCATGGGATGCTGATGCATCATTACTGCTGTTCAGGCGTGGGAACAAGAACCCAACAGAACCTGCATTAGGCAGGCTCGGTTTCACGTTAACTTACGGGTACAGAATTAAAGCAGGGAAAGGAGGGCAGAGCAAACATCCCATTTTCTTAGGTAAAAGGTTCACAAGTTTGAAAAACAGAAAAATGTACAGAGCATGCATTTGGATTCCCAACTTCTTGAGAATAATTTAGTAAGAAATGACCAAAGCCACCTTAAAACCCTGCTTCAGAATTAGCTGTAGATAGGCTGGAAAATTATACCTCCAATCTCCTTTAGGATCTGCCTCTGGCTTTGATTTGTCAAAGATGGAGGCAGCAACCACATCCCACAGATTAAGTCTCATTTGCTTTCCCAGACGTCAGAGGCAATAGGCGCTCTTCCAATAAGCTGACTGAAGCCAATCTGTACCCTAGTTTTCCCATAGCTGACACCCTAGACAGGGAAAGTTAAATTAAGTGACAACTGTTTTTTTCTTTTTTAAAGGCTAAGTTGGGCAGAACATAGTGGCAATAGCGGTGAATATGAAAGTGAGCATTACCTCATAGTTTCCAGCTAAAATGGACTACAAGAGAAGCGTTCAGTCGATTCAAGGTACATCATACTATCATGGCATCGAGCCACACAAAGTATGAGCCCTTGCAAAGTGCTCAGGCAGAAGTCTCACTGCTTCATTTCACCGTCTACTGAAGTCTGAAAGGGACTCCATGGCTCACTGAGCATAAAACAATGATCCTTGCCACAATTATCTGTGTACTACAGTTTTATCAATGAATTTATGCATGTCTACACATCTGGGAAAAGTTAACATACACATTCACTTAGCACACAAACTTGTGTGCACAAATATTTGTACCAGATGCCTGCAGGATATGAAAATGAGACTTATTCTCTATGTATACAGAGGCCAGAGTCAAAGTCAATTTTCACTTTTAATGAGCTGATGATTCTTTGTTATTTAATACTCTGTAAAAAGGTATTACAGATTTATAGATTATTGCAGTGACTTCTAAAGAACGCAGGCAGCCACGGGGCTGAAACTACAGTATCATGTACAGTATGTAGTCATTAATACTATCTACTACAGCATGAAGAAAAATACTTTTAAAATTAACAGTATTTACTTGAAAACATAGAAATGGAGCTTTCTTACAATATGCTTACATATCTATATTCCAAGAATAGCATTTTAAAAATGCTAGATCTTGAAAGGTCACAGATAAAAAGAGTCATGATGAAGATGAACCAGTTTTGCCCAGAAATGCTATAATGAGCACACTGCGGTTTTTCAGCAAATTCTAGTTCTGCCAAGCTTCAAGAGGCAAAAGCCTAAAATGTGAAAGCTTCCAAATTTTCTATCTATTCCACTCGTCTTGCTCTGGAGGGCACGGTGACCCACACTGCTTTCTGACCGTGTGTGTCACCACAACTGTTCTTTGACACGAATGCCATCAGGAAGAGATGATTCAGGTCCTTACGATGCAAGGCCTAACAAAAAGCCTCCAACAAATCCACTGGAGACCACGATGTTCTGTTTGATAAATTCTGTTGACTGAGAAGAAAAAGAGTATGTGTAAAGAACTGAGTCAATCGTGTCTGACAATAACATTTAACACTTATCACAATTGCCTGGAAACAAGTATACTGGAATTGGGGAGGTGGTAGTAACCCATCTGAAAACCAACAAAGTTAGGTGGCAACGGCTGGCACCAATGGAGTGAAACACATCTCTCAACTGTCTTTAACAACGTGTTTGCAATACAGTCAGCATTTTGAGTCAAAATACAAAGGAATTGTCATTGTAATTCCATGCTAAATACTACTTTTTTTGGATTAAAAACAGACAGGTGTTTTACGAACTCTCTTGACCAAAAAAAGGTGGGGGTAGTACAATCATTTCAATTTTAATCACAGACACACAAAAAAGAAGTTGTAAAGAAATATCTTTTGGGGGGGAAGACTAGGGCACTGGAAAAAATACAATTCCCTCTTTTGTGAGCCGTTTTCCTAGCAACTTGATCCTACAAAAAAAAACCCTCTTAAATATCACAACATATGTATATAATATTTCATGAAATATTATCACCGAGTATAATATGCATCCAACATGCCATTTCATAAATCCTTTACTTTGAACACTTCAGATTAGCTATTAGGACACAATTATTAAAAAAAAAAAAAAAAAACAGAAAAAAAACGTAATTTGAAAAAAGGAAAACAAAAAACTTCCTGTCCCATCCGTTTCTGCAACAGAATGGAGAAGGACAGGTTAAGCTATTTGGGGTAGAGAAGAAGGCAGAAAACCCTCTCTCTTGGCTTTCCACTTTAAATTCACATTAAAACATAAGGCAATTTTTAGCAACTTAACTATAATTCCATCAGGTTAAGTATGAGATGTCAGAACTCTTTATTACAAAGCACCAGTGTGGCTGCTGTAACACTTAGTCTGCAGTACATTCCCAGTCAGGATTCACAGTTGCACAGAAAGAAACTTATAGGGCCTACATGACATTTTAAAAGTGTGTTAAAACATGCCAAACATGCATTTTTTTGAAAGATAAAATGATAAAAAAGGTCTTCAAATGTCAGAACTAAACGGCCTCTGACACTCTGATCAGTATGAGTCTTTTTAACATAGCATGTAACAGAGTCTGTAGACATACTCTTCTTGTGTAAAAATTAGATTTAAAAAATATGCATCTCTAGTTCCAAAGTGGTTATCGCTTTTCTCCAGAAAGAGGTTAATCTTTCCTAATCAAATAATATTGTGATCAGCAGACTAACCTTTTTGGGTCTTTGAGCTACCATGTTTTAACCACAACTCCCCACCCCCCCCCCCCCTTTTTTTTTTTTTTTTTAAACCAAGCCATCAGCATATCAGCTCTCTTGCTAGCCAAGAAGGTGCACAGACTAACTGACAAAGCCCATGGCAGTCCCTAGGCCACATCAAAGTTAATGCTTTTCTACAACCAAAGCTCATGTATGATCCTGCAAGAGCGAACAAAACACCAAGTTAAATAACTTTTAACAAAACATACAGCCAGAATATTTCTGATGCCTACCCATTATAATCAGAATTACTGCTCAGTTTTGCACCACATTTTCAACTAAGCACCACGTAAGGTGGAAAGTAAGAAAAGGTGGCTGGTAGAAAAGTTTATCTGCTTAGACTTACCTCTTCGATTAGAGTATTGATTTCAGGTGCTGCCTTATTTGCGCGCTTTTTTAACTGTTTTTTCGCTTTGTTTACATCTTTTTCAACTCTCTTCCAATCAACTTGTACGTATCCACTATGACTAGCAATCTAGGAAAATAACGTAAATTTAGTACAGTTGTAGTTAACATTTTATGAGTCAAAGTGCAATATATTAGTGCCTACAAATTATCTTTTGTTTAAATGTTGTTTCTTCTTTGTATTACAGGTACAGGAAAAGACACTGCTCCAATTACAACACTTACTCTGCTTCAAACACTACATTTTCCCTGCAGTAACAGTGATGTGAAATAGAACAATGAATTGCAAAGTTCAGTAGACTCTTGGTAATTTTACCACTTTTCTATTGCTTAGTTAAAAAAGTTTTAATTTAAAACATTTTTTTCCTTCAGAATTTACTGTAACTGTAATTGCAAGGGAAGAAAAGTACATTCATAGAATGACAATGAAAAAACTGTTCCATTTTAGCTTCTTTCAAAATTGTGGAATTCTGACTTGTGACAGGACATTTGGGGCTAATAAGAATCATCCTTGGAAATACTGACAACTTTTATTCTATCTTAAGTCATTTAAACTATCCAACAAAAAGTATACAAAAACAAAACTCTCGTATCTTCTAGAAAAACCCAGTAAGTAGAAAAATAACATGGCTCACGTACAGCACAAGTACTGTGACATAAGCAGAATATTTCAGGTGGCTGTTCATACCAACTTCCACTCAAACTCACAAATGCTTAATTACCATTCATGGGATTTTTAGCACATTTAACCATCATCCCAACCCCTTCCCTTCTTTCTCTAACTCAGATTTGATCCTGGAAACAGGACGTTTATTTACTCAACAACATTGGCAGTCCCACCAACTCACAAAAGAAATACATATTTAAATGTTTGTAAGATAATAGACTAAAAAAAGTAATTACTGTATTCTCCAGATAATACTTAAGGGAAAAAACCTCATCAGTTGTAAAAAGAAGAAAATCAAAACTAAGGATTACTGCTCATTTTAACTGCTAAGACAAACAAATATAGACCGCTAGCTTTAAATGATTTATACCAAAACAAAAATCTTTGTGAAGAGTGAGATTTCTCAGATCCTTCTTGAAGTTATGTTTGGCAAATTCATGTAACTTACGTAAGTGCGTTCTATGCAAATGGTATAACTTGTAAATAAAACTCACAGATAATGAAGTTCTGTGGAGTGGATATTTAAACACAAGATTTATTAGGTTTGGGATACAATAAATCCATTGACCTTGCCTGTCTAACGTAAACCATTTATGCAGACAGGTGCTGGTGTTAGGCAGAGATAGGTAATTAAGGACTGCCTGTATACTGTAAAGACATAAAACAACTTTTAAACTGTAGTGGTTGTGCGTCCAGTCACTGGATGACACGCCAAGAGAAAAAACAATTAGGCATTGGGCTAATTTTCATTTTATGGAGTTAATGTTACCACAAGAATTTCAAAGAGGCCTTAGTGTTGAACTGGTGCCTTCTGACTCACAAACCTAAAAACTAAGTATGGATTTAAGATATTAAGTCCAACACAATATTAGAAATACAACTTTTAAGTAAGCAAATAAATTATTAAAATATAAAATGGACTTTAAGAGAAACAAGATTAAGACTAGTTCAATTAGCTCAGTTATCCATACAGTACAGGTATGAGGCAGAAGTTTTTAATTAAGCTTCTAACTATAGAAGTTATACATTTCTCCCTGAACTTAGTAGCAGAGATCTTAAGTTCTGCTTTCAAATTTTAGTATACAGCTATGAAATAAACAACAGACAATGTTTTGGATATAAAAAGTGTAATGGAGGAAAAAGATATCTTGTACTTCACTGCAGTGATAGTCAGAGCTTGCGTCATACCTGCTTTGGCTGCAGTCCTACAAAATATATAACTTTGTCTAACTATAGAAAAAAATACCACTGAAGTCTTACGTTGGTGAGACAGACTTCAATTTTTTAATCCTAATTAATCTTAAAAAAAAAATCTTAACTATTAGTTTATGGTCAAGGTTCCTATAGTAAATTTATAAAAATACAAACTCTTAAAGTTCAGTAGCATTTTTAAAGCCAGTCCCTATGATAATGGAGATAAAACATTAATATTCCATTATCAACTCCCTATATATATATTTTCTTAATGCATCATACAGATGTGTACATACATGTATAGCTTATTAATGTCAGATATTTGTTCAAGATCTTCCAGACCTATTGAAAAAATAAGATATTTTCTAAAAATGCAATTAAAAAATACATTAATGCATGATTAATAAAAGTGCTTCCATCCTTCTCTACACTAACCAAAATGAGAAGAGAACTTAAAGGGAAGGCCTCATTTTGGGGGTGCTGTTGGATAGGCACACAAGCACTTTGATATTATGAAGCATCATTAAGGGTAATGAGCAAACGATGTACAAGAGCAAAAAAAAATGCATACAGGAAGATGGGACAGCGAGATGGCAGTTGTAATTTCCTCAAAAGCAGAATTTCTCTCATACTAAAAAGGCCTAACCAAGCCCAGAAACTGGACACAAGCTCCCCATGCTCAGCATACAGAAACAATGTGAACTTCTTGGTATTTCCTGGTATTTACCTAGGCAGCAACCCTCTCTGCCCCTGACCAGGACAGACCTGACAAGCCTCTAACTTCAATATACAGAGATAAGGAGGGACTGAGAAATGATAGGGTTTTTTTTTGTTTTATTTTTTTTAAGAGCTGAACTCCAGAGGCTGTATCTTCAGCCACCATCTACTGGCACAGCTCCCCTTTGACCATAAAACTCCTCCAGTTTACAAAAGCAGAAGAACGATGCCCCTCCACTTCATGTAAACACCTGCCAGAAGCAGGGCATTTCTTTATAAGGCAAACTTCCAGATACTGTTTGCTTTGGCTCTTCCACTGAATAGTCCCTCTAAATCTGCACGAATCATCTGTCAAGTGAGGTATCCAGTGCAAAACCAAACGCAACTCTCCCTCTGAACAAGTCCCTACCCCAGAAGCATGCTGCTCTCTCACCACTCCGCTGAGTTACCATAGCATCACCGTGGCACCAACCAGACCTCTGCACAACACGCAGCTGAGGCTGTCTTAGGGTTTATCTTGCTTCTTGAATCGTTTTCAAAGCTTTTTCTCAAGGTAGAAGGTATTTTAATGAGGAGTTGAATTGAATCTATCAATGGCATGTTAATGGAATGAGGCAAAATTTATTACTGAAAGCACAAATAACTGCACAAATACACCATTTTATGATTAAATAGTAGTCAACACAAAATGGAAAAAGCCACAATTTATATGTTGATTGCAGAGCAAAAAGTAATGAGATCATTACTAAGGATACAGGAATTTAAAAACACTGAGAACAGGCACTCATTAAGAACAATTGTTTTAAGTAACTTACTATAGCAGAAACATACCAAGTTCACACTTCCCTGCTCTTCAGGATCTCACTAACCTGTGTGCTCTATAACCTGTAAGTCTGACAAGGGAAATCCCTTAAGCTGATACCCAACAGGAGAAATTAATTGTATTTTTCTCGGTATAGCGCATGGGTATTGATCATACACCAGCATACCTGAAGAATCACAACTCTTTCAATAAAAAATTGATCAAATTAAGCTGTTGAAATATCCAGCTCAGAGATGTGAGAACAGGTCTTAATTTTCAAGAACAATGCAGATTCCTTCACGTCATTTTTATTCTCCTCGGACTGCTTTTTATTTAATCTGCATTGAGACTGACAAATTTATAGATCATTTACAATAATTTGAAAGATCTTTTCACTTCTTGTACGAACTGACACTCCAAAACGTATTGCTTTCTGTTTCCTACTAGATTTCTTCAGATGAAGTCATCATATGCTAGAGAAAAAATGAACTTTTTCAATTCTAGGACTGAAATGTTTCAGTGAATGGGCTTTATCCAAGAATCTCGCCTTCTGTAGTTCTTTCTCTTGTTTGAGCAGGTAATTACAACATCAATATTGCAATCAGGAGTTGGAATGAAATCTGCAATTTCAGAAAAATTTACAGATAAAAAAGAAGTTTCTAGTCACGTGCTGAAACGTTCCTCTGCCCACACAGGGGAAGCGTTGAACATATATTCATAAGGAAATTAAAAACATAATGTGTGATCTTTAAATGAAAAAATTAAAGACTACAGAAATGTAATTACACTATAGAATTTATGACTCAGCTTTAAAAATGCAAAGCGTTTTGAATTAAAATGAAAGACCGAGGCATTTACTTTATTCCCTTCCTAGAGAATCTGATCTTTCTTAATTAACGATATAGATAACTCAATCAAAATACGCAACTCGTTTTTCCTCTTGGATAATATTCCTTTTCAAATACACTCTAAATGAGATCAACTAAGAAATCAGACACACTATCACATGGCAAACCGATTTTACATATAGGAAAGCTCCCCAAACTTAACAGCTTAACAAGCAAAAATATTGCGCATGTAACATGTTTTTAAGCAATTTCTATTCTTCACTATTTACAGGTTTTAGTTTTAACTTTTCAGCTTAGTGTGGTAAGAAGCACTAACGGGGACTTGCAGGCAATGTTCTGCCTGCTGCCCCTGGATTCCAGGCCTCTGTTTGTCAGGCTCTACAGCCAAATTTGGATAAAAATTGTCATTTAGTGAATTAAGACCAACACTACGCTAAATGAGAAGAGAGATTTTGGTCATGCTTTCTCATCTGGTTAACTTAAAGACAAAGAGATTAAAGATCCACTAGCTATATATATATTATGTAAAGATTTAAATGTTCCCTCATCATCCAGAAATACACACTGTGGGCTACAGAACTGCAGTGTTCTCAAATTGATTTATTTGGTGGCTTTGCACATTTTGCCAAAAATTCACATCTGGATGATTCTAATCCACTTCTGATTCAATACATTTGTAAAATCCATCCCAATGTTTAGGTACAAGCCCAATAACCAGTGCTTTCCAGGAGATTCGAAAAGGTCAGCAATGCACCATGGTGAAGTGGAACAAATAATAATGCTATACAGCTTCACATGAAAAATATTTCTCTTTGACTTTTTACATTGTTGTTGATGCTCGCCTTTGAGTAATTCAGAGTAAGGTAGGTGTTATACTTGTTGAAAACAAGTTAAACCAAATAGTTTTGGAAAAGCATAGATTCTCACATGTAACCGAACTACAGTGCTTACATTTAACAAGGGGCTTGGAGATTTAAAAAAGAAAAAAAAAACAGTAGAGAGGATGATCATGAAGGAAGTAAGAGTACTTCACCCAACTGCCACCTGGACGCATTACACAGCAGCAGCCAGAGGTACTACACAAGCCTTCCTGACCAATGGTTGGCTGTAACAGCCATTACCGTCAAGGAAACAAATAAAAGTTTTTTTCAGAAACCATCCAGGGCAACATTGGCAATAATAAAAAGAAATTATCTTTATCCTTGTCTCAAAAAAATAAAATAAAGTGGTGTATTATTTGAACAAACCTAAACAGGCACCAGTCTACTTCTCTGAGTAATTTGAAGAAAAAAATAAAAAAGACAAGCCCACAAATATTAAGACACGGAAGATGCTAGCAAAGTAATATAAATTCATTTACATCTCAGAAGGATATGTGAAATTCTCCTTTGCTTAAAGCCTTTTAATTTATTTGAAGGCTTTTTGGAAATCTGTCCTCCCCTAACACAATATCTGACGAAAAATTTAAATGGTCATGTTAGATAACACCATTATATTTTTTTTAGACTTGAAATCTGGTTGAACAGAGGAAAGCAATGAAGCCACCAGAAGTCAGGAGAGCTTCAGAGGTTCAACAGATAACTAGCAAAGACAGCATGGGGAGAAAAGGGAAACAAGTATCTTCATAATTGGACCAGAGCATGTCTTCCAAGCAACTGCCAAAGCAGCCCATTTTTTTCAAAGCACTGATAAAAATTCTCAAACCTATTAAAAATAAACACAGCTTAAATACCCTGATCTCTCTAATAAGTTTACTTGTAGTTCCTCTAATCTGGCAGTATGCATTACATACAGCATCTCAGTTTCTGCACAAAGGTTTCTTTTGACTCATTACAAACTATTTTACATGATAGATTCCGATTTAGGACTGTTCTTTTAGAGATGTCTTTTACACACAGTATTCCATCTGAAATTAAGTTTTGGATTGATAGCACTAAAAAGATGAAGTAGGTAAAAAGCCTTCCTAATTAAATCTTTAACCCAGCAGCTGAATTTTGCCTACAGTTTAAGTAAATAACATTCGCCAACTTATAAAGCATGAAATTCTACATACTTGAAGCAGAAGAAAGCCACCACCTACTGCAGTTGCTGCAAGCTTTCCGACTTTCTGGAACAAAAATCCCGCACACCTTAGGAGAACAAAACAAAAAACCCAGTCCAATGAAGTTGTCTGCTCAACAATGCCACACTCTAAAATTCCTGACTACAACTATTAAGTTGTTCATTTAACAAAAGCAAATGCATAAATTCACATTTTTAAGTCTTTAGATCAGAATATTTAACACAAACAACGTTTAATGAATAACGTCTAACACAAAACAACATGAGCAACGGTTGCTAGTTGATGACTGATGGCCCCTTTAAAGTAAGCTTGAGATCTGCGGGCTTTGTCTATACATAAAAGCTGCATGCTGCTATTAAATACAGCACTTTAACAAAGCACAGTAGAGCAATACAAAAGTGCCATTTTAACTATTCCCAGACGGAAGGTTAATATATTACACTATCATTTATATTAGCTACATGACCTACGACTTAATTCCCAGGTAAAAAGAAGTTACATCCCTACCACAAGAGCTAAAAGCTCTAAAAGGAGGGGAGAGGGGGACAGGGCAGGGAAGGGCACTCCTCTGGGACATCGCCTTGGTCTGTTTTTAGTGGACCAAGGCAACCAGCGATTTAGTACCTTGTTCGCAGTCTCCAAACGCTCCCACATCAAACACAGAAGCACACGGATATCAGCACCACAGAACTGCAGCAGGAGGTTTTCTGCCCCAGCCCCCTGCCCAAAACTGCACCATCAGTCCTGAGGGCTCAGGGCCCTGCTCGGGTGGGCGCAGGATGCTTCCCAGGCTGATGGTCCCAAAACTTCTCTGGGTGCCTCCTCCGGCATCTGACCTGCCCCCTCGCAGCCCCATGCATGTGTTTTTTGTTTTTTTTTTTTCCCCTTGCATATGAAGGGTGAAACCCTATTGATACGCACGAATACACACACATACACATGTATGTACGTAGACACAGACACTGCAACACAGTTCCTACATCGTTCAGTAAGCCACTTCTTGGATGCCAGATCCCACTAGCTACTCCCTACAGGTTTCTGAGTTTGTCTATTCACACCTAACTTTTCAAAGCTATTTTAAAGCTACAGAAGCAAATCAAAAATCAGATTGAAAGCTAAGGCTACATTCCCCAAAGCTGTACTGAGCCTGTAAATACCAATTTCATTTTTAGCCTCTTTCATGTTCCAAATCTTGTATAATTTCATTTGCAAAGTTCCTGCGCTACCATAATGTTGTTTTTCACTGAAATTATTATATATTTTTTTAGAATACTGGAATAAACAAGGACTAGTCAAATACCTTTGGCAAGTAACAAATACCTTGACATAGCTGCCAAGACTGTGACCACACTTTCCAATTTCTACCTATCACCACAGCATAGTTAGGCTAAAACAATTTATGGTATCTGCTCTCATGTTATCTGTAGAGAGACTGTTAAACTGTTCAAAATGGCTCCAGTTTAATTTAGAGAAACAAAGATGTCTCCATAAAATGGGGCTCTTAAAGATACATTCTGCCACACATTCCTTTCTTAATTTCTTTTACCTATAATATGCATCTTAGCCATAATATCATAACTAGGCCTCTAAACCTCCACTAGTAAGTCAATCCGATTTTCCATAGAAACAAAAATTACATGCAGTAATTTTCCATTTACTCCTTAGACTTTTAAAGTTCTGCCATTTCTTCAAATCCTTTTCACAATAAGTGGTATGGGTTCCTTTAGATAACTAGTGCGTTTTACCAATATTACAAAACGACTTTAGGATGATGAGTCAGAGCAATGAGTTAAGAAATTGTTCACGCATGCATAAATTTGATCAACGATAAAGAAAACCCTATTAGAGAAAATAAGTGTATCTGCTTCAAGTAGCCTGGAAAAAGATCTAAGAACAGCAGAAGGTCTAGCACAGTTATGAAAGCGACGTTCTCTCACCAGCCAGTCACTCCGCCCATCACAATCTGTGTGGCCACAGAATATTTTTCTACAATTGGTCCTGAATTGCGGCCAAACACACGATTCCACCAATGGTGACGCCTTGCATATTCTGTTAGATCCAACACTTCATAGGAATCATCATCACTTTCACGTTCTTAAAAAGAGCAAAGAAGAAAAAAAGTTATTTTCTGTTACACAGTAAGCTAACAACCTATCAAAAAAATCCACTAACAAAACCCCAAACATTAACAGAACTGCATTTGGCATTAGCTGGCTAATACAATGGCTTATGTTGCCATATATGGGCTACCTATGGTCCAGAGGTTCACAGAACCTTTGAGATTTTATGCCACAATCTTCAAGACAAGACTACAGGAAAGGTATTATCTATAAAATCCGCATGTGGCACAGAAAAGGTGAACAGGAATCTCCTCTCTGTTCAAGGAGAGGAACTAAAGGGCCTTGGAGCCAGCAGGCAGCTGGTTTAACACAACAACAAAAAAAAAAGGAAAAAAAAGGGAAGCCTTCTCTGCCGCTCTCTGAGAGGGGCCCTGGTTAACCTGTAGAGCAGCTTGCTGCAGGATGCTGTAGACACCAACAGCTGATGTGGACTCCAAATAACAACAGAAGAAAAAAAAATAAAGGAACGACAACAAAAATCCAACAAATGCTATCACAAGGTCCAGAGCATAAAATCATCAGAAACATTCTGAGAAACCATCGCTACATGCTTACCGTGTTATTCTTTCCTAGCTCACCCTGCAGCTGATGGCTGTCAGACACAAGATGCTGGGCTTTCATCTGACATCGCACAATCGCTTTTATGATCTTCAGCAATGCGAAACACACCTGACTTAAGAGAAAGCAGATGCTTCTCTTTTAAGAATTCCTGGCTTTGTATCTTCTTCAGAGGGCAGGACATTAGGTTAAGGTAATAAGCCAAGAACAGACACATCTGTTCCCATTCCACCACAGACGAAATAGATGAAGCTGGGACTCCAATTAAGTTCCATAATTTCAGCACAATTCTCTCAACGTTTTCAAACTAGGCCTTCTCCTACAACTCCAAATTAGACATCCTAAATACTGCTTATACTCAAACATCAAAGGAAGAGATGGCCTACTTTCAAAAAGGAGTATTCTAAAAGCACGCCATATATCAGTATACGCACACAGGATTAAAGTCTCCTTCTGTTTAAAATATTTAAGGTGAGATGTAAGTTCAGCAGGGATGCTGGGTCACCGCAGAGGAGAAAAGTTTTGTTACTACCTAGAATTGTAATGAGTTGCAATGTAAACGTTCTGTTCCTGTCAGCAACTTCTTTTTTTTAAGCTCTTATTACAAGTGTGAGTGAAAGGCTAAGGAATGGAGGAAATACATAAGTAGGTATGATTTTTTTTCCCTTTACTATCACATAAGTGCTGAAACACCAATAACAAGACCCATAATGATAAAAAGTTGCAGGTGAATGTTCTCTTCAACTTTGAGGTACCAAAGACTGTCTGTTTATTTTATTTAGAAAGGGAATAACATATCATCAGTCGCAGAGTGCCAATTATGTTAAATTATAATAATTTAGGGGCAGAAGCACATCACAGCTCGCATAAATGATGCGTTGCGTGGCCAATAACGACGCTTGAGCACCTTTTTGATAAAATAACTAAATGAACGCCCTTCCTTGTGTGATAACGTTACACTTTACGCACGCAACTGTGCCTAACCAAACCTCCACCGCGGTGTTTTAGGACGGAGGCCGGGCACGCCGTTGCCCTGAGCCCCGTTGCCGCCCGCCCCCGCTGCCGCCTCGGAGGGCGGTTTAACGGCGACGAGCCCGGCGCCCCGGGCGCTGACTGACCTGAGGCGCGGCGGGGCCTCCGCGCCGCCATCTTGGCTGCGGGTCACCGCCGAGCCGGGGCCGCTCTGCGCTGCCGGCGGCCGCCCCGCTCTATGGTCCGCCCGCCTCGCCCCGCCCCCTCCACCGCCCCCTCCCCGGGGAGCGCGCGGTGACGTCACGGGGCTGCCGAGGCAGCTCGGGCTCCCGGAGGATTGTGGGGGGTGTAGTTCCTGGGGAGGGCCGCCATTTTGGGGGTAGCATGGGGCCTTGCTGTAGAGTGGGGCTTGGTTTCTCAGCAATCCATACCCGTTCTCTCATCCCCCATTTTTAAAGGTCGGGAGCGGGCTCAGCGCCGTGGTACGGAGCTTGACAATCCCCCAGTGCGGGAGACATCAAACAGCACGGCCCAGATGGAGGCCTGGGTGCCTTGCCCAGTCACCGTGTGGCCAAAATGGTGCCACACCCATGGCAGTGCCTCCTTCTTCTTCTTGTTCTCTACCACGTCTGCTGCTTGGGCAAGGTCCCTGTGGCATTGCAGCATGGCAGAGCCCCTCCTGTGTGTGTGCCGCTTTGTGTGATAAATAACAGACATGTTATTTAATGTGACAGACCAAAACTCCAGCTTGGTGTCTGTGCCTCACGTTACTAGGTTTGGAGCCATTGCATCCCACGTGCAGTGTGCCCAGGAAGATTTAAGGCATCTCCAGTTGATTCCTGTGGCTCTGGCCCAGTTAGATAATGGCTTGGGCTTTTTTGCTCATGCAATGAAAATATGCAAGACTTACTTGCCTTGGTGTTACGTTTAAGGTCATCATATAAGTAGCCATCAATAAGTCTCAGAATAATTCTTATTGTGGTTTGGAAATAAAATTGTGGCAATAGTCATTACAACTGGCAACATGCAGCTTTAGCCTTCTGTACACAACTCACACTTCAAAATTCTCATTGTATTGTCATAGGTATTAGGCATCCCATAAAAATTAATAACTGGAAAACAAAACACAATCCCCTTAAAAATTAAAGTAAATGTGAGTCAACAAACATTTACCAGAAGTGAAATTCAGAATCACTTGACCTCAGTTTACTCCCTCCTTCATTGCAAAGTTGGGTGCTGTTGGTGTTGCTTTGGTGAGCGAAAAGCCACATCATTTTATTTTACTGCCTTTATTAGTTTTTTATTGTGTGCAGTTCTGTACAATCTTTATACTCACAACATAGTAGATGGCACAATAAGTATAGCTTCAGGAACTTTGTGGCAATGTGAACATCAAGAAAGCAAGAGAGTTCAAGTATTATAAATAATAAAAGAAAATTGGAAACTTATTATTTTAAAATGTTTATAGTCTCTCATTTGGACTCTCATGCTGCCAATACACAAGACATTTTCTTCAAAATGGGCAATTATAATAATAATTAAAAAAAAACATTCTCCGATGTCATAAAGCTTCTTTTTTATAGAGTGAGACAAATCTCTCTACATGTGAACTATGCATTTTAGATTCTAATTAACCTCTTGATTATACCAGCCCTAACAGACGTGCAAAAAATAGAAAAACAAATGTTCTTCATGAAGATACTTATTAAACTAGCTCTGGGATTGAAATTAGGGTGGCTAAAATAGTGGCTCGCTTATTAACTGATTTTATTACAAACATTTGCCATCATGATGGTCACATAGTAGCATGCCAAGATAGAATTATGTAGTATATATTTTTTCTTGAATTTGTGAGAACCAGTAAACAGAAGTTAGAAAAGAACTGTCACAGTTCCCCAAATGAAAAAGTTTTTGATGTGACTGCTCAGTACTCAAAACAAAACCCCACAGAACATCATTTGGTAGATGGGGGAACTATGCCACTTAAGATTTTCAATAAATCTATTTTCATACAGAACACAGATATCTTCAACAATTTGTTTTGACAAAAAAATAACATCTTTGGATCTTTCATGTTTAAGCATACACATTTTTCGTTGTTGTTATTTGATTGAATTCCCAATCAATAATGAAAAGTTTACTGACTTTTGTTCCTAAATGAATGATTTTATTTTATTTTTTTCTAACACTAGCAGGTTGTTGAAAGAAAAGAATTTGGAATGTGTTGCACAGTCCTTATAGTTAGCATATTAACAAGACTAAAAAGGATGCCTTCCCAGACCCGCTCAGAAAGCCAAGAGTGGACAAAAGACAACCCAGCTAATTCTTCCACTGTGTCTCTGTAAAAGGCTTCCTTTATCTAGATATTTCAGGTCTTCCTGATTCTTGTCAATTTGTGTTTATACCTGAGTGTATGCGTGCACAATGCTGGTTCTTGTAGCAGATGATCTGGTAATGAGAACAGAGAAGGTGCTTCGACTAACACAGTTAGACCCGTTGGCTATTTTCAGCTTCAGAACTGTTGATGCAGTTGGAAAACCTACAGCAGTTTGTATGACTGGCTTTCAGTGACTCCATTTCTCTCTCAGGGAGATCCCAGAAGATAAATCTTTACGAGTATTTACTCATCTGCCTCAGTGCATCCCTGTGGAGCTCCTGCAACCTTTCACTTCCCTTGTTCATTGTGTAGATGAGGCTGTAGAAGAGATAAATGAGAGAAAAGATTTTCAGTATGCTCATCACAGCCAGCTTTAAACCTTGTTTTGCGTCTCAGTCAATGCTTTGACATTTCTTAACCAGTGCCTAACAGAGACAATCCTAAGTCTGTTCAGTATTTTAATATTTAGTTTCACTCTTTTTAAATGAACATGCAGATGACATTCCTCATTTTTGTACATAAAATTATATTAATTTCCCATCAGAATGGACAGATTTACTTGATCAATACTTTTTTTGAGATTAATATTAGTAACTGCATTACATTCTAAGTGCAACTTCTGTTTGCATCAATTTGGAGACTGAAACTAGTCTAGAAAACAGTGATTTGCTTGTTAAATTGAATTTTTCTTGAGCATTTCGATGTGCCTTGACAAACTTCTGCATGCTGAGTTTGGTCTGAAGTTTAAGTGTTGTCTTGTTATTTATCTGTTAGACTGTGTCTGCATTTCACACGCAGTTTCCAGGTACAACACCAAACCCAATGCCACTGTCATAAGGTCCCTTTGACCTTGGGGCTTGCCCTGCTCATTGGTAATAATGACCACAGCTACACTCTTCTCTTAGCTGTACCCTATGGTGCTGTACTCTTGTGATACCCACACGTTATGTCAAGTGCATTCAAGTTGTCTATTTCACAAGCCTTTGCAGCATTTTTGGCAAGACCTTCCTCATATTTGTTTTGGATCCCACTCGTGTACCACAAAAGCACACCAGGCAGCCCTGCCTCCCTTTGCCCTGCTCTTGTTGCATGACAATCCGAAAGGAAGGATTTGGGGAAGCAGCTAGAGAAAGACCTCTTGACAGGTTGGGGGTCTCTGGGACCTCTCTTCCTGGGTCAGGATGCATCCACATCCATACGCAAGACATCGACAGCTGTGATGTGGAGATACAGCCAAGTGCACCCTCAGCAAGTCTGCTGATGACTCCAAGCTGTGTGGTGCGGTGGACACGCTGGAGGGAAGGGATGCCATCCAGAGGGACCTGGGAAGGCTTGAGAGGTGGGCCTCTGGCAGCCATGTCCGGAGTGGTCCGTTCAGCCAGGTCCTCAGCTGCTGCAGGGCAGCTGCTGAGCCTGCTGTATGGCTGCACAGGGTCTTTGGCACTGCCTGTGGGATCGGCTTGATGCCAGCACAGAAAACACCCTCAGGATTACTCTTTCCTCCTGTGAACTTCACAACCTGTGCAAAGACAGCAGCAAACCTAGTGGCTCCAGAAATTCTGTGTATTTTGGAGGGCTTTTGACCAGCCCCACCATGATGTTTGCATAATTGTGTTAGACCTTACTGAGGAGATCACATATTATTCAAGCTCTGCAGCTATATAAAGCCCCCCAGTCCAGTCAAATTACATGCACATAGGTGCCTTCTTCAAGCTATCCACAGGGAAAAAAATTCAAGGAAAGATAAACAATTTACACTCTGGCCACATTTTCAGTTCAACCTTAAGGGCTCTTTAGAAACAAACAGTTTCTAAAGAGCATCAGAGCATCCTGGAGCATCAGGACTGTATAGAAAAATTGCTCTCTTTGCTTTATAGTTCTTGGCTAGAAGTTCAGCCTGTGTATCCACCATTTGACCATGTGCCTGTAACAGGCAAGTTCACTGTCACAGCTTGCAAGAGAACATACATGGGATGCTTGGCTTCTAAACAATTAAAACAATTAAAAAACAAAACACAACAACCAACCCAAAGACCAAAAGCAGAGGAGAGCCCCCCAGCCTTCAAACACCCCTGTGATGCCAATCCTAACAGCTCCTTTGTGTTGCTGGCCAGGCTTCTGAGTTGGGACACATACACTTGAATTTTTAACCACCTTGTGTGGTTAATTACAAAAAATAAAGGCCACACGTGCAGCAGGCGAGAAGCTGCCTTCACTAGGCTGTAGATGTGAATGAAACTTCAATTCTCTGTAGATTTAACCTGGTAAACAACTTTTGGATTGCCTGACAGTAAACAACTTGGAAGGAGGGGATGATTCCTTGCCAAAACATGACTAGATGTGCTGCTATTCAAAGCTGGATCGCCAGCACATGGCAGAGAAATGCTTTGTCGGGTGTGGGAAGGGGCTTGGGTGCTGCAAGGGCCTGGCCAGGGGCTGCTGGGGGCACGTGGTGGAGGAGGTGATGGTGGCTCCTCTGCAAGAACTGCCAGCTGGGTTTTGGAGCAGGAGTGAAAGTTTCCGTCAGGAGTTAGCTCAGCTTGTGCTTGCTTGGCAGAGCGGTGCTGTAATCCAAACTGTGATGCACTTAGGGAGAGGTTAAAATAACAATTCTTTTCCCTGCAGGTATTATGCTAAGAAATACATGTCCTTATGTCTTGTGCTGTCTCCATCAGAGACTCTTGATGGTGCTTTTTTGTGTCAGTTGTCTCCTTTTCACTTTTTCCTGTCACTTTTCTTAACTTTGTAAAATGTTACTTATGAGATTTTTTTCTGTATTGGTATCATCATACAAATTCTGCTTTTCCATTTTGTAATCCTCTAATTCTATAGCAGTTTCTTTCATTTTAATTTGATTATTGATACTAATATTGATACTAATACTGATACGAATGAAATATCAGTTAGAAATTCCCACCACAGTCCATGTAGAAGGAGAAGAGGGCAGGGTGGAGAAAGGGTTGTCTGTTGTATAAATTAGGTAGCAGTAGTTTAAATTGTCCCTTGCTGAAAGATCAAATTAACATGTACAAAACCAGAAACCTTCAAAAGAGTGTGTGGTGAGAGGCTTTTAAACAAGTAAGAACCAGAGGCATCTCCAAAGCAACATGCGCTGAGTCCACAGCACCTGCAATTTAATTATTAAACAAAACCAATGGTAGGTGGCAGGTAGGGCTGCAGCAGGATACGTTCCCATGACCCTAGCCCAGAAAAGTAAGGGAATAAAAATAGACACTAAAGGGAGAAGATTGATCTTTCCACTTTCGTTTTATTTACATTGTTAATAAGGCAAGCTGATTAGCCATTAAGCTTTTGATCTCATCTCTGATCTGCTATCAGACTTGTTCACAAACACAAAGCTTTGACCGTGACTTCATGCTACTGTAAAAATCCCATCCAGGTGTTTGGGCCATCGATATGACATGCATGTGGCCAGAGGTGAGCTAGCTTCTGCAGTGGTGTGCGCATCTGGTGAAGCTGAACTCGTTACTGCTTTAGGATATCTCCGGAGGGCAGCTAATACTGAAGCAGTGGGAGCAGGCTGCAGAAGTAGATGATTACTGTGACTCATGAGGGTTTATCTTGCGCAGTCAAAATGCTTCATAAAGATTGGAGAGTTGAGCTAAATCTGAGGCTTCCTGTGACTGCCGAGGCAAATAAAGGGTGTGCAGGGGAACAGAGCCACCTCCAGAAAGCCTTAAAAGGCACTGGAAGGTTGTCTTTAATGTTATATAGGTCTCAATGAGATGCAGTTCTTATCATGTTCCCGATTTAAAATAAAATAAAATAAAATTGTTGTTTATTAAAAAAAAAAAAACTTTTCTCAAAAATAAATATAAAATGTCTTTTATTTTATTATTTTTAAGGTCTCTTTGCAAATTTTGTGTTCTTAATCTGTAGCTTTCTTATAAGTAAAAAAGAAAAGGTTTTTAACTTCCTGAAGGTATCCTTTGGTTGGCTGTATATCCATAATTTAAAATAGGAGAAAAGGGTGCTGACTGCAGTGCTGTATTTTTTTTAGAGAAATTATTTAAATAGCTCTCAGCGCTAATCGTGAGTTCAGTGATACATTTTAATTTGAAGTTGTCCTTCAGGGACAGATGTCTGATCCCTTTGCTATGTCTGGCAGGTATTGAGGAGTTACCTACCAGTGCTGCTCAGGTAACTCAGACAAAGCAGTGGGGAGAGCAAGAACGTGGGCTGACAGAGGACCTTCCTGGCATTTTCTTCCTGGTGAAGAAAATGTAAGGAGTTACTTCGTTAGAGCATCTCTGATGATGAATCAATCACACATACCACTTATGCCGTTAACAGATGTTCCTATTAAGTTTCTGTAGCTTAAGTGCACATGAACAATTCAGAGAAAAATAAAACTCTTTTGAATGGCTTTTTACACAGCTAACACTAATAGGATAATAACAGGGCAGGGCAGATTTAGAAACAATGCACAATGAAAAAGTTGAGGACCCTCCAGAAATGCCATCTGAGTGGCAAAGAGCCTGAACAATTTCAGGCTTTTCTGTCCATGCAACCCTGCACCAAGGAAAAGTTAAAAATCCTAAACTGAAGGGAAATGTGGTAATAATGTTTTTCATTTTCTTGCAAGAAATGAAAAACAATGCGGAACTGTAATGAGTAAACGCTAGACAATATACAAAGATAATTCATGTGAGTCATCTCTGCGGGCAAGGAAAGCTGCTGATCAGATACTGCCCCGCGAGCCCTCGGTGATACTGAAACACCTGGCTGCTCTCTGCTCACCTCGAGCTTCTGGAGAGTCCTGCTGAAGCTTCTTCTATGGCTCCTGTTTTCAGATGAAATAACATGAACTGGATTTCCTCCCGATAACCGAAAAATGCATGCAGCCAGCACAGCCAAACATGGGAGTCCCGGAGCACAGGACCGCTGCCAACTGTCCTGCTCCCGGTGGCTGTGTCTCCTTCCTATACGCAGACATCAAAACACCATTTCTCAGGTCAAAGGACTAACTTGCTTTAGCAGCCCTGCGATTAGGGATTTGTTTTTCAAAGGTAATTTTCTTGCAAGATTGAGGCCCCTGGCAACTGGGGAGACAGGCTGACAAATGAGAGATGCATTCCTTGTGGCACTCATGCAGAGCAATGGCACTTTGTCACCAGGACTTTCCTTAACTTCACAACAGCAACGTCAAGTAAAATTTAACTAATTTCTTTATAACAAAGATTAATTCTTGAGAAAATCCCCACAGGATCAGGCTGCCACTTAGTTACCTTTCAAAGCTCAATAATAATGGAGTAGACTACATTGCAGCATTATTTCAGGGAGCACTGTTAATTTTTCCAGTTTCTGAATACTCAGATCTTTATTTCTGATAAAGTGGTAACACAGCTGGACAAAAACTGAAAGCAACTATTGCCTCTGATAAAACTGTTCAAAGACAGATAATGTTAATCTTTTCCTCCTGATTTCCATTAACATTTGTTTGGGTGGAAATATTCCCCCCGCCATGACTCGTCAGCGCTGATCATCTTCAGCACTTACGGTGCCTTCAAGGACTCGGCAGTGACTTTTGCAGAACACAGGGTGAGCGCTATGCCCCCCTAAGTGAGACCAAGCGCTGCTGTGCAGAGCCTTCAGCAAATGGCAGGACAGGGGCAGTGCTGCTGGCTGAAGCGGTCTGGGACGAAATTCTGAGTGAAATATTTGTAGCGGCAGCAGTGCTGATTTTGCTTAAACCCGAAAATGGCATGGCTAGTCATTAGAGGAGGAAACCTCGTTCCTCTTCATGTCATTAACTCAAGACACTCTGGCTCTATCTACCCAAGTTTTATCGCATGTATTTCCTGGTGGGGTTACCATCTGGCAGGGCTGGTCTGCATGTCACCTGGCAGGGGTTATGGGCAGGTGGCTTTGGGCAGGGTCTCCAGCTTATGCACAAAAAGATGTGGTATGCAGAGGGACAGGCTTTGTGATCCAGAGGAGAAGGGGAGTGCTTCCAGGCACCTGGTACCTGCCAGGTGCTCAGAAATGTGAGAAAATGGAAGCTATGGAAAAGAACAGTTGTTCTGTATGTGTATGCACATTTCTATGCATCACGTGAGGTGAGAACAGGAGTACTGTGCCGTTCAAAGCAGCTTCGTGCCTGTTTACCTCAGCAGCCCTATTTCTGCTTCAGGACTGCCCCAGGACTGGGCTCCTGCTGAGTGTGAGCAGTTGTGTGGCCGGAGCCAGGCTCCAGAGGCACTCCACTCCTGGGATTGCTCCTAGACGGCGGGTCTGCACCGCAGAGCCATGCTGAGCTGCCCGGAGCCAGAGGAAGGTGTCAGGGGTCTGTGCGTCTCAACCCAGGTAGCACCTGTGGGGTCACCATGCATCATGCCAGAGGGAGCTGCATGTTGCCCACCGGCCACGTCATTAGGCCCACCCTTGCCGTTGGAATACCTTTTCCAAAGTTTGGTCTCCTATTTTCAGCACGTGGTCGCCTTCTCTTTGGTGGGGAGCCACCCTGGCTGCCTGCTGCTGCTCATGAGGATGGAGCAGCGTATGTGGTGGATGGAGGCTCTTGTTCCTCTGGGACTCGCCTGCAAGTTACCAGGGGTGGTGATCCCAGTGGGGAATATTCCGACAGCGATTACCACTGCAGACACACTTTGTCTTTTTCTTGCTTCCTCATGATGCATCACCGAAGTTAAAGAGTAAACCAGAGAGCGGATCGTTATGCTGGGCATCAGCAGCTCAATATTTTTGAAATACAGCTTCGGAGCTTAATATTTACAAACTTTGCTTTACAACGTTCAGTGGTACTCATGTGTTTGGTAATTGCTATGTTGCATGTTTTATGTGTATTCTTTATCCCATAGGCAGTTCCTGAATTGAGTTTATTTTATTTTATTTTGTTTTCTTCCTGATTGATCAGGACCAGTAAGTAATCTTTAGAAAATTTGTTTGTTCTGTTTGTTCCTGTCTTCTTCCTAAATGTGTTTGATGAGTGGGTGATTTGTTTGTGCTGTCATTACAAAAACCATATGTTAATGTGGTCTTATGGAGGAGTGTTTTTATTATTTTAAGAGTTCAGCTAAGGATGTTTCCAAAGGAGTCATAATTGCTCTTCTAAGTACAAAGGCTGAACAATGACTGGCTTACAAATAATGCCAAAAATCTGTTCAGCTCAGTCTAATTATTTCAAAGACTAAAATCTGTTTCTCAGAAATGTCTTCTTTCCACAGTCTGAACTCCTCAACGCACTAAGAAATTATGTTTATTCAGGTTCTCTATGGATTTACATTCCAAGTGCCCTGAGACTAGGTAAAGTATCTGCTTTTTCATATATGTATTTTTTTCAATGTATGCAAAAACCTCAAGGCTGCCTCTCTATTCATGTGAAAGGCATTGTGCCATGGCATAGCTTAGGACTGATCTTGCAAGGACATTGGTGAGCTTCCTTTGGGAATAGCCTGGCAGAAGTGCCACAGCCAGCATGGCCAAATTGCTGATATTTGTGGCATCCATCAGGAGAGGAACCAGCAACTTTTGAAGCAGACTGGGATTTTCACAGGTGGGCCCTCTGGCTCCTGTGTGTTAGGGGCTAGGACCAAGCTGCCAGCCCAGTGACACATCTAGGTGAGGATATTGGGTGAAAAGGATTGGTTATAAGTCAACTTACAGCGCATCTTTTGTGTTGTGATGGGCCTAGTGTTAGAACCCATGCCCTGGAGTGTGCTGGAGGCTTTCCTTGTCCTCCCCACGGCAGTCAAACCTTGGGGGAGCTTTCTGCCTGGGTAGACTGGCAGCTGTGCTGGTGCTGGCTGGTCAATATTCGTGGAAACACTGACCTTGTGAGGTCGTTTGGCATTTTGCAGGTGAGCAAGAGACAACTGCTGCAGATTTAGTCAGGGATGACATCAATTTATGCCATGAATACGAGAGACCCAGTGACGTCTGGGATCTGGATGTGATGTAAGGAAAGTACTGTGAGTGTAGTGGTGGTAGTATCGGTCCCTAAAATGGCTGGTCCCTAAGGGACTGAATATAGGCTGGCAAAAGAGGAGTAGCATGTGGTAGAGATTCTGCGATGTATTTTGTATATAAAATATTAGGTAGGGACTATTATTCTGTGCTACAGAGTTAAAGAAAATGAAAAGAGGAAAATAGCTGTGCACCTGGCCAAGACCTTGAAAAGGACAGACTTTTCAGAATAATTTTCAGAAAAACAATTCCAAACTCCCTGTTGCAAAGCCTCCTACACAGCCTTTACAAAGAACCACTCAGAGGAGAACTTTAAACAAAGGAGTGCAATATCATGGCAACATTTTGTGAGATCAATATTGCAGATAAATGCTACACATTCATAAGTACATGTCAGCCAAAATAAGTTACTAATGAAGCTGCTTTCTTATGCATTGCAATGAGAAATGAACGGGGGGAAAAAAGTAGAAAATATTAATTCTTCAGTGAGAGACAACATGTTGTATAAGTGTCATACACTTGTATGACAACATGTTGTACAAGTGACGTACAAATGCAGTTTGAAAGCATGTGTATATATATATCATTTATATTTTACATAAACAGTGTATAAAATAAATGGCATTAGGTTTTAAATATTACCTAAAATAAATTCATATCAATTTCTATTTTGTGTGTCTGTCTCTGTTCATACATATGTAATACCAAATCTATATTATTAGATTATTGGTGATTTCTACATGCTTCAGCAAGATGATAAAGGAAGTTGATAAGACAACGAAAGACCCAGCCTGGTATTTGGGTTCAGGTCTTGTTTTGTCTTAGGCCTCCTACATCTTCGTAGGTGAAGGTCTCTATGCCCCATCTGCAACACATCTCACAAAGAATTTGGGAGGATAAATAATTTAAAGAATGAAAAGCTCGAATCTGTAGTGGGCAGGGCTAGCCAGATATCTTAGGTGAACAAAATAATAATGGGCAATTTTTTCTGAAGGATTCCTTTGTAGGATTTCCTGCTCTATGCTTCCTGGCCTTCAGAAATGTCTTTTGCTGATTATTGACTTTTGGGATATCTCATGATCTTAGCATGGGGTTTGGAAGTCCATAAGAAACAATAGGTCTGTTATGGATGCTGACTGAGGAAATAGGAAGTTGTATTCCTGGTTTTGCATTGGTTTTCATCCAGGTTTGTAACCGTGAAGCGCAGTAGACTTAAAAAATGTATTAGGCCGCATTGGTGTGTTCTGACACCAGCAGCACAGGGCACTGCAGACATCTAAGGAGGAACAGATTTGCAGAATCACAGAATAGCTGAGGTTGGCAGGGACCCCTGGAGGCCACCTGCTCCAAGCCCTGCCCAAGCAGGGCCACCCAGAGCAGGCTGCCCAGGGCCATGCCCAGGCGGCTTTTGGAGATCCCCAGGGAGGAGCCCCCACAGCTCTCTAGGCAGCCTGTGCCAGTGTTTGGTAGTTTCCAAAGGCTGGATTCCTTGTGCCACTGGGGAGAGGAGGCAGGGAGCCCAGGACACCACTTCCCACCACCGTGCTTTTGGCAGGGGCCAGCCTGCGTGGTGCCTGCCCTTGGGAGCAGCAGCTTGGTCCCCACCATCTTGGTCCCCCACAAATGCTGCGGTTTGCATTGCCACACCGTCAGCAGCTCACTGAAGGGATTGGAGCAGAAAAGAAGATGCATCAAGAAGAGACAAATGTATTTGTGTGCATTGCATTTGCAGTCCCCGGGAAGTGTCTGGCAAGGCCCCTCAGGCTGTGGTGTGAGCAGACCCCCAGCGGGGCCAGACCCACGCTGCCTCTGCTCCGGGCCTGCAGCAAAACAACGCCTTCACAACCTGAGCTCTGCCACATACTTTGCCAGGTTCACAACTCAAAACCAACCCAAATTAGGTTTGGGAATTTTGGGGAGGACCAAGGAGTTTTGCCGTGGACCAAAAAGAGTCCAGATTTTTACTTGTTTCTTGCCTCTTTCTATGCAAGCTCCCTATTTCTGCCCCTTCCTTGCTCGGCTTAGTATAACACACTTATATGGCCAGCTTTTGCTGCCCAAAATACTGAAAGTGACTTTAATGTTGTTGTCCATCTTTGTTAATCAGACCAAAGGACAGAAAGCTCTTCCTCAGTTGGCTGTGTCATAGTAAAAATGCTAGCAACTTAAAAAAATAAAATACAAAATAAAGCGATGCTAAGCTTGTTACAAGATATTCTCTTGTTGAATATTCCCAGTGTTTTCCTTTTGGGTTGAACTAGTAAGAGCAGCCAATTGGAGACGTGGCCGAGTGTTGTTAGTCTGAAGCACAGGCTCAGTCCTGTAAAAAAATGATGTTGTATTTGCTGCAGACTATGTTTCTAGCATGATCAGTGGGAAAGGAGGCATTGTGACACTTCTGGTATAAAGCTCTCGCCTTGTCTGCTATGTGGCACTGTGTGCCATTATTGATGGAAACCAGCATGATGGACGAGATGGTGGCCTCCCCAGAGCTGAATCGCAGCTAAACCCTAGGGAAAATCTCTGTTCTGGCTCCTAGACAGAAACCCACCCACTAGTTTTCTTTGGAAAGAACAGGAATTCAAAAGTCGGTTTGGCCTGAAAATTGTTCTGAGTACCTTAAAGGCAACAGGAAGGTGATTCTGCAAAGCCACAAGAAGAAAGTATTTTAATTCACAGATCATTTCCCTGATTTAAAATGTTAATTTTTATCTAACGTTTTCCTTATTCCAAAACCACATTAAGTTTCAAGTTGCATTTCCTCTGAAACCAGAAAGCGATCGTACTGCAATGCAATAAGAGGAACTAAAAATACATTTTAATATTTTTCCTTTTTGTGCCTTTCCCTGCCTCCCCAGATGTCTGAGGAACAAAACAGGATGCTACTGTTGCAAGAATTTTGGGGGAGAAGCAAATGGTGCAAGACGCCATCAGGGAGTCAGTACATTTGGCATAGGCAGGGTATTTCTGAAGAACTTCTTAGCTAGGGCTGCACGCAGATGGGTTGTGGCTCTGGTGAAATAGTTGGCAGGTGCCTCTGTATTTAACCGAGCTAACCGAACAAGGAACAGATAGAGCCCTCTAACTGTGCTTAGTCTATGCAGTTACTTATCTTGCACCAAGCAGATTGAAAAACCCTGAAGAAAATACATGCCCATGGTCCATGTTACAGAGATTTTGCTAGGGATTCTTTGCTAGGGAAGCTATCGAGAGACTAAGCGATGGCTTCACAAGCTTGTCAGGAAGGTTAACTCTGGGGTAATCTGTATCTGAGATTTTGCCTCCGTGTCACCAGCAATAAGATAATATCCATCTGTCCCTGTAGGATCTGCTTCTATGGAAAGGAGAGAAAAGCGAGTTTCTCTTTAGCTCCAGAACAGCAGAAATACCATTAGGTATCCAGAAGTATGCACACAAGGCTTACAAGATCTGCTAATATTCTGACACGAAATGTTCCTACAGCTTGCAGTGTCACACCAATATGTGCAGGGGAGGCACGAGGCACCACCACATCGCCATCTTAGTGCTGGTCCATCCTTTGCAAAGTTGCGTGTGGCTGCGGATTGTGCAGAGCAGGAGACAGGGCTTGCTATCGGCAGGATCCAGTCACTGCCCTGTAATGGATTTTTATTAGCCTATAATGAAATGTGAGGAATTAATCACAGCTCAATTACATTTTTAAGTAGACTGCTGTACTTTAATGGGTGCGTGCATGTTTGCCTGCTTTTAATTATCCAGTGAATGCAAAGTTAGGGTGCTACGACCTAAGAATCCAGCTTGGTCCACCCAAGAGCTTGTCCCCAGCACAGAGGTGGGCTGGGACATTGAACGAAGCAGAGCAGGAGGATGCGGACATGCTCCTGGCTGGCAAACACAAGGGGCCATAAGACGGGATGAGCAGCCGAGCCCCATTCTCCCTCCTTGCTTTTTGCTCCCAGGTCTCTCTTTCTCAGCCACCATGCTCATTCCCGGTGAGCAGGGGTCCTTCTTCCACACTTTTGTGATGGGATGGGCAATACAGGGCTTCGTCCTTGCCAGCTGGGCAGTGGGTTCAGACATATCTCTGTCTTCTCCACTCTTCTTCAGATCACTCAGGTTTATCTCTTTTTTTTTTTTTTTTTAATCTGTATCTGTAGTACTGGATAGCCCAGTTTATTTTGGCCTTGCCTACCGGGAATGTCAAATAAGGATAAAATTAAACTGTGGGTAGACAAAACATAATGATGTTTCTACAGTGAAATATGATACGTATTAAAATCAACTCATTCATTAGTGCTCTCATTGTGAACTTATTAAATGCTCTCAGTTAACATAAATCTTTTAAGAATTCCTAGTTTAATGTCTAGTGCTGCAAACAGCTGCTTTCTGTTTACAAAATAAATGGAGTCTTTCATAGTATAAAAAAAACGAGATAAGAATTTTTATTTCTTTCCAACATAGTCCATAAAAAATAGTCCTTTGGTGCTTTACAAACACACATCACTAACTGCATTCGCTGAAGGGCAGCCTTGCACAAACATTGTCTTAACGTACAGTATCACGCTTTTTCACTTCTGTATGTTAATTTATTATGCTGACTTCCCAGGAAGTTGAATAGTATTTTAAAAATCTCTTTAAATTCTTAACTCATACTGAGATTCCTGTGCAGTGCTGAGGTCTGCACCTAGCACTTGACTGGTGAAAAATGCTCAGGCAAAAACAATATTGAAATAAGGAATGAAAGCACACCAGTGAACTTCACAGAGAAGCAAAGGGTTATTATTTCACGTGGGGGATCATGTAGATGTAGGTAAAACACACAAGTGGTTCCCAAGCAAGGGTCTGCTCAAAACAGCTGACAGATTTAATCACAGTTTGAACAGACCGCAGATTGTCCATCGTGGTTATGTCAACAGAGGTCTGCTGTGTGGAAATGGGAGGGTGTGAACATCCCATCTCAGAAGGTCCTTCCATGGCCCCGAAGTCCTCTGTTCTTCCTTTGACTGTAGCAGATAACCCGAGCACTTAGGGTAAGGCGCCCCAAACACACACGTGCATATTTGTGTGAGGTTCTTTCCTTAAACACTGATTACCACATCTGCTCAGACCCTTCTTACTCACCCTTTCCTGTGCCACTTTTTGAGGGGCTGGTATGATTATCAGGTGGGTTGCTCTCCCTTCTGCATCTCACAGCCTGTAAAAGTGCACCTCTTCCCCCTTCGGGTTCAGTTCTGCTCACCTAGTTGCTTCCAAATTTGCCCAGAAACTTCCGTTCTTTAAAAACATAGTCAAATTAGAAAGACGAATCGCTTCTGCTCTTCAGGTAAAAAAAAATATATATATAAAAAAAAAAAATGGGCAGCAAAGTAGAGCAGAAGAGCAAGGAAGGGAATATGACAGGGAACGTGATGCAATCCAGGAGGCAAGATCGCTCAAGGGCTTCTGCCGGGCCACCATAAAGGTGCACATGGAAAGATGACTGGTCCTTTACGTGTACTGGCACAAAATAAATCAGGAGAAAGGCAAAAAGCTATAACCAACTGCACTGAGCTGGAAGATTTTTGCAGTTTTGTATTCATTATTATAAAAGATATGTAGTTGTTTTCCTAAAAACAGGAAAATGTACGTCGGAAATTACTACAAAGCACTCTCAATTACTTGAGTATAAATAAAGGAAAATTATGGTCTATGTTTTATTGCAAATGCATCATATGTTTTATTGCAAATGCGTCATACCTTGTGCTAAGTTTTGTAATTACATTGCTGTTATATCAACTAAGTAGGATTTTGGAAGCATGAATGAGGGAAGATCTCATCCACTGTGACAATTAAACCACCTTAAGCAAATATTGTGAAATCAAAAAAGTGTATTTATACCACATGTAAAATTGAGCTAGTCTGCCTTTTATGATGGCAGCCAAAGAAAAGTATAAATAAGTGTAAAATCTTTTAGAAGATGGGGTAATAATTCCTGATTACACTATAGTTAGGCTGTTTATGTCTAAAGTACAGTTCCACAAGGTCTTAAGCCATGCTTTATAGCAGCTTTTGATTGATCTTGGTACTGTAAAACATGATGGTTTCTAAGTTACAAAACACCGTATTTTTTCGATGTTAACTTTCATGTATTTTTATTTGGGGAAGATTTTTTTTTTTTTTTTTTTAACCCCAGCACTGTGGAAATTATATCAATTTCTTTCACAGTGATCCTGGAGTAACCTCTCCACTAATGGCAACTGAATTAAGGGCATCAAGGCAAAACATTGTTCACTCACAACCTCCCCTCAGACAAATGGATCAATAATCCAGAGATATTTGGCTTTATCGTAACTCCCCATGTAAAGTAACTACTTTACGCTTGATGTAAGAGTAAGACGACTAATCCTGACTCCTGTACAAAGCAGATGTTTGCTAAACCCAGCTTCAACTTGCTGCCAATGAAAATGTGATCTGGAAAGGTCTGTGATTTTTTAGGACAATTCATCACAGGGACTAGGCACCTCCTGAAGCAATACATTATCGACTCCTGATTTGGAAGAGTTAATTCACTGTGCTGCCAGCTGATGTGAAATGGAGGAATTGCAGGGAAAGGAAGTTTCAGCTTTGATATGAAAAAGTGAGCAGAATGAAACTGGGACATCAAAAGGGAGCTTTTTATAGAAAACACACTATAAAGCCGAAATTCTGTTCCAGTCACCCTGTTCACTCCCAGCAGAAATATTAATTTATGACAAGGTTTGTGTGCTTCTTGGTCCCTTCTTACAACAGGGTAAACTCAGACTAAGCTACCTGCTTCCACATCATCAAAACTATGTACAACGTTGTTCTTGACCCTTGACATTTGCTTTCCTTCTAGTGAATCCTCGACATGTATCTTTAAACAAAGGTATATCAATATCCTAAAGACCCCAAATTAATAAACAGAATGTAGTTTTGTTTGGGACAATGCCTAATTAAATGGGCTACCACTTCTTCCTGTAGGTAGAGGGGTAAGTTCAGCCTCCAGAGAACTCTTTCCTATAGATTTGGATTTCCAGAGATTCAAAATTTTCTGGGCAGCCTTTCCATATGTGCAAACTTGAGGCTGAACTCAAATAGATGGCAGAACTGAAAAACAAGACGGACACAGTAAATCAAAATGATTTATGGAAGTTTAAGTATCTCGAAAAATTTACTCTTTCCGATTTATTCCAAAATAAATGCATGACTCATTTATAATCTTCATTTTCATGTAGCATAGAATATTTTGGGATTGCTTTGTCAAATGAAAGTCAGAGGATTTTACCTATGATAGGGTCAAATTTTGGAGTCCCTTGCATGCATGTATGTGCAGTTTCAACTTCCTGGATGTGGTAGAATTTACATGTTGAAAACCTATTTTATTAGTTATCCTACCACATCCAACCAATACAGAATTAATCACCAATTTTTCCCTGTCTTTCCCTATCTAGTTTTAAATGTTCAAAGCAGTGATTTATACTGCTGGATAGGTATCAGAAACCAAATGTTTGCTAATATTTAATCTCAATTTTAGTGTCAATAAAAACAAGAATTTTTTATACTTTTAAATTCGATCTACTTTCTTTAGTTTTATTTAATAAATTGCACTGTAGTTCAGATTGCATAACAATCCTGAGTATTCAAACCTGTTTTAGAAGAACACACAAGCATCTGTTAAATTTAGGGGCTGGCATAACCAGGAAGAACAATAAACATGGCCAATATTCTCTTTTTTTTGGTGACAATTATTATCTCTGAAGCTGTAAACACATAAAGTCAAGCCTTGGGATCCCAACCTTAGGAAGCTTAAAAACTCTATTCTACTCAAGACACTGTTAATCAAACATTTTTTATTTATTTTTTTACATCTTGTTCTTTAAATTATAACTTTTAATCTCCATGCGAATTTTCTGCTCCCTCATAAATCCTCTTAATATTTCTTCTGCTATTGAGATGGAACTAAAATTAGGATTTCAAATGTGATTGCAAAAGTCTTGTGAAAAGGAGATAATGCATACTGGTCTCTTAGGCAGCATCTCTGCTTTTCAAAACTGCATTGGTCTTTCGCTGTGTACACTTGCTTGACACTGCTCCTAGGTTTCATTCAGCGTTTTGTCTCTCTGCTGGAACAGCTTTGTTCTTCATCACATTGCCTTAGCAGCACAAGGTCGCAGCTGGCCAACACTACTGTCATTTGTTGTTTTCAATCCTGCGTTTGCTTTATTGCATTCCTCTCTTGTGTTTGCATGTTAGAATTCATGCTCACTAATAATAATCA
Organism: Cygnus olor; assembly: GCF_009769625.2. Lineage (NCBI taxonomy): Eukaryota > Metazoa > Chordata > Aves > Anseriformes > Anatidae > Cygnus > Cygnus olor. The sequence goes on along the minus strand of NC_049169.1, from coordinate 117,457,740 downwards.
GCTTCCTTCCTTCTTTTCTACACGACTTCCCAAGACAACAGGTAGGACAGAACCATGCTCCACATCCCCCAGTGCTCCTCCCAGTCTGAGGCATCCACCATCACCTTGTGCTTCAGGCAGCGCCGTCACTGCTGGCAACCAGAGCTGATCAATGCAGAACCGACCGACGTGTTGCCAAATGTTCCACCCGGTTATATTTTGTTTGCCATGTTTGCTTCATTGACTAATCCTGTGATTCTGTGTTCAGTACTGAGATTTACTGAGGGTAGGCTTACAGGTTTACTGAGTTTATTCAAGCATTTTTTCTCCTTTTGAAATAAGTGTAAAATTAGCAATGAAAGGATGCATAGCTGGGAATTCAAAATTGCATGCAAAACTATTTATCAATTAAACTTAATATGCATGACCTAAACAAAGTCCACAGTAAGAAACTAGGAAGACAATCAGACTTAAAAACAGCAGCAAAACCAATCTCAACTACAAAAAGAACTTAGACAGAAAAGTAATTGGGTATTCTGGACATCTATTGTAAGGAGAAACACCAAAGAGCGTGTCAATGCAATAGGAAGAGAACAATAAAGAAGTTATTAAAATTCTTGAAATAAAGAATTTCCAGGAGCATCAGAATCTGGAGTCTGGCCTTCACCCTACAGCATCTGTGTTTTATCACTTAGCTGAGATAGCAGAAAGAACTTTTTTAATTAAATAAGCTGTACGCATTTGGAACCATTATTAGTTTATGTTTTGCTGAAAGTAACAAGACAGATTGGAACTGAAGAAAGAAAATTCAGGATGTAAAGTTGAGATATTTGCATGACTACTTTGACTCACAGGAACATCAGGGAAATAAAACCAGCTTTTTTTTTCCCCCATTCGCCACACCAGGAAGCTACTCGCCTTTTACACAGTTCATTATTTTTTTTTCTTTTTTTTTTTTTTTCTGATTTGGTATTTATTGATTTCACAAAAATAGACAAGGTGTAAAAAATTACAAGACACTTGAACAGAGATCTGAGACTATTTTACTAGATATAGTAGCAAAATAACAAGAAATAATTTTATATACTATAAGCATTTAATATATTAGCAGGTCTGACAACAACAAAAAATGGATCAAAAAAGAATCTCAATCTTTGACAAAGTAATAATAAAAATGCTTGAGGGTTTTAAATTATTTTTGTGTGCTGTATTTTATGATGAATGCTTGGCCTGTTGATGATCTTCAACTCTACTTGAAAGCCTGCGCACTGCAATGCTTACTTAAATAGCCATTCATCTGGATATAAACTATATCTAACTCGTTTCTAGTTTTCTTCCTATGTCCTGCTCAGCCTTTTATATTTTGAACATGATTTTTAGCGTCTTCCAGTTGCATTTATATCGGAAAACTGTAATGATGTGCCTTTACATCTTCTCCACAAGACTCAGCTCATTTGTTTGGTTTTCATGAAATAAAACACCTTAGCAGTACTGCATTTTGTGTTCTCGGTTCTTATCATATTGAATTTAAATATCTTGTGGTTGTTGACTCACAGCTTGGAATCTATGCTAAGTGAACAATAACTGACACTGTTTGCCCTAGCTGTTATCACAAGATGAATCCTTTTTTTTTTTTTTTTTCCTTTTCTGCAGATCTCTTCAGGCGGATCAGGAAACTGATCTTCCTTTCTACATGGCCACGATTGCTAGGCCAGCATGAAAGATGCTATGAGTGCACTGGTGGAAGCAAGAACATGACTTCCTCTTTCGGCAACAGCAGAGTTTTAGATCAGCTTCAGCAGGCAGCAGTTCCCCTGTCCTCTGGCAGCTGATCCCTGATCCACTGAAGTTAATGGAAAATGTTTCACTGATTTCAATACAACCACAATCTGTCTCTGATCCAAACACAGTTAATACGGGAAAAATATTGCAAACAGTTGAAAGACAAATGTACAAAATATCACGTAAGCTTCAACGTATCACTTTGATGCAAAGACAGGTCACTGATGAAATACTTAACCTCTCAATATATCTATTTGGAAAAAAGCAACAGCAACATCTGAATTTGGGAAGTTCCGTGTGTACAGACTCTACAACTGGCTGAGCTGAGATACAGCAATGAAACCTTGTTTTATCATTTTATTTTCATTGTATGGATAGAGAATACTTCTAAATAACTGGTTTCTGTACATCGCATTACATTTCATCATGTCACAAATGTGCAGTCCCCAAATATTTTTGTTTACAAGTTGCCACATGGATAAGCCAACTGTCATGTTGTTTATATACTAATTTCTGGCATGTGCTTTGTCAGACACAAAAATCTGATTTATGAAATGCGAGACTGCAACTTGTCAGGTTTTCTTCAGTACATACAAAAATAACTGACTGCAAATAAATCATGAGTACATCCACAATACATTTCAAAAAGCTTAAACTACTCATTTTTAAAATTGGTTATGATTTTGTGAAAAAATGTCATTTTTTTAGTTGAAATGGGCTCATATTACTTAGGATTATAATTTGTACTGAACATTTTAATATGCTGGATGCTATATTGACAAAAAAAAAAAAAAAAAAGGATTGATAATGTAAGTCTGATGCTGTAAGATTGTGAGTGAAAAACCCTAATGAGGAGATAGAGAGAGGAAGGCTAAAGGCTATGGCTCTTCAGTCTGGTAACTCAGATACCACATGCACATCTTGTCAACTCAGATGAAGCATTTTAAAACATTTTAAGAATGGTCTAGAGACCATAACTTGTCCTCAATTGACCCTGGTGTAGCTATGTTGATTTATATTAGAAATGGTAGATTTGCTTTTTAAAAAATGCAAAGCCATTTTTATTCCATATGGAGTAACTGTAAACCTTTTAAATATTTTTCCAAGTTAAAAGTTTCCATGAAAAAATATCAGAATTTTTTCCTCCTTTTCTTCTATTTTCTCCTACCCTTTCCTTTCTTCCTTTGACCATCAGTCTTCGATTTCCCCCCATTCTGTTTTGCCTTAGAAAAAGAAGAAATAGAGAAGAACATATAAAGAGGATGAATATGGTACTTTTTTTTTTTTTTTTGTCTCACTGAAGATAAACGAAAACAATAAGACAAGGAAGTTCCACAATAATTTGTTATGTTGCCTTTCCACTAAAAATGACAAAAGAATAACAGGTCGATGTAGGTGTGGTAAGGTGTTACACTCCAAGCTCACGCCTTACACATTTTGTTTTGTAATTTCTAACAAGTGACTCAGGACACATGAAGCTCAGAGTATATTTCATCAACTGAATCTAATGGCTTGGCTTATCTGAAAAGGGAAAACATCTCACACGTCAGGAAGAGCACTGAAAAAAAAAAGATTTTGGTAGAAGAAGATTAATGGGGCATTGCTACTGGCATTAACCATCAAGGGAAAGTTGAGTTCCAGTGAGACTTGGTTGACTCATCAGACAGGGGCAGAGCTAAGAAGAGCCCGAAAGCTGAGCCCGCCGACGTTACAAGCACCTCTCTTCAAGTGCTGAATAATATTTAAAGTTGCAAGCCTTCCTGTGTGGCCCGGTCTTGCTTATTCTTGCAAAATCAAAGCTTTTATCATCATCATTGCCAGCAGTAGCAACAATTACAGTAACAAATTTGCTAATTGTTAATGACATGATAAGAAGCGTACAAAAAATTACTTTATTTACAGGAAGCCATAATTATTACTTAATTTTTACATATAAATCACTGTGGGACACAGATTATGTCAGATTAAAAGTAGGCACACCATGTAGCCTCAGACTGATACCATCTAACAGCAATACGCAAGCTGACACAGCCTGGGCATTAGTCCTCTGAGCATTTTGGAAATTGTTACTACTGTCATTACACATAATGCTCAGGCACTTCTTTACAGGAACAGACTACTTTTTAATGCAAAGAAAAATGAAAAAATGTCAGCGAAGCAAAACTGGGAGATGTAAAACCAACAGCTGTGAAAGCTCTACAGAGCAGTCATTGCACTGTGCCAGGAAACACCTCTGCCCAAAAACACTGCAGTTTTTCCAGGCATAGCAAAACAGCACTCAGAGCCTCTCTAGCTTTGAACAATTATTCCAAAAACACAAAACCGAACAAAAAGCATTTGGTGTACGACCCTTTATGTCCCAGGAGGCTCTTCTGTACGGAGCCTGGTTCTGAGCACTCCTTTCCTTTTCTCTTTGCATTGCATCCTTCAGTGCAAGGTTCCTTATGCTTCTGAAGTGTATTTGAACATGCCGTTGTTTGCAGGTACAAATCCTTCTTCTTCTTTGATGATTTCTGGCATTTCTTTTTCTGAGTTTTTCTCAGAAGAGAATGACCCACGTTCTGAAGCCAACTACGTCCCCTGCAAAAACGCCAAGTAACTTTTCTAGCATCCAGTAGGGCATTTCACTGCAGTAAGTGATTATTTTCCCAATAAATTACTCTGGAAGTTATCATTTCTCTCCCTGAAAGATATAACTGTTACTGACAGATTATCTGACAGCCTAGATGTCAAAATATTTTTCTTCTTTGCAAGTGTGTACTTGCAAATGTTAGAACTGACTGTCAGGATTTTGAGCTTGGATGAAGTTTGCTTGATTTCAGAAAATGAACATATTTTTTTATTATATTCAGTTGCTTCATCATTGAAGATTAAATTGAAATAAAGCAAAAACAAAAACAACAACAAAAACAGGAAAAACACATAGACTTTAGCTGCCCTTTTCTAGACCAAGCCCCTTTTCACTAAAACGTAAGACTTCCCATGGATAGGACCGAAGAACAGTGGACTGTAGACAGGTTAAGTAGCAATGAAGCATCTGTTTTGAAAAGATGATGCAATTTCTCCCTCTGCTTAGAAAAACATCAGGATATGCTTTGCATCACTTTGCAGTGTGAAGCCCTGAAAAATTTCATACTTGTGCATATTTGTATAGCACACACATTTCCATTCCAAACGAATGATAAATTTCAGGTAGAGATCCCAGGGCTGAGCGGAGAACTAGAGCTGTGCAGTCATTCCCATTAGAAGGCTGTGGTAGAAGGCTGAGAAAGAACAAAAGAACAAGTGCCAATTGCAAGCAGGAGAATAGGTTCAGCTGAAAAGGATTCTTTTCAATGCAGGTATCTATGTTTAAAGTAAATGATACCTTTAGGCATCAGTCTGGGATACAGGCTAGCAAATTATCTCTATTCCTCCCATTTCTCACGCGTAAGGCAAAGAAAGACTCACCCAATAAGCTGTTGGAGAACTATTCTATCCGGGCTTTAACCACAAAAAGAGTTGCTGTTATTTTGTGTACGAATTCTGCCCTGAACTATCAATCCACTATCACAGGAGAAAAACAAAAATGTTTTGTATGAAAACAAAAGACGGTGCAGATACCATGACTTTCAGAAACTTCTCATATGGTGCCAGCCCTTTCTCTCCCTACATTAACATCTAATTTCTATCTTTTCCTTGGGAATTTGAGGATGTGCTGCTACACCAGTGGTACCCAAACTTTCTGCTAAAGCAAAGCCCATGGCTCAGCTCTGTGGTGTAATGACTTGCCTCCTCGATGTTTGCAGAAGTCGGCCTGCACGAGTGCAACATGTCTGACTGGCTCAAACTTTTGAACCTCTGTTGTATAGCAAGATAAGGAAAATGAGGAGAGACAATGATCACAGCAGATTACTACCTCAAGAGCTATTCATTCAGCCTGTTATTATTCCCCGACTGTATCTCAAAAAAACAGGGTGGCTGGGAGTAGGCCAAATGAATTGTTCTGGTTGGTCTCAATCTCCTCCTGAGGAGAAAGTAATAGATTTTCCTGAAAAGAAGTCATGAAGAAATGTAACAGGAAGCCTTTAATGATCGGCTTAAGAGATAAAACATTGCTGGGTATCTCTTTGCAACTAAATATCTTTTGTAATTGTTGGACTCTGTCCTAATTAGCTTTGATATATCAGAGTATTACTTTGTGAGCTGTTTAGTTAAAACATGTTGTTCTGTTCTACTTCCTTTCAGATGTTCTATGGATAACATCATTAGGCTCACCTTTTTGTTCATTCAGTACACTGCTTCTATGCTAGTAGAACACCCACCCACCCTCTGAATTTGATTTAGTCTCTGAATAAGCCATCTAACTTTAAAGATGAGATTTATCTCATTCTATTTTAGTGCTCGTACATCCACTGATTGCCCCAAAGTTGTTTCTGGTTCATTACAGTATGGATATATTTGAATCTGCATCACTCTTTTCTATTAACACTTTTCAAATCTCAAGATTTTTCTGTAAATTCCCTAACTATGGATATATACTAATCTTTCCAAATTCTATACCTTCTCTAACGTTAAAGTCCAAAATACTGATCTTATTTTCACCTTGAATGTCTTGGTTTTCTGTGATCAATATCAAGATCCAAAATGCTAAATCTCATACCACTCGTGACAAGTTCTTTGTAACATCCTACCATCTAGATTAAGCAAAACTTTGCTGAAATTGGAGGATACAGTTATACCACACATCGAGGATAAAGGTGAAAAGCAGTTGTACTTTTTGGAGTAACTGATACAGAACCTATGACACCTCTCCTATGAAGAAAGGCTGGGAGAGCTGGGGTTATTCAGCCTGTAGAAGAGAAGGCTCCAGGGTGACCTCATTGCAACTTTTCAGTACTTAAAGTGGGCTTATAAAAAAGATGGAGAGCATCTTTTTGCTCACTCAGATTATGACAGGACAAGGAGGAATGGTTTTAAACTAAAAGAGGGTAGGTTTAGACTATATACGAGGAGGAAATTCTTTACTGTGAGAGAGGTGAAGCACTGGGACAGGCTGCCCAGAGAAGCTGTGGGTGCCCCATCCCTGGAGGTGTTCAAGGCCAGGCTGGATGGGGCCTTGGGCAACCTGGTCTGGTGGGAGGTGTCCCTGCCCATGGCAGGCGGGTTGGAACTAGATGATCTTGAAGGTCCCTTCCAACCCAAACCATTCTGTGATGCTGTGATCTATAATACAAATCATAGCTCACATGGCAAACCAGATGATGACTGCAGAGGAATTTTGCCAGGGCCTAGAGCCTTATGATATTACCCGATATAAGGAGTTGGTTATTCTTTACTCTAGGTGTTTCTATCTTTGAGCCGGAGATGATGTTACAAAGTTGTCGACAGCCATAAAAGCAATAGGGATTTCTTTCTAGAAAATAACTGGAAAACTTTGAAGAGAAACTACTCCACTTTCCTTCTATTTTCCAAAGTTATTCAGTTCTTTCTGCAAAGAAATATGCCTCTGTGCACTCCTGGTAAAGAAATATGTTTGTTTGTGAAGAAACAGCAAGTTTGATAAATTTAATTTACTAAAGGAACCTATCTGCAAGAGCATATAACTGTTTATATCAAAAGAAGTAACTATGTTTTGGAAAAATAATCAGAAATTTCCATAAAGCAGAACTTAGTTTTTCTCTCATATGAGAAGTTAACCAATTTCCACACGTTGCAACAAATATGCCTGTACACTTTTATTTCCTCAATATATGCTTGGTTTCATTAAATTTCACTGAGCCAAATCATATATATTTCTCATCAATATAAATTTGGCCAATCTGCAAAGTCTGAAATACTCTCCCTGATGTAATTTTACTAGTTACACTGAAGTCATTAGCTGGCATTATTCTTCCATTTGAAATACCCATAGGCATGATTCTAATTTCGCATACGACAGTTAAGCTTCTAATACAAACAATTACATGTTCATGGCGAAAAACTTTCTGAATGTTAATGTACAGCAGAAATCATAGCCCATTTATTAAGGCTTCAAAGGAAGTAGACAGTAGTTAAGAGTTTAATTTTTAACCTTTAGCCCTCATGATACTTATTGTATATTTAAGGTTAATTTAAACACTTTCCAGAATTGACACCTTAGCTATGACTCCTACGCTTTTGAACAAGCATAATAGAAACATTTCAAAGTTGGTCTTAAAAGGGATTAGTGCAATAAGATAATCTCAACAGTTCTGAATTTAAGAATTAATGTATATTAGGAGACACAAGTTCTTTCCTAAAACTTTCTGTAAATAATGACATGATTTGTAAAACACAACACTGGGAAAGAAAGTATATAAACAATATGTAATAATTTAAGAAAAAAAAAAAGCAAGAGTTTTCTTTAGAATTGAAAACAGTGTGGTTTATTTTCCTATATAATCTGCCAACGGCATCATTTGGTAGATGCTGTTTCCTTTTCAGCCTTGCCAGTGGTGCAGAATTGTGCTCGTTTTTGACCATCCCTCATTAGGAAAGAGATGTGTGCGCAGGTAACAGCACTCAAAAGTGTTATCTTGAAAAAAGAGCTGCTCCTGCTTGTGTGTGGGTTTTGATTCACAGCAACAGCTTCTACATCAGTGCAGGAACAGTACCAAAAGACAGCTCGTGATAAAGAGCAATAGAAATTTGTCCAACTCTCCTGGCTTAAACAAGCAATCCGACAAACTGGCAGCCAAATTAACAATTGTTTAGAGGTAGTAAAGAGTTGGTAGTAGGTCATTTTTATGGCTCATAAGCTTTTAGAGATTCTATTTTATTTTATTTTTTGGTAATTTTTAACTTGTGTTTTACTCTTCTGATAGCGATCTCCAGTCAACCTGATGCAATCACCTTACTGTTTTGTGCATCAGTCAAGCAGCTCCTGAGGCAGTGCTATGAAGAGGCTGGACCTCCTTGCAAAAACATGTCAGAATTCTTTACAGCAGTGGCAGCCAGCAACAATGCAGGATTTATTAACCAGAGAAGTTTTAAGTGAATTTGATATACTACACAATAATACAATTGCTGTACCGTCTGCCGTGGCATTTGATTTTGTATTAAAATGATAGTCCTAAATATTTTCAGCGTGCTATGCAACACTGTATGTGAATAATTATCACAAAAGTTGTCTGAAAGTGGCTTTCACCCACCTCTGGAAGTTTTGATCGCTTTTTTTTTTTTTTTGACACATTTTCAATGACATTGCCTCACTTTCCAACATGGTTTTATAAACAGACAACAAATACAGTGCAGGATGTCTCCCTTATTATGGGCTGAGGTGACAGAAACCAGGAGTAACAGTGAATCTGCAAGGAAAACAGTTTCTGGCCCAATTTCCTGATAAAGGAGTTCTGATAAACTTTCAAACTTCACAAGGTTATCTGAGCCATTCCATTAAAAACATCTCCTGCCAAGCGCTGAGCAGAAGGTCTCTTTAGCTGGTATTCTCTGACTTGCAGTTTCAGGTCCTTCGCAAGGTGGGATTATTCATTAGAAATAATCCACTAAATTACTCTTCATTAGTTTTTACAATTGCATTATTCACTGATAGCTGTGCCTGCATCGAAGGGATATGTAATAAAAGCAAATACAACCACTTATTAAAAAAAGGAATCAATGACATGATTGGTAACAACCATATTTAAATCTTGTAATAAAATATTTATTCTCATTTTTGTACAGAGAACGCGTGCAACACAAGCAGGAATAATGCAAATTTCTTCAGATTATGCCCCTGCCACTTTTACATAGGCTACCCATGAGAAGAAAAGAAGAAATATATCCATGTACTTTCAAAACTTTGATGTCTTTAAAACAGTGCTGATGGCACTGGCATTTTGTGGTATATAGGCAGCTGTTGAGACTCTGGTGTAGTAAAGTGGTAAAGCGATGCTTACACATAAGCATAAGAATGCCATAAGAGCATAAGAGCATAAGAGCTGTGATTTTATTTTATTTTTTTTAATTGTGGGAAGAATACTAAAGAAAGACTTTCTTCTCACTGACACTAGGAAGCTACTCAATAAATGTTGATGGTCCTGTATGAAGTGTAGAAAAAATACTGAATTAAACATAGGAAGGTTTTTGAAAATATTGTCCCTTCTTAGCGAAGCAGCCCTTTGTTACCTCTTTCCCCAGAGTCTACTCTCCCATTGAGACCGATGGCAATCTCCTTCTGATCACCTGGCTTTCCCTTCTGGAATTTATATCCATGGAAAGAAACACTTTCTTCACCAGAACAAACAGCCACAGGGCTCATTTACAGACAAAGAAAAAGAAATGACTAGAGAACTGCTCACAATCTGACTTTAGCAGTACTGAGTATATTTATACATACACGTGACTGCAAACATTCAAACAGAAACCAACTCATACCTTGAGAAAATTTAAGATGGGAAATTCTCTGAACTGTTCCTAAACTAACAATTTCCTGTTTCACAGGTTCTCAAGTGAAATGCAGGTGGCAGGTGGGGAAAGCAAGGGAAAATGTACACACAAAGGCAGGGTTACCCTTCGGTTTTATGAGCCTCGAGCTCAGAGCTGAAACAATTTGTCTTTCTCATGCTCTCCTGATGCTCTCAGTTCTGTTGAGGCCTGAGTTGCTCTAAGGGAGTCCTGATGTGTGTTAAAACAAGGATGGAAAGCAGCCACTGTCTGTGTCTAACAGGTGTAAGGTGAAGCTTCTGAGCCACCACCGTAACTCCCAACAAGACACACATCATGTCACAAAGTGATTTCTGCTATTTACACCTTCAGGTTTGTCTGTACATGACTGCAAGATCTAATATCTGCTATCAATTGTGGAAATTAGCAGGTTTTAAAAGTAGTTGCTCAAGCAGGTGTAGTAAAAAGCAAAGACTCAGATAGCACAGCCATTCGAATAGCTTTTGAGATTGGTTCCTGGAGATTTTATTGTTTAGACATCCATGAGAACGTTAGCAAAAAACAACACATATAGCAGTTGAGGCTTTTTAAGTAAGTATTTCTCAGATATTTTCTGGAAAAAAAAAATGTCAATAAAGCACTAAATGAAATCCAGTAAAAGCATGTAACATCCTCTGCTTTAGAAGAAAAACAAAAGTATCAGGTAATAACGTATCTTGGCTAATATTGCTTTCTGTTCCAGGATCTACAAAAGTAAACAAGATACCCATTCATCATTTGCCTGGTACATGAACAGCTCCTTTCAAATATTTACACACACATAAAATTAACTTTACTCCAGAGCTGTTCAAAAGCGCTACTTAATTTATTTATTTATTTATTTATTTATTTTTTACTTACACGCTAGAAAACCAGCAGGCTACATTAGCCTAGCATCTTATATTAAGTCAACATATATTTAAATACCTAGCAATTGAAAAGCAAAGCTTTTTTCTTCTTTTCCTCCTTCACAGCATTTGCCAAGTTATATAAAGTTACAGGGGAGCTACAACTGGGAATCTGAAAATGAAGACAAGACAACATAAACACAATATTTATTATTAACTTCTCAAAAACTGCATTAAATTCCTGCACAGTTATGAACGCAAGAAGATCCCACTTCCTTCACAATGTTCCTGAAGAGCAGAGAGACTTCCCTGTGATCATCTTCTGTCAAACAGGTGACTTTTGGGGAGGTGGAACATCACAGGCAGCCAAATCCAGTTCTTGTTGGGGGAGCGGGCTCTGACAGTGACCTGTTTGCCCTCTGAAACATTTGCTGGCATAAATGAAAGCGTGACCATGCCTGGAATACACGCCAACACACATGGCCAACATTTCCTAGAGTGGGGTGGGGGAGCCAACTAGCAGAAGCACAGTAAAGGAAGCACTTCCCAGACGAGTTTAGTTTTTCCATACTATTTATTTCTCCAACTATTTGCAGAAATTGCCAGTTATTATAACAGCAGAGAGCTACAGAGCATGAAAAACCTGGTACAGTGGTAGTGGTAGCTGTTCTAAAAGTTGCTGCTTCTGCAGGTAGGACTTGAGCAAGTGTAAGAGAGACCTGTCTCTTCCAGCTGGGGTGCAGAGCATCAGCCCTTCCACAGAGAAGCTATGGATCCACCCAGCAAAACTGATCTCTGAATTTTACGAAACAGCTCACGATACAGTTACGGTTATGTATACAAATTCATGCTTTTCTGTGTTTAGATGGAATTGTTGGCATGTTGTTTATTCTTTTAAAATGTGGAACAATTTCTACTGCTCCAGAGAAAATTTATGATTTCTGCTGACATACTGTACGGTGATGGAAATCACCACGTACCTGAAAACTACACGTTCCTTGGTACTGTGAATTACCACTTGAGTGCTAGATGAATTCAAGCATTACGCCTTTCAGATGCAACGCAGATTTTTAAAATCCAGCAGACCAAGGGGATGAGAGGGCAAGAGACAAAAGTGATTGTATGACTCAAGCAGTGGCATAGAACAAGACTAAGCTCTATAACCAAAGCATTTTGTAATTACTAGTCTTTAAACACTTTTGTAAAGAAGCAATACCTTATGATAATGATGCACTTCCTAGATTAGGAAACTTTTATTCCTATACAACGCTTACTAGGAACCTATTAAACATCAAGTAAGGTATTTCTGCTATTTCAGATATTCTTTACCACTATGTTGATGAAGAAATTGCTCTTAAACATTTTCTAGTTTCAGTAATTATTTCTGCACATATATATATATATTTCTTACAGACAGTGAAAATTCTTTTGGTGTGCATTTTGGAGGGAAAAAAAGTGTTTTATATCCATTTCCCCTGCTTTCTTAACCACCATCTACCATCGAAATGTAACATGGATAATCACGCACCACTCTCATCAGAGCTTGAAGGAAGGTAGTACAGGGAACATGCAAGTTGATCATTTTATTGTGAACTTGTAGACAATTAGGGAACTCCTGCTAAAACACAAACATGAAGTACGGCTGGTTTTACTTTTATTTTTATTTTATTTTATTTTTTATTCCTGATTTCAAGAATGTAATTTAGTAACTTGAGTCTAACAGCTTGGCCTGACTTTACACTGGGGTGAATGAAGTAAAAAGCAGCTAAGAAAAAATATACCAAAAAAAACTACTAATGAATATGGAAGGGTAAATAAAAGAGACTGTTTTCTCCCCTGACTAACCTATTGTCAGGTCATATCAGTTTATGCTGCTTTCCCTCATATGCCCAGTAGTCACATATTTCAGGCAGCTCGACTAAAATCTGGCAAGGTAGCAATAACACAAGTGTTGGATTTATATTTTATAAGACACAAAATGGCATCTTGAGGCTTCTTCTGGTTAGCTTGCTGTCTCTCCTCGCTGTTTTTCACCATGCATACCCTGCCACACGCATCTGAGATTGCTGCTGCCTTGTCACCGTCCTCCCAGGGAACTGCAAAAAGGAGTTGCCTTAGAGCTAGAGGTCCTCTGGGCTCTTACAAGTACAATGTTGACTGCACACCTGAATGACCTTTTTTTTTTTTTTTCTTTGAAAGCAATGTCAGTAGAGGTCACACACGCATCCTGTGCTTCTTCATATTCCCACACAACATTACAACGAGGTAGCTGTTACCCTCACTATCCTAGGAGCTGCAAAGATCTGCGAAAAGCAGGGAAGAAAGGCCAACTTGAACCTATATAACAACTCTAAGCACCATAGTATTTCCAGGGGCTGAAATCATGTATCTTGCTGTAGGTGAGCAGCAGCCGTGTCTCGGGCTATGGGAGAACATGACATTTCAGCTGTGTCTAATAGGGATTGAAATTTTGTTCCAATTTGCTACCTGACTTGGAAGTCATACTAAGTGCGTGAGTAACAATCAGTATGTTCTGTTAAGTGGTTTTCTTAGAAATAAGCATGTATCTGAAGTTGCCAGAGAATGTATCTGAGATGGGGTCAGATACTAAGAGGAAGAAAGACACCGGTGGAAAAACACTGTGATCCAGACGGTCTACATGGAGCAAACATGTCTTTTTAATACACTTCGTAAAACCACCAAAGTATTGCAGAGAACCTCTGCCCTTCTGGAGAGCAAGAGCTCTATGGACGCAGAAAATGAAACCATGTTTATCCGGCAAAGAATGTAGTTTTGAGAAAGTGAGTCAGCGATGGCTGCTTTGTCCAGGAAGAACCTCAAGACCATGTCAAAGGAAAACAGGGAGAGCAGTTCCTCCATTCTCCATCAGTCAGAACTGACGCTTTGTCTCGTCCCAGATGTCCTTGACACAGGACAAAAAGAGATCAAGCCTCATGACTTGCAGCAGGGAGCTTTGTGCATTGCTGGAAGGAGCAATCCTGACGCTGGACAGCATTTATGGTAGCAAACAAGCCCCTGGTCAGAAGTTTCTATCAGGAATTACAATGAATTTTTGTGGCGAACATTTATCAGACTACCGGACTCTTGCTTATGAAAAAATCCTGGTAGGATCAGCGCCATCTCTGAACAGCTCCTCCTTTAGTTGACTACGGCAAGGTAAGCACTTGACTGCTGGAGTTGATGGTAATGAACAGTAATGATTAGAAAATGAAAAAGTAGATCGGGGGGAGGTCACCCTTCCCCTTTTCCGTGCTGCACAAAGTTATTTGCCTGAGATTGAGTTCCTACCTGTGTGCTTGTCCTATTTACCAATGAACCTGGATGTCTGAGATAGCAGAACTACCCTTGACATCAAGTGAGATGGCAGCTCAAATCCCAGTGCCGATGCTAAATCCTTCTTCCCTATCAACCTCTGCGCAGTGATTTTAAGAGTCGCCTTTCAGCTCAGCAGGACATCCAGCAATGGGTGTTTGGTTTTACAGAGAGTTCTAGAATTCACGCTTGCTGTACCTAACATTACTTTGCAAGCAGTATCAACGAGCATCAAGCTAGCATCTCAATTTCCAGCTGCAGAGAATGACAAGGCTGCCAAACGCCAACTTGGAATACAGAGCTCTTTGGCAAACTGGTCTGCAGCTGAACAGATTGGACAAGCCTTGAGCATGACAAAGCAACACTGGACACAGCAAATAGCAACACACAAAGAAATTGCGTGGAAGTGTAAGGGGGGCGAGGATGCACAAGGAAGCGGGACCCAAAGAGCACTGCTCAGTCCCAGAGCTTTATCTGTCCACAACTCCCACACTGAAGGCAGCAAAGCAGTTCTGAAGACTCACAGATGATGTTGAAATTCAAACAAAACTAAAAACTTAACAAATTAATTAATATTTAATAGATACAGGACTCTGCTGAGAAAATATGTGACGGAGAAGCTGTGTAAAACACTGGAGATAGATGTTTGATCGTAACTTTATTAATATTTTCACTATTACCAAGATAGGACCCATTCCCAGAAACAAGAGTAACTCATTCTTTATCTGGAGTCCAACCTCAAGTAAGAGTGCTTTAAACACAATCCCTTGCCTCGTGCACTGATATTCTAACCAACTGGCTACTGGCTATTTTATGAAGATACGCAACCGTTCTAAACTCAGGTCGCTTTTTGTTCTACCTGCATTTGCATCAGAAAGAATTGCATACATGATTTTGCTTTTAGAGTGAGCACAGACACATTCATGGGAGTCTTTTGCGCTATTCAAGACCTTGTCTTGACCAGATCTTCAGTCAGTATGCTGGGAAGTCATGCAAGCCTTGACACACTTCAAGTGTCTTTGCTCCATGATATCAGAAAACATCTGAGGAGCCACTTCGAAAACATTACTGATGTGAACATTACCTGGTACACCTGCGAAAGGAAAAAAGACATGGGTCAGTCTCATAAGTACATGATTCTATGGTAGAAATTAAAAACGAGGGGATAGAAGCAACAGCACTGTGACTGAATATCGTCTGCGTAGCTCGCCCTTAGACCTTATTAACTCAATTCCGGAGGGCAGCTGATAGCCGTGCTGAAGCACGGCGGGCAGCCGTTAAACAGGCAGGCCCTCCTCTGAGGGGAGGAAGCCCAACGGGCGGCGCACCCCCCCCCGTCACGTGACGGCCGGCGGGCGCCGCTCCACCTGTCACGGAGGCCCGCGGAGGGGCGGCGCGAGGCAGAGCCGCCCCCCCCAGGCCCCGCCCCTCGCCGTCCGCGCGCGCTGCACGCCTCGCCACGCGCTCGTCCGTTGGCGGGGCGGCGGCCGACCAACGGCCGCCGCCCCTCTGTCCCTCCCCAACCGGCGGGAAGGGGCGGCAGGGGAAGTCCCCGCCCCGCCGTGCCTGCTACGGGGGGCGGCCGCGGCCGGGCTGAGGCGCCCTTCCTCTGCCCGCTGCCGCCCGGAGGCAGCGCCGTGCCCGCTCCCCGCTCCGGGAAGCCATTATCGGCCGCCTGTGCCAAGGCGGCCACGCCCCGCCACCGAGCCAAGCGAGAGCGCAGCGCGGCCCCCGCCCCTCAGGCGTTACCCCGGGGCGATAGCGAGGGCCGGTCCAGCCGCTCCCTCCGCGCCCCCAGCCCAGAAGCCCCCGTTACGCAACTCCTCCCGCCTCGCTCCCGAAAGCCCCCCGCACGCCCTTCTTCCTCGCCCTCCGCTTTTAAAGGCGCACTCCTCTGACTGACAGCCCTCTCGCCCTCTCGCGAGCCGCAGATACCCGAGGGCCCGCCCCCTCCCGCAGCCACCAACCAATGAGGCGAGGGGGGCTGGCGGCGAGCGGCCACCGAGCCGTATCGCGGCGGCGGCGGCGGAGCGCTATGACTGACGTAAGTCAACAAAGGTCACGTGCGGCGCCGCGGAGGCGGCGATTGGCCGCGTGGGCCGGGGCGGGGCGGGGAGGGGGGGGGGTGTAGGTGCCGGCGGTGGCGGCGCGGTGCCACAATTAGCGCAACTTTGGGCCGCGGCCGTACAACTTCGCCGGGGCGGCCCGGTTCAGCCCCGCTCCCCTTCCCCGCCGCCTAGGCCGGGGCGGCGGCGATGTAAACACGGCTGGGCCGCCATCCGCTGCCTCCGCCTCCTCCTGGCCTCCAGCGCTGGGGCTCCCTCCCCCTCCTCCCTCCCTCCTCCTCCGAGCAGCGGGGCTTCCCCCCGCCTCCCTCCCTCTCCCCTCCCTCCCTCCCTCCCTCCCTCCCTCCCCCTCCCTGCCGGCTGTTGTTGTTGTAATAAAAGTTGTGGTGCGTGTGCGTGTGTCGGGCACCCCGCCCCGCCCGGCGCTGGGGGGTGTCGGGGGGCTCGCGAGAGAGGAGGAGGAGGAGGAGGAAGAGGAGGAGGGGTAGGGGTGGTGGTGGGGGGGGGGGGAAAGCGCCTGCGATCGGCGGTTTTAATTACGCTGCGTTTCCATGAAATCGTGCGGAGTGTCGCTCGCCGCCGCCGCCGCCTCTGCTGCTCCTTTCGGTGATGAGGAAAAGAAAATGGCGGCGGGGAAAGCGAGCGGGCAGAGCGAGGAGGACTTCGCCAGCTTGACAGCCGACGAGAGGGAAGCCCTAGCCGGCCTCGACAGGTACCCGCTCCCCACGCCGCCCCGGCCGCCTCCGCGTCCCGGCTCGGCCCGCGCTCCCCCCCCCCCACCCTCGCTCCTCTCCTCTCTCTGCCCGTCCCGTGCCCGCGGCTCGGCGGTGCGTGTGTGCGCCCGGCCCCGAAGCCGCGCCGTGCCTTGGCGCTGGGCTGCGGGGGGGGGGGGGGGGGGGTGCCCGTGTCTCCGTGTGTCGCTAACGCCTCGCTCCTCTCCTCTCCCCTCCCGCAGCCGCCTCTTCGGCTTTCTGAGGCTTCATGAAGATGGCGCCAGAACGAAGGCCTTGCTGTTAAAGGTACGAGCGGGGATGGATGTGGAGACCGCCTTGGGGGGGGGGGGGGGGGGGAACGTGGGGGGGGAGGGGAGGGAGCGGGCCGCTCCCCCGAGTGTGTGCGCGAGTGTGAGTGCGTGTGCACCGGGCCCGGGCGAGGCTGCGTGTGCGCGGGGCACCGCCACATCCGCAGCGCCCCCCCCTCCCCCCCCCCCCCCCCCCCGTCAGGGGGGAGCCGCGTCCCGGCGGGGCTCGTCCTGCCCCGGGCCGGGCCGGAGAGAGCCGGGGGAGGGGGCGCGGGGGCGGCGGGGGGGTGTGGGGGGGAGGTGGTGAAGTGGGGGGAGGAGGAGGAGGAGGCGGCGGCGGCGGGGGGAGGGCGCGCGCGAGGCGCTGCTGACGTTGGCCTCTCCCCGGAGCCTCCCTCGTGATTTTGGCCCCGCGCGGCGGGGGCCGTTGGCGGCGCGCGCGCTGCCCGCCGGCCGTTGCGCCTCAAGGCGGGGGATGGGGGGCAGTGAGGAGGGGACCGTGTGGGGACACCGGGAGCGGTGGGGGGGCGGCCACGGGGACGGTCCCAGCCGCTCCCGGGCCCGGCGGAGGAGCGGTGTGTTGGGAGACGTGCGGGCTGCTCCGCGGGAGCTGCGTTCTCCACGCCCTCCTCCTTCCCTCCCCGCGCCCCGCTGTCCCGGCTCGTCAGGGAGCGGGGAGGCGTCGGGCTGTGCGAAAAGTTGCGGGCCCTGTCATTGAGTTAAGTAATGGCTGCTCCCGTCGGCCCAAGATGGCCGGACAGGGAGGAGAAAGGGAAGGGGGGGGGGGGGGAGGTAAACACGAAACAAACAGCGGGGACGGAGGCGCCTCGCCCCGAGCGCAGAGCCCCCCCCCGGTGAGCACCGAGGGAAACTCCCGGCTGCTCCTCGCGAGTTGGCTCCGGCTGCACCCCGGCTGCTCCCCGGCGTCCGCGGAGCTGGCGTCGTCCTTATCAACCTGTAGCACGTTCAAGCTGCCGGGCCGCGAGCTGCCGACAAAGGCTGTGCAAGGCTGAGTATCTGCGAGTTGGATCTGGAGCCTGCGCGCGAAGAAAACACTCGCGCAGCAGGGGGAAAAAAAAAAAAAAGGGGCTCTGAAAGCACCACACGGCCGAAGCAGGGGGCTCTGTTCCTCTGGGTCCTGCTTTCCGACTTGTTCCTGTCAGGAGCTCTGCGTTTGACACTTTGTTCAGCCTATTGTATTGTTGTGCTCGGGCTCTGCGCTGATATTTTCACGTGGAGATATTTCCCCCCCCCCCCCTTCCTTTTTTTTTTTTTTTTTTTTTTTTTTTTGCTTGGTTGATCTGGAGCCCCAGCTCCATACTGTGTTGCATTCGGTGGCTTAGGCCCTCGCTCGTGCTTGGATGTTTATTTCTGGCGTAATTCGAAAAGCTCAATGTCAGGACGTGGGGGGAGGGACGGGACGAAAAGCAAGTACACTTTTCTTTGTGCTTATATTAAAAAAAAAAAAAAGCAAACCTTTCTATTTCGTTTTGATTTTTGGAGTTAGCTACTAAAGTATTTTTCCAGATAAAAAGGTAGGGGAGTGACACGTCAGACCACTTAAATAACGTCCATTAACTGTTAGTAGACTAGAACTCAGGTTGCTGAGTGAGTGCTGTTGGGGCTATCGGAAGCGTTACAGAGAATCGTATGGGATAGAGCTTAAGGAGGCCAGTTCGAAAATAAAAGTACCGTATTAATTAGATTCTGTCACATAACATCACTAGGTTAAGTTTTATTTTGCATACTGTAAAATGAAGGAAAGTGGGCAGCAGTTCATCACGTTGGATTTTGAGTTCTTTCTTGCATTTGATGCCTTTTTTTTTTTATGTCAGTCAATTATAGTTTTAGTATATACAGTCTGTGTCAGGTCAATGAAGTTGTGCAGCTTTTTGATATTTTTGAAGTATGTTTATGGAAATACTGTTGAATCTTCTCTTACAGCATCAATGTATGACTCCATAGAGCAAATACCTTTTTTTCTTTTTTTTAAATTTTGATATTCCACCTCGGTTTTCTGACAGTGTTTTGGACGTTTATGAATTGCATGCTAACTTAGGAAGCATACTCTTTGTAAAACTTGTCACTGAGAAAAGTAGATTGTTGAGGAAGTAGATTAAAATGTTACTGTTCAATGCAAAGATGTTTCAGAGGAATTTCATGGCTTGAACCAGCTGCAGTTTTGTTTGTGCCTTTTCCTTTTTGGGAACACACGTGCTTCAAGTACTGTTATCGATAAGTAAAAAGTTCTTATTTTTAAGATGCTTGTTACTCACACAATTCATTTTTTTTTGCGTGTGTGAAGCTTTATAGGTTCTGTAAAATCTACACCGCAAGGGAGGGTTTAGAGTAATTATTCTAGCAGACCATTTAAATTTCACGTAACGGTCATTTTTATTGCAGAAAGTGTGGACGTACATGTGTGCATTTAATGACTAGGTTTTGCAGTGATAGTAATGAAATCTTTCCTTTTGTGTGTGGAGCAACAACAGCTAACAAAGACCCTGGGCTCCATAATTATGAAATCCTAACTGAGTGATTTAAGAATCTACAAGCCGGTGCATTGTAAAGTAACGTGAGATTTATGTGGAAGGCTAGCAGGTAAGGAAAGCCATGGAGCCATGTTTCTGGAGGAATCCTCCACGCAGGCAAAAGTGTGTCGGGGCTTCCCGTAAGGCGGGAGCAGCGCATCTGCTGTGGAACCCTCTGGAAAGGGGGGGGCTGCTATGACGCCCAGCCGCATTCCCTGCGGTCAGGGTGGTGGGAGCAGTGTGTGTGTCCCCGGGGACTGGCAGGGGGAGGTGGAGACCTGGGTTGCCAGTGTCCTCGGAACCTCTCCTTTCTCTGCCCCAGCCCTTGTGCAAGCAGCAGGGCTCTGGCATGGGTTCGGTGCCTCAACACAATGAGGTGCTGCCCCAGTTTTTAGGGGGGTTGCTTAGCAGGAGGCGATGCATTGGCTTAAGCTCTTCCAGGCCAAACAGGAGATCGCGTGGAGCCTGAGTGGGGGGACCTCTGGCTTCGTGAAGCCACACCCTGGCAGGGTTGAACAGTAAGAAATCCGGGATCTCTTCCAGGGATGGAGGAAGCTTCTTGTCCGGAGCTTTAATGTAGTTGTGGGTTTTGTTCATACTCCAGATCTGGACCAGAGTCCGGTTTTTGGTAGTTTCACTTTGTAGGATATCTGACCGTAGTAGAATGAACTAAACTGGGTTCTGCTGCTGGGTGTAACAAATGAAAAGAGCAGATATGACATCAGATCTATACAATATTTATGGGGAGTATTGAAGATACTGAGTAAAGGTCAGCAGTACTGTATTGTTGCTCCATGTATTGGATGTGTGATAAGCCAGTAAAAAAATCAAACTTTTATGTAATTGTGTACACGCTGCTAGTATTTGTGACAAAGAAATAGAATTTGCTGTTGTCAAAAATTGTTTGTTTTGCAGAAAAAGAGCTTGAAAATAATAGTTTGCAGCTACTGTGGTTTTGGGGTAGAAAAGAGGGGAAATTGAAAGAGACATCTCCTTTCAAGGCAGTTGAAATGCTGAAAATCCAATGTAACTGGTCTCGTTTAGGCGAAAGTGCATGCAGTTGCACTTCTATAGTTGACAAGATGTGAAGGAGCAAAAAAAAACAAAAACAAAAAACCCTGCTGGTATTCTGATGTCTCTTTCTCCCAGAAGGATGTTTGTTCTCATGGGAGGTGGACCTGAAAATTACTTGGGGGGGCATATGCTGTTTTGGAAGTGAACTGCAGTTTCCTTTTCCTCTTTATTTCTTTATTTTTTAAAATTCTGTTGTTTTGCCAAAGTGGACTCTTTTTCAGTGACAAATCTTAGTTTCATAAGCTATAATTATTTGGCTGCTATACAGATTTAGGTTGATGTAGTTGGTCTAATTTATTGGATTTAAGATGTTTGGTAATTCCTATTCATTGAGCTTAATCAGTTTGTCATATTCTGTGGACAAAATTTGAAGCATGTTTCCATTTAACAGTATTGATGTTGAAGTCGATACAAAGAGAGATGAAGTAGTTTGTTGTTAATATACCAGTTTTAGGTCTCTGTTACCTTTTGTGGTTTTGTGGACCTTTTGTTTTGCAGCTGATTTTTAAAAATGATGTTTTCTTTATGCAGAGGCCACGCGTGTTGACAAAATTTACAAAGCGATCATCTGTGCTTTTATTTAATATACAAAATAAGCGTACAGTGACAATATTCTTTCACCTTCGTTATAATTGTAGGTGTTACTTGTTTAAAAATAGTTCTGGACAGTGTGAATTAGTATATAGTGACTTTGTCTCTTTGGTGTTGACACTAATGTTAATTTTCTACTAATCTATAATTAAATATCCTCAGTTTTAATTGTAACAGGCTGCTTGAAAAATAATTATGCAGGAAAACATTTTAACAGATTAGTCTAGGTGTAGTAAAGTCTTTTTTTTTTTTTTAATTTAATAACTTTGGAAACATTTTGGCTTAATTTATTTTCATCAAAACCAAGAAAAATTGCTTTAAAAGTAATTATAGTGTTAGCCTCACATAATGGCAGTGCTGGGAATTGAGAAACTGGGAATTGGTACCACGAGGCATTTGTAAGCCATTCCAGGAAGTGGGAAGCCTTTCCAGTTTCTGTAAGTTTATATCTCAGCTGTTCCTATGTTTTATTTTTATTTTTTTAATGCATTCTGCATTTTTTATTTGCTTATCTAGCATACTGGCTGTTAATGTGGAACAAGTTGGAGTTGGTTAACGTTTTGTAAATCCTGTTACGGGTGAAACTGGTTTTGTAGCCCCTCCTGAGGGTGTCTGGAAGTTGAAAGATTTGAAGTAAAAATTGTAACTGTGACTATTGGATAGCTGGGAATGATGTACAGATTTTAAAGATCAGTATTTCTCTGCATGCTGCTCGTGCTTTATGCTAATATGGTGGGTTTTTTTTTAGGATCCAATTAAGGTAACGGATGACACATTCTACAGTTTATGGTTGTACCATGTTTATACTTTGAAATTGCAATATTTTAAAACAGCCTATATGATATTTATCTATCTTGGTACTTAAAGACTTAATTATATGCTTGCAATATTTGTATTGCATCTGGTATTAAAAATAACTCTTTATATATATATATATGGACATTGCACAGTACTTTTTGCTCAAGTATGAGCTACTCTGAATGTTTTCATACTTCAAAGCTGGTGTTTAAGGCGTATTTCATTAAAATAATGTGTTTTATTACTTAAAACTTCAATTTGTGAATGTTTTGGCTTTTTCTTAAGTTTAAAGTGCAGGGTTGTGACTACTTCCTGAAGGCAAGGAAAAAATTGGTGAAGTTAAAATTTTACTGTTGTCATTTTAATATATTAATGAAAAGGTAAGCAGGGACCTGATCTCATCAAATAACATGATTTTGTAGAAGTATAGTTAAGATTGCAGGAAAACCAGAATACTGGTCTTTGCATTTCAGTAAGCTTTATGTTCTCTATCAGGAGACTATTATTAGGGAATACAGTGTAAGATTTTTCTTTGTTATATTGTCTTTCCATGTTTTTTATGGAATAAATGTTGCTACATATGGCAGCTTCTAAGTACTCGTCTACCTAGTCTGTGGAGGCTGAAGCGGTACGTTTCTTTAAGTGACACGTATTTATAGAATTAAGACAATTCATGCTCTACTGCCTTAATTGTTAAATAGACATGGCAAACAGTAGGGATGAAGAAGAAGAGAGAAATACTGTGTTAATATCTTCTGAAGTTAGTGTTGAAAGCATCATCTAAAAAGTGGACTGTGTGTTTGTTCTATATACCATTTTAGAAAAGAGTAGATGTTTGATACTTGGGCAACTCTGCTTGTAGAGCCATTTGTTTTCTTTAACGTTTCTACAGTCAGAGAAAATTAAGGGGAGTTATGGAAAATATTTATGGCTATGAAGTGATTTTATGGTGATTAATGTTTATTACGAGACTTCCTGGTACCAGAATTAAATGCCATGGCCTACTTTTTTTTTTTTTCTTTATCCCACTGGGGGTTAGGTGAGTTTACGTTCTGTGGAGAAATTAAGCTTTGGTTTCCAGCCTTACAAAATCATGAATTAGGCTTCAGGTTAATCATGGTTAGTGAACAAAAATATAGTTGTTCTTGGCCCTCAACTGAGAGGGTTTTTGGGTAATGGGAGGGATTTGGCAATACTTTCAACCTATTGAAATGGAAATAAATGTGTATTTGTGAAAACTGAAATGGTTATGTAAAACTAGTTACTGCCGTAAAGGGGTTAGATGAGTTTCTGCAGAAAAGGGCTAAGCAGGTGAGTGGAGAGTCTGAAGTGAGCACGTTGCAGAGCAAGGTGACAGGTTTCAGCAGCTGTTTGGATAATTCCAGAAGCTGATCTGTTGTCATGCTCATGCTGACTGCTTAGGGGTAGGTGCATGTGTAGGTCTCTCAGTCCCTTAGTTCAGACCTGTCTTGTGTTTTACCTGTACAACTCACGTAAGCTACGTTTATTGCAATCTCCCTTCTTGGTGAGGTTCTCCAGCTATGGTGTTGAAACGTAATGTTTCAATAATGTATCTTCACAATTAGAAATGGAAGCGATGCTCATTAAACTTCAAGTAGGGTTATAGGGACCAGTTGACTCGTTGTTACATGCGGTAACAATGTTAATCCTGTTCAGTAGCAGAGTACTTCTATGTAGTAAAACAAACAAGACAATACCCAACTCCGTGGGCCTGTATGGAGCCCTACAGAGGCTGTCAGGATTTGTATAGAAGTACCTGAAAGCATAATGTTGGTACCTTACAGAACACTTTTGTTGTAAGGAAGGAAAGGAACTGTGTTTAATAATGTCTAATCTGAATTTGTCAGACCAGAGAAGTCCTGTAAAGTAAGAGAAGTGAGTTGAATATTTTATTATATATGATATTGGTTTGCAGATAAGCGTAATAAAGAAATCGCCCTAGTAGTTGTAATGCCTCTTGAGGAGAGCCTGTTTTCAAAACCAGTCTGCTCAAAGCCTGCTTTCAAAACTAGTTCTGTTGACACCGTCAAAAGTACTGTGTGCCTGCCATTTGACAGTTTGCATTCGAGCCTAAGAAAGTTTGTTGAATGGAACATCTTTAAAGTCAGCTAGCGTGTTTTTGCAGCGAGTGGGGTGGGTCAGGTATTATTCTTGATACCAGATACTATTTTCTGTATCTAAAGAATGCTGGGGGAGTGTTCCCTGTGCAAATAGAGCAGTGTGAATGAATAAAAAGTCCCTTCAGCGCATTTGGGAGTTGAAGAATGCTCTTTCTCAGATACTTTCACTTTAGAGTGTAAGGGTGCATGGGTCGCCGTCAGAGCTATTCTGATGAAATAGCTGCCTCTACGGTTCTTGCATTCGCTGCATAGCATTTGTGGAAGAAGCTTGTTTAATTAAGTTCTGTAATTAAGAGTTTTTTTTTTTAAAGGGAGTGACTAAATGTGTTATGAATTACAAGCAGAACACTATATATCTACATGTGAATTTCCTTTGTGGTAAGTTGTTAAATTAATTGTTGTTTGTTAAAATGGCTGTAAGTCATTTCCTTTTCTCACAGTGGTGTTTTGAGGATTATGATTCACTTTTCAATATAGATCAGTTACTAAGTTCTGAAGCAGATTGACTTGTGGATATGCTTTTCATTAAATTTCTGGTTGCATTTGAAGAATTTCAAAATTCTGAACAATTTCAGGATATCACTTCTAGCATTAGTAAAAAGTTCCAGTGCAACAGCTTTTAAAATGGAGCCAATAAATCTTTTTTGGTAGTATTGCTCCTTTCATTGGACTTGCCATTTTGACTTTTTACATGAACACTGGTTTTTGATTTTAAAACTTATTTGCACAAGAATTTAGAGGATAATAGTGAATTGAAGTTAAGGCTTTAGTTTTATGCATTTTTCCTGTAGGTAACAGAATTTTAAGTAGTCTGTGTGTGTTTTTGTCCCTGCGCTGCTTCTCATATATGCTAGTAAAACCATTTTTGGGGTCTGTGCAGTAAATCAGGCTGGAGAACTGATTCAGATTTAAATTAAAAAAATAAAATAGTAAAAATGGGAAACTCCTTAGTTTTAATAACCGGTACAGTTTATAGTGCAGACTCAAAAAAAGGATGCGTTTTTGTAACAAGAGAGATTTGAGAGCCTACCTGGTACGCATCCCTCTTAGTGTGACGCTGTTTCTGGAAGGGATATTTGTATAACTTGCTGAGGCCAAAAGGATTGGTCCCTTATTTTCTTAAGGGAAGCACAAGTTGCTGGGGTTACGTTCCTTTCGGAGAGGAAGGATGGAGCGAGTGCAGTGGCCTAGCTTTATTACCCTCTCTTAAGGGAAGATCTAGTGTTTTGTGGAGTTAGTCTGCCACTACAAGAGCTGGGATGGTTTCAGACCTGAGCATAGGTGCAGCAGCAAAGAATGCCAGAAAGTACGTATGAGGACTGTAGAAGAAAGCTGAATATTTTTTATGAAGCTGTTTCATGTCATTGTGGACGTGGCTCTGAATGGGCTGAGGGATCCAGGTTGCATGCTCCATAAATTGCATTTGAACCTGCCTACTGAAAATCAGGCCTCCATTTGCTTTTGGGGAAGGAGAGAAGTGAAGAAGCCTTCTGGGAAGGCTTCTCAAAAATAATACAAAGTTACAATAAAAACAAGAGGTTTGCAGTGAAAGAAAGGGACTGGAAGAGAGGTTGAAAAGGAAGGTTCAGGAAGAGGGGGAAGACAAGGAGTTAAATAGGTGACAAAGTGATGCAGACAAAATGGGGTGGTGGTGGTGGCAAAGGCAGTAGAAATTACAGGATATTTATATTTAGTCTCTTCTGCAACTACCTGAAACTTGGTCCTGGCTACCATCTAACCCTTACTGCTAACTTAAGGGAGCATTTATGCTATTAGGTGCTGTTCCCTGCCTCAAAAGGTTTTAAAAGCAGGGTAAACAGGAATAGAATAGGCGTAAGGAAGTTGAGGAGGGTGTGGGGAGAGTGTGAAAAATCCTGAGAAGTTACATGCCCTCAGTTCTGAATACAGTCATGCCTCTGCTTTCTCCGGTTTCTGAATTAAAAGTAAGGTATGGTAGACAAAGCAGCTCCTTTTGCAGAAATATCGGCTGCGCCTTTATCTTCTACTGCTGCCTCCCCTTTTCCCCCCTTACCACCTAAGGAGGGCAAGAGCTAAGAAACCTGCTGCTTCTGCTTTTTCCTTGAGGTGAATATGAAGGCCAAGAAGAAACGGTCACGTGTCTGTTCTCATGTCATGCTTTGTTGCCTTTAGATTTGAAGGATGGAGAAAGCTGAGCAAGTATGGAAGGTGTAGGTGGATACGTTAAAAGGGCAAGAAATAGCTTTAAGGTTGGAATTTGAAAGCTTGAGTAAGGGAGAGTGATGCTGATCTTCAGGATGCACCAAAGCGTAGAAGGAGTACAAGGCGTGGTGGGAGGATAAGGAAAATGGAAAACATCCATTACATAACATCAGAAAGCATGTCATAAGCAGCCTCTGATAGGAAAGAAAAAGTAGAATGGGATTGGGAAGAATGAAGAAGTACAAAAATGGAATACGTTGGTCGGTAAACTGTAAAAGAGCTTCTGGACATGTTAAAGATACGTAGCTAAAGGTAAACGAAAAACACCGTTTCTGAAAACTTCATGTGTTCTTAGTCCTTGGCGTGGTGAACAGAAATGTGTTGCTGTCTGTGTGTTTGTAAACTCTCCTAACCTCTCTGGGCTTTAATTATTGGGAAACCAAAGCCTTTGAATTTGTGATTTCATTAACACTTGTGCATTGTAAATTTTCAAAGACCAGAGACTCAAACTCATTGAAGGGCAATCTGATTTGAAGTGTTACCTGTTAAAAAGATTAGTAGGTCAGGCTTAAAGATCTCTTCGTGCTTTAAAAAAAATAATAATCATAACTTTTGTTTTATTTTTGTTTACTTTTTAAGATTATTATTATTTATTTGTCCCTTCCTAGGTTCAAAGGGAAGGGTGTGAGTGTAACTTCTATAATTTCTGAAAAAAATCCCTAGTTAGAAACTGTTGTTCAGCTAATTTTGGATCAGAACACTACATAATCCTCTCTTTAGTGCTTAAGAGTTGGTGAAATTAAAAAAAAAAAAAAAAAAGTTGTGTATGAAAACAAAAAGAGTATGAGAGGGATGTGTGTCTGAGCCAGCCTCTTCTGGCCTCTTTATGAGAATCTTCAAATCTGCTCTTAGCATAGGAGCATGTGTAATGTAAATTGTGAGTTAACTTTTTGGATTGTAATGGAGGGCTTCCTTAACTGTCATTACTATATGGATGAAATGAGTAGTTGAAATGGCTTTAATGCCTCTTTTGTTTACACATAGAGAGGATTGAAGTTTCAGATGCCTTCATCCCTGGAGGTGCTCAAGGCCAGGCTGGATGAGGCTTTGGGCAACCTGGTCTGGTGGGAGGTGTCCCTGCCCATGGGGCAGGGGGGTGGAACCAGGTGGTCCTTAAGGTCCCTTCTGACCCAAGCCACTCAGCGGTTCTGCGATGAGATGCTCGGAGCAGAATGCAGTTTTGGTGTCTACATAAAATGAGATGACAGACAAGTCTGTGTTAACTAGTGAGCAGCAAAAAGTCTAATTTTTAACCGTAAATGCACTCTATTAACCTACAATTTAATATGTTAAAGAAGTTATTAGATTTGGCAGTTTTCTGGGATCAGTTATACACTGTCCATATTCGCTGTTCCAGTGGGATTTTTTTTCTATGCACAGTGTCAATATGAGGCACCTTTTCAAGTTTATTTGATCTGAATAATTTGAAAATAGTATTAGTGGTTGAACAAGACACGGAAAGGAGACACATATTACATTAAAGAAAATGGAAAGCACAGCAGAAGTTACATTGTGGTTTAGAAAGCTATTGCCGAGATGTAGTTGGGACAGTTGGAGGAATTGTGGAAGGTTGTTCAAGGATTCCTTAGGTAATTGTGCATGATAGGGTTAGGATTGTTGTTAGGACTGTGATGACTAATCTTGACGGTTATCTTCAGTTAATCTGGGAACGTAGGTGTATTCAGAACTGTGTAAGGAAGAAGATGCAATAGGAATATTGCAATCTATTTGTTCCCTGTCAGTAAAAATGCTGTCATCTCAAGTCGTATTTTTCTTTATTAGTTGATTTTCTTCCCCAATGGCAGCTTGTTTTTTGCTTTTGAGTGGTAGGATGTTTTCCTGTAATGCCAGTTGTGAGTTTAGAGCTTGCTGGCATTGTGGCCAAAAATCTGAGAAAAACGATGACTCCATTATATCCAGTGAGAAAGGAATCTTTTGTACTACTTACTTTTAATTGCTAATTAATCTAAGTCCTTGGTAGTTTGAAAGAACGGAATAGCTTATGCCATCCTCTTCAGACCAGCATTTGCTACTCAGATGCGGAGACTGATAGAAGGGGTGATTTTTATTGTGATTTCTAGATGCAAGCAATCTTCCTGAGAGAGTGGGTAAGCATAGTCATTTTGTACAATGTGCTCTCCGGATTCAGGGAACGTGTGACACCTGTCGAACTGAGGAGCGATTTAGGACTTCCGTGCTTCTCGTGAAGGTCTTGCAGCCCAACCCAAAGCCCTCTTTGGGTTTTGTCTGACCGCTCTGCTTCAGCTTCTGTATTTAGTGATAACAGGTATTTTAGATCATCCAGGCAAGCAGCAGAGATCTTCTGTAGAGAAAGCTTGTTGACATTTGGAGATTATTTTAATTTCTTCTAGACCTTGTAAAATATGAGTTAATGAGATTAGACTGCAGCTTCCTTAATGGTGAAGCCTTAGCTCCAGTGCATTAGAACTCATTTTTTGGGGGCGTTACTCAGCACAGATAGGTAGGAATTTCCTGACACCAGGAAACCACCTCCCGAGGAGTGGGTAAGCAGATCTGCAGATGTACCAACTGAAACAGGGAACCAGATTTCTACTACAGGTCATTTCACAGCTTTTTCCTTGGGGGCTTTCTCACTTCCAGAGTCAAAACTCAAAAATGGAACAAACTGATTCAAAGCAATTCATTAATGACTGGCTTGATGTCTGTCAGGCTTCAGACAGCTGGAAAGGAGAAAAACACGTCTGCTCTAATGACTTCATTTTCACTAATTTTCTATAGCATGGGAGAACCTTTCCAGATTTTTGTTGTGCCATTGCTGAAACTGATAAAATTCTGGGTTCTCATAAGCAGATCACGTGTTGCTTAGCACTTAGTTTGCCAGTGATTCTGTTTTCTAAATAATAATAATAAAATTAGTGAAGAGTAGTATTTATTAGTACCTCTGCATATTGGTACCCCAGCTTTAAAATGAGTGTATTATCAAATCTGGATAACTTCTTTGTGCATACTTGGATCTCAGCTGGACAGCAGTCTCTGCTGCTATAGCTGTGCAGGCATTTTCTCTACTTCGGTAGTACCTACGTAGAAGTTACTCTTTTAACATCATTGCACTGTGACATGCAGTACCAGAATCAAAAACAGTAAGAGCTCTCTGCCGCTGCCCTGGTTGGAAGGTTGAGCCAAGGCATATGAATTTCTCTTACCCTGGTGTACGAGCAGGCAGAACTTGGTAGAGCAGAACTGATTTTTTTTTTTTTAAGTAGGGATGCTGCCTGTAGCTGTGGCTGTCTGTGCTGTTGGGATACTATTTGTATTAATTTCAGTTTTCAGTATCTTCCGTGTTTTCTGCAGTATGAAGAATTCCAGTCAACCTTAAATGTTGTTTTAAGTAATGTAGTTTAGAGCCCAGGCCAATGTGATCTTGCTACCTGTTATCTCAAATGACCAGAAAAACTATGTAATGTCTTATTGTACAGTGATTGTACAGGATTTGACTATGGTTATGCAAAAATATCCTCTACATGAAAACTATTCAGAAGCGATAGCTTTTAAGGAAATAAACGTTTGCTAGAGCCTTAATAAAAGGTGCACTGCAAGTTATATGATTGCCAGTTAATGCATGTAAAATATCCCTGCCAGGATCGTGGTCTGAAAGCGTGTGTAAGAGAAATGTGTTTTTAATGTATGTTGCATTGCACAGTTATGAAACTCTTCTAGGATAAATAATCCTTTTTTATTTTAGAAGTACAGTTCACATTTTTAATCTTTAAACAGAGTTATTTCTAAGCTTTTTTTAAAGGGCAGATTATAGAAATGTGAGAACTGCAGTGACGGTTAAATTTGTATGATCATGTGTGTTTCTTTTACATTTTATAATACTTGATGGTTTCAATTTTAAAAAGGAACTTTAAAATAATATTCTGGCATTCGATTTTTTTTTTGTGTGTGCAGAGTCTTTACTCTTCAACTGCTGTGTCAGCCTACATTTTGATTATAAGCTAGTAGGTTCTTTTTTTTTAAAAACTTGGTTTGGACAAAACATTGGAAAATACAGTTTTGTTGATTAAATCTGCAGTGTAAGAAGAATGACAAGTGTTATATAGATTTGCAGATAGAAGAACATGATTAAACAACCGGTACGTTTTTAAGATGATGCAATATTTATGTAACTTGATATTTGCTAAACTGGTAGGTCATTTAAATAGAAGAAATTCCCGTTTTATTTAGAAGTTAAAGAAATGAGTTCCTAAGCAAGTGGGGCAGGTACCATGGTATTGCCTCTCCTTCCACAGTCAGATCCCACTGTTTAAAGCGCTGCTTCTGAGTAATTTTGGTTCTTAGTGTGAAGGTGGGTTGTCTTTCATTGAAATGCACATTAAAAATAAATGTTGGGTTTTCTTCCTTCATATGTATCAAAATCTTGGCATTTGGTTATCCCTTTGGTTGGGTCTCTTTATAGAGCTTAAAGGAAGATTCCCTTAACTTTGGGAGAGGGATGCCTGTTGGGAAGCCCTATTGCACAGTGCTTGCTCAGGGGATTGAGCTGAAACGAGAGGTGGAGTTTCCATTGCCAGTTGGCATTTACTGCAGAAAAGTGCCCATGAAGTTGCACATCTGAACGGAGCTGTAGGTCTGTATATACAAAGTCCTCTTCTCTTTGGCTGGTTAATAGCAGTCGGAGCTTAAAGCTCCGTTATACAAGAGATGTTGGCCTCTTTAACCTTTCCAGCAAGTTAACTGTTTCATTTTTTTCATGCCCCTTCTGTGGGGCGTGAAATCTTAAAATTCTCTTCACGCCTAACCCTCTGTCACATAAGTGTTGTGGTGTGCGAGGTGTGGGTCTTACGCCTGCCTGTAGCGATGTGAAAGGGTGTGGGCAAGGGGAAGGCCCGTACTCTTTAATTTTAGAAACAAACAGTTAGAAACAATGTTTATTTTCAATATTACTAATTAAGTTCTTCACACTTCTTTAAGTCTACTCCTATGCCTTTCAACTAATATGGCAAGTAAATACGCAAGAAAAACCTAATTGATTGTGCTAATAACACTACTTAATATACACGTATATTCTCGAATAATCCTCAACATTGTTTTCTCTTGACACAGCACGTGCTTAGTGGTTTATTTCTGTGCACGTAGCCTGCGTTATCTATGGGGAAATATCTTAAATTTAGTGTCAGCTACTTTTATACAAGCAGTATGTAAAAGCCTCCAGTTTCCAGAATAGAATGGTTTCACTATGGACAGTTGGAAGGGACCTGCAAAGATCTGAGTCCAGCTTCTGACTGGAGTGTGCTGGCTGAGCTTGTGGAGGGGAGGCTTGCCCCGTGTCCTCCGTGAATGAAGCGTGAGCTTCCTGAGCAGGTGTGAACCATTCCAGAAGCCATAAAGGTACTGTCACCCAGAGTTGTCTCAGTGAGCTGAGCTGTTACCTGTAGTAGTTCTAGGCCTTGGAGTGGATTTGCATTTACTTTCTGGAATGAAAAGTAATAAAAGTGTTTGACTCGGATGGGAGGAGGGAAGAAAGGGCAGAGGGATACAGCTGGTTGTGGGTAGTGGGGAGATTTCTATAATTAAATCAGGAAGATGCATGCTTACCTTCTCTCACTTGCTTAAAACTACTGTAACCAATGGTGGGAGGGTCTCCCAAGATTTTGGGAAGTAGCCCATGTTTCCGACTTAAATTTCCCCATTAATTGTGCATTATTACATGTATTTCTATGAAATATGAAAGGTTTTTGCTTCCTTCAGGCAGTGTGATGGAGGAAGGAGAGGGGATCACAGGATAGAGAAGGCTTGTAATGCTAATCTGGGGCAAAGAAGTAAACCTCATAGTGGCTTTTTTTTTTTTTGTCTTCAGGTGGCACTAAATTGCAAACTTCCTATTGTAGCACAGCAGTATGTGATACTTGCCACACCTGCAAACCTGTATGTCAGGTACAAACTGACCAGTTAGTCGCAACTGGCTTGTAAGGTCATGGAGTTGGCGAGTGCCATGGGGTTGTTGTAAATGAGTTCTGGAAATGTTTTGATTCAAGCACAGCTTTGGGAGGGTTGCATACACAACTCATAAGTCCGTTGAAACTATCGCAGAGTTTTTGGGATGGAGAGAGGGATACTTGAGAATCACGTAATATCCTTTAACTAGTGACAGCTTTGCTGTATGCAGTCTATCTGGAATACTTAGATTGTTTTAATAGGATTATTTGTTTTGTCCCTCCCCTGTAAATTTAGTGTTAACAGCAAAAATATGGTTTGTGCAGTTAACTTTGCCCTGTGGTGTTTTGTGTCCTTCCAGACTGGTCTAGCAAGGCTTTCGAAACTGGGAAATGAAATTGTTGTACCCATGGACATAACTTTAGCTCTGACTTCAGTGAGTGACATCCCCTCCTTTCCACACCTATAACGTGTGTGTGCTCATTTTCCTACTGTCTGCAGCTGAAGAGGAGCTGCCCGTGGCATTCCTGTGGTTCAGGTTTTAGGCTGCTTTCCACCAGGAAGACTGTATGCTCTGCTTTTTCATGAACGTTTTTTTTTTTTCCCCGTACCCAGCGATTTACCTCTCCTACACCAACTTTGCGAGTTGCTTGTCACCCTCGTCTTAGGCAACTCCTGATGGTCACAGTGGCTTAGGTGTCCCTGAGCATTGCTTCTGCCTGTGCATGGCAGTGCTAAATAAATCATAGTGGCTTTCTAGAGGCACGCAAGTGTTCTTTTATTTGATCATGTCAGCAGTCAGGCTGACAACACCTCTCAAGGGAAAGTCTTTGTGTTGTATCACAACTAACATAACTCATATTTTTTTTTGCTTAATACCTTGACTGTAGAGGACAGCTACCCCTTACGCAGCTAGAGTATTAATAGCTGCTTCCCAGTAACTGTTGTCAGATCTTTGTGGACAGGACTGCGGTTACATGCATTTCCTGTTTTCAGGACGTTATTTGGTTGCTCTAATCGTTCTGGAAGGCCTCATGCAAGATCCTACTTGCTAACCAACTGTGCGTTACATTTCATTGACGAAGGTTTTTTCACTTAGTGGTTTTATACTTAGCTTGGCGCTCTTAAAACCTGTTTCACTAACCTAGAGCTACGGTTTTTGTTTAAAAGGAATATTACATTTTCCAGATATCACTGTCATTATTTGCTTGAAGTTTATCACTATCTGTAGCTTTCGTTATAGATAGATCGTGATACAACTATAGCTTTAGACGGCGATAGCTTTTTGATAGTGAAAGCAAGTAGCAGCATTAGGATGTGAATGCTGAAAATAGCATTTCTCAAACTTTAAAAAACTGTTCCAGTGATCTGCAGAGATAGCAGGGAGATTCAGACTTGGGTTAATGAAAACGGGTAATAAAAGGGGGAATTGCTTGATCCAGTACTGAGTCCTGAACAAAAATCACAACAGCATCCAACTGCCCCCTGCATTTTGCTGGATCCCTTTCTTCATTTGTCAAGTGCTTCTGATCTTGTTGAAAACATTTCTATTTTGGAG
Source organism: Cygnus olor (assembly GCF_009769625.2). NCBI lineage: Eukaryota > Metazoa > Chordata > Aves > Anseriformes > Anatidae > Cygnus > Cygnus olor. The sequence continues at coordinate 117,423,434 of NC_049169.1, read as the reverse complement.
AGAAAAATTATCAGACACTTTTTTGAGAACTAAGAACACTTCAATACAAGAGGTGATAGGGGCTATTTATATGTATTTTGGAAAGAATTAAGTCAGAGCTAGAAGCCTACCAGTTGGGTGAATGATGCAGCAGAAAGCAAGCTCCGTGCTTCTACCCATTTGAATGCAAGTGGGGAGAATGTCTTTGGGGAAAAAATGCTGTGAACAATTACTTGGAACAGAGTGCTTTTAGAGAACTTGAGAAGGAAGCCTAGCATTATAAAACTTTAAAAAATATCCTTTCTAATGTAACTGCTGTGATTCCTGAATGCCTGTTTTTCTTGTAGCATTTTGTTAGCTCTTGAGATCAGAGCTGCTCATTCATTTGGTACCATGCTATGGGTGGCAGTGCGTGTCGGGCAGAAGACATTGGAAGTTACTTAAAAAGTAATATCCAATCTCTTTTTTTTTTTCCTTCAATGTAAGTTGCTTGTTAACAGAAAGTTATGAATAGCTGTTTAATTTTTTGCTTCAAAAACTTTTGATGTTTTTACATAAAGTTTTGGAAGCACATCACAGATCATGTAATTGTGATGACATTCTGTGAATGTTCATGCTCTTTTACTCCTTCATTTTTATTTTCTGAGTGTTGCTAAACTAAAATTTCTCTCCAAGTTTAGGAGAAAATTGTTTCACAAATGAGCTTTGAAGAGCTGTTAGCTTTGTGTAAAGCAAAGCTAGTTTGTATAAGGAAGGGAAGCTTCAGTTACGTTAGCAGAGACTGACATACCTGCAGTGTTAGTACTTGTCTTGTTCAAGTAATGCTGGAATTAAAAACAAAACATAATCTGAAAGACAACAACAGGTGGGCTTGGTTCTTAATAAACTAAAAAAAAATCTGGTTTAAAAAAAAAAAAGCATTTCTTCATTAATTAATATTTTTAAATCAAGATTCTCTAAAGAGAATCCAAACACTGAATCCCACATGTATTTACATTGTTGAGGCTGGCCAGGTTTCAAATATTGTCTGTGGTTTTTGGGTCTGCAGTTAGCGCTCTCCACTTAAAGACAATGTATTTGCCTCTTCTCTGGACAGTAGAGATGCCATAGTTCAAAATCTTAAGAAGTTAGTTCAGTCTTGTACCCAAGCTTTCCCAAAGACTGTAATCCAGAAGAGCCTGAAGGACATAAGCCCCTTGTTTCAGTTTAGCTCTTTATAGTAAGTAAATGGTATTGGTCTGTCACACTCAGATAGAAATTGCTTTCAGAAATCCTGTGCAGGGTCTTTTAGAGAGAACACAAAGAATATGTAGGTTTACATGAGGGTTTCTAGCTGCTTTTGAAGCCTATCCCTTCATGTTGCAGGCGGTTGTGTCACAGATCTCATTACATTTATGAGATGTCCCCATCTTAAAAGTAGTAACGCTTTTTGGCCACTTCTGCTTCCATTTAAACGCTGTGCAAGATCCTAGTTTTCTGAATCTTAGAATCCTTTTTTAATCCTGTAGATAGATGTGTTGAGGTGCTACTGATATTTCTGCCTTCAGAATAGGTTGTTCTCCATCTCTTGTAGCCCAAGAGCTTGGGAGCAGCGAGTGAAACTACAAGGAAGCAAACTCAGAACAAATGGAAGGAAGATGGTTCCTTGCAGTTAACCAGAGGAACTGCTTGCTGCTGTATGTTGTTGATGTTAAATGATTGGACATGGTTTAAAAAAGCAGTGGGACAAAATGGAAGGAAAATCCATTAAGAGATGTTAACATCAGCTGTACCACCTGCGTGCAGGAAGTTCCTGAACTTACACTGCTGCAGCTTGGGAAAATATTAAAGAAAATGTTACATGCTGGCTTCTTCCCTTTGTTTCTTATTCAAGAATGTGTACTCATGAAAAGGCTGTGCTAATCTTTTATTATTGCTATTTTAGTACATGTGCTGTCGAAGTGAACATGGAGACAGGGTGTTGGGCTGGATAGACTGTTGGTCAGACTTGGCATGCTTGTCTCATTTTATCTTTGGAAATTTATCATCTGGTGAATTCCAGAATTGCGTATGCTTTTTTTGTCTTTATCTGCTCTGTGTTGGCAGCATATACTCATCTTGCTTTGTTGCATTGTAATCCAATAATTAATGTACTTAAGGTTTGTGATGATTTTTATGACTGTTGCAAAGTTCAGGATCTCGTATGGTTGCGTACAGTTGTACAGCTACATGCCCCCTAGGTTTACCTTTGCAAAATGTGCCTGTGACATGCCGATAGGTGTATTTCTAAGTTGTAACGTCCTCACCTCATTTATAGCTGATGGACCTAAAGTAATACTGTAAATTCAGTCCAAAGGCCACTATCGTGTCACTGCAAATTGTAGAGATAATGATAGGCTGCCACCGAGCAGTGCACTTCAGAGGTAAAAATCTGTAATATTATGTTGTGTCTTGTGTTTCTGGGACACTATTAAATACCTGTGAGAATGGATTTTAGGTAGAGCTTCATCTGACCCACAGAAAAAATGAAACCATGTTGGACTGTGTGCAAAAATAGTGCAGGAAACTGTGATCCAGAGTCTCAACTCCCATTCCATTATTACAGAGAAGGAATAAATTTTGACAAAAGTATTTATGCCTGCTGCACCTGGTGGTCTCATATGCAGTGGTATAACTGTGCTGCTAAATATTAGGAGATAAGGAGAACGGAGTTGAGGTTCTGCTCCTTTTAGGTTACTTGGGTGTGAGGGGGCCTAGTATGAAGTTGGCAGCCAAATCTTTACATCTGGAGATAAGAAATAAAATGAACAAAAAAAGTACTTGGTTGTAATATTCCACAAATACTTCGCTTTCCACATATTCAGTGGAAAAAATAATTTTTGTTTTGATTTTTTTTTCCTCCCCTTCTTACGGTAAACTAAGAATCAGGTCTCTGTGGTTGGTCCTACTAGCCTGCAAAGAGACTAACAGAAATTAAACCTTATACCTGCCACTTGCAATACTTTATTTGCAAATGTGCTTTCCCCTCTCTGCACTCTGATTCTAGGATTCTTTGTCTTTGCTCTTTTCCGTGGCTTGCACTTACACTTTTTCTTCAGGCCTGGGCCTTCCGTCTTCGCCTGTCAATGACTCTGCTTACAAAGCTCTTCCACCTGCTCAGCATGTGGAGCAGGGGGAACAGGAGGGAAGAGAGAAAGTCCCCTCCTGGCTGTCCCTGGCCCCAGTCAGCGCTACCTGGCTCTGGCTGCATGGGCCAGGAGAGCTGCTTCAGTTATATTTACTCTCAATTTAAGGAACTGTCTTTTTAACAACAACAAAAAAAAATCTTTAGAGACTTTACGGCCTGGGTCATATGTTGGTGGTTTTGCAATCTGATTTTTTTTGCATTTCAGAAACTATTTTTCCTGTAAAGATCCTGAAGTTCCTTCTAAGACTTTGGAATTAATATATACATGAAATTGCTGATGTCTGCCACCGTAAACAGTGCGGGAATTGGTCCTTCGCCAGCTAAAGGCCTGAGTCTTTGCAGCTTCAATTGAAGAGTCAACTTCTTAACAAAATACTTCATCTTTTGTGGATTAAATCCAGTTGAATATAATACATCCATAAAAAGGAGAAGCTTGTCAATAAATGTCTGAAATACATATCATTCACTTATTTGTGTCATCATTTCATTTTAAATGCAAGCCCTACAATAACATCTTGATCTTCCAAATGTATTTTATGTATGAATCACATGAGCATACTGGTTTATGAATGGTGGTAATAGCATTTGAACTTTCTGACATCAAATGCTGAATTGCACACCTTTTTGGAATACTTTGTCCCATTTCAAATCTCTGGTGATGGATCTTGTACCTCAGTGGGTTTATAAAATGCTGTTAGATTATTGTTAAAGAATTTTGAATTTTCTCCCCAGTTGTGAGAAACAAGCATTGATTTCAGTGCTTAGAGATACTGATTCAGTTGTTCTGAAAGTCAGTATGGGTGCAACACAAGGTAAACATCAAGTTAAAGATTTGCTTTCTGTACAGTGGAATTCCACTTACCTTGTGCAAATGTTCATTTTTAAAAAGTCTACAAATAGTCATTTTTAGGAGCTAAGATGGTCATTATAGTTTAGGACAGGCAAAAGTAATCAACAGTATGGGCAGTGAGCTACCTGTAAGCTTTAAAAAAAAAATAATATTTTAGAGAAGTTTGGCTGGTTTGGAGGATTGGGGGTGTGTTGCTTTTGTGTTGTTTTTCCTGATATGTAATAACTTACTTTTGAGGTAACTTTGTGATCCATTCATAAAATTCTAGAGTTGATCATGGTTTGAAGATAAGGATGCTATTCTTGTTTCCGATCATTTCAAAAATTCTTAACCTATACTGTTTAAATAGGTTTTGAATGCAACCTTTTAAATATTATTAGATTTATAAGGACTTAAGTGTAACTGTTTGTAGAATCCCTTGTTACCGAGTGCTGTTCCCAATATTGTTTGAGTTGGTGACTTCTTGTCCCCGAGTATTACAGCATCGTGCAGTAAGCTGTCCAGGTTAGGCCCAAGAGAAAGGGGTTATTGTACTTTTACCAGCTGGACATGGTAGAAAAGAACATTTGCAAATCCTGCTGTTGGAAGGAATAGCAGCATGATGGAATTGAGAGGAAATTGTAATTCAGGCTAGGTTTGTTAGTGTTCAGCCAAGATAGATGGTGAGATGGCCCCAAACTCCTCAGGGCTTTCCTCTAAAGGATTGCAGTCTTCTTTGTGTGTGTGTAGTATGTGTGTATAATATTATTTTCATTAATCACAAAATCCACCTTGCCTTCACAGGGTTATACACTCCTTGCGGGTTAGGAAAAGGATAGGTAGAGTCAAGTCCTCTGTATATGAGTAGGAGCTTAGTCTGTGTCATTCAGCCTCTCTCCTACTGTGAATCGTTGTGGTGACTGCTGGCTTAAAAGTGGGGTTGACTCTGGAAACTGGTATTTAAGGCACTTGCTATGAGTACTGACCACTCAATTTAACGTTTTTGTTTTGAATTGGACAAAGTCCTGATTCTTGGTCTTTCATGTCCTAGATGAGTGGGTTTATTGGATGTTTATTGGATGTGTGAAGTTTCTGAGCATTTTTTTTAACCCTGTGACAGTAGAATTGTTTTCTGGGCTGCTGTATTTATTAGAAGCTGTGTCCTGTAAAGCTGCCTCTGTTTTCTAGTCCAATAGCACCTATCAAAACACATAGAGATACATAGAGGAGCCGTGTGAAGCTGGATATATACATGCTTTTCCACTTGTATCTGTCAATATCCATCTCTATGTCAGATAGCAAATTTGGTAGGGCTCTGGAAGCATCATTCTGCAAGGAAGCCTTGTGCCCTGTTCAGATAATGAAACCAGTCTCTGTTGAGAGCCTGGGTGGCCATTCAGCCTGTGGCTACTGGATTCTTCAGGATGTGTTGCCCCTGGAAATTCAGTACAAAGTTTCCCTTCTCAGAGGGCTCTGTTGGCAAGTTCCCAAGAAACATCTGAGTTGCTGTTGTTGCCCTGAAATCTGTGCGAGCGCTCCCCCCACGCCCCGCATTGCTGCATGGCGCAAGCAGATGCTATTGCTTGCCTTGTTGAATGAGGCACAGCAGCTCCTCCATCCAGTAGCGGGGCTGCTTATTAGTTGTGTGACTCTATCAGAGGCTGTATCCCTCCTGCTTCCCCGCTCTAATTGCTCGCAGCTCAGAATACCCCATAAGGTGGGAGAGGTGAGGGATTAGGGCGGGCATTTGCAGGCATTAGCAGTGAGGAGCTGCAGCTCTTCATGGGAATTATTGTGGTGCTTTTCAAGGTGACTGGGCATAAAGTTCTTCTCCAAAGCATTTTCCTATGCAAGCTGGTTTTCATGCACGTTTGGTTATATTCCAGTGTTGCTGACATTTATAGTTGAGTGGCTTCCTCGCTGTCTAAGCATAATTAAGCAGGCAGCGGAGGAGTGGATATATATGAATGGTTGTGGAAAAGGAGGATGATATGTAGAGAGGTACCCGCATGTGAGATTTCAGTGATACAATTAAAAAAAAAAAGTCTTTGCAGGGAGCTGCTCTTAGTATACTGGCTATGCTAACTCGAAAGGTACCAGATTCTGAGGGTCCTGGAAATAATGGTACTTCAGTACTTGAAACCAAGGTCCTTCCATTTACAGAATTTTTGCTCATTGTGTCTAAATGTGGCTTTACCAATTTTGTGTCTCCTGTGGCGCTGAAAATTCCCTATTTTCCAGCCTACTAACATCAGTTTTTAAGCTTTCTTCATAAACAGCTTCTGTCCCATTTTCATCTCCATCCTTCTAAAATAAATCTTCTCCTTGTATTTCAGACTAACCTATCAATAATACTGAGTTCTGAAAATTGAGCTACCTCTGATGCTTGAACCCCTTTGGAACTGAATTTTAGACTGTTCAAGTTTAACAGAGCAGAGCAATTGCCAATTTTTAATATTTTTATAGTAGCTACACATCTGCATAATCGTGCATTTAAACAACACTGAAAAATCATTCTGTTCAATCTGAAACTAAGTATTTTCTCATATTATTTTTGTCCGTCTTTGTAGACAATTTCTTATGGACATGTATGTACATTGTTCTCTTTTCAATACTTTTATTCATAACTTTTTTTTCAAGCATCTTTAGTCACTTCTTTGTTGCCTGCCTTGTATTTGATAGCTGATAGTCACTGTTGTGTTTCCCAAGACTTGTGTCCAGATCAGCAGTTTTTTGCATGAATAACAGTTATTAAGTTGTAAACTTTTTTTCTTAAGTAAACTAGGCAGCTGTTAATGCAAACTCTGGCTTTAGTTGGTCTTCCCACCGTGTTGATTTAATTTTATTTCCAAAGTTATTTACACAATGAAATCAGTAACGCAATTTAGTTGATGTTTGGATGTTTGATATCTCACTAAAATCTTTATGAAAATCTTTAGCCTCCCAGGTACAACTGATTTAACGTTTTCAAAAGGATAAGTTTGTCTGTTGGAGTTAACTGAAGGGTCATGTCCTCACATCTTGGTTGTGATGTCCTGTGTTCAGTATAGTTCCGAGTTGCTAGAATAAAATCAAATTAATTAGTCTAAAACTTTATTGTGTAGTGAACTATTCATTAGCACTAGAACAGTTGCAAAATTAAGGTGCTGAAATCCAACTCAAAACATAATTACTGTGGTGAGAATAACAAAAAATTCTGCCTATATTCTCTGGTAAAAAATCTGCCATTTCAATTGCCTGTGAAAAATCTACTGCTTGCTTAAAAAAAATAACATTAAAAAAAAGTCTATCTATATAAAAATAGAATGCAGGATTTGGCGTGATGAAATTCCATACAATATTTGTCATATCTCTTGGGTCTCCAGATTATGAAATGTTTTCCAAGTACAGGATAGAGAACATTCTGTTCACTGGTCGTTCAGAATCTGTTTTAATTTCCTGTATAATTATGTGTGTGTGTACATTCATACGTACATGAATTTATACATTTGTAAGTACATCTCACCGTATTTAAAACAAATAGCAGGGGTTTGGATCCTAAAGGTGATCTCAGAATTAATGCAGGGTGATTCACTACATTAACTTCAGACAACTAATTATCCATCAAAATGCCCTTAGTTATGCACACCATCAGCTGAAAACCACAGAGCTTCCCATATTCCCTTTGAGAAGTCTGTGCTATTGAGCTTACACCTGTGGCAGAAAGCACTCAAAGATGCTGGGGTTAATACCCAGTGTTCTTCATCTGCTGATGGCAAGTTTGTTTTTCCCCACTCCGCTAAAATGTCACTTTTCTCCACTTGCCATTGATTTACATATATGCTATTTTGTATGCTGCTCTGCAGTTCTGTGCTTTTCATGAAGTATTACCTCCCATTTTTCAATGATAATTGGCTTCAGGAAGAAGTATTTCTGAGTTCCTAGTGTCTTCTTTTCTCCATCTGATTGTAGCACTTGTTTTGGTGATAGTATTTCTCTGCAGTAGGTTTCTAAATTGTTTTTTTTTATTTTACTGTTCGTTTCTTATGGTGATGGTGTGCTTCTTTCATTCTACAACATTTTTTGTTTGTGACATTTACCTTTCAGATAGTTTTTATGTTAATTTTCACTTGTAAATTCAGCAACCGTGATTGTACTTCTGCCATTTGCTTCTTCATCCTCTCTCTCTTCTCCTTCCATTTTCTACTGACATTAATACTTGTAACAAATATTTTTTTTCAAATGATGGCTTACCATAGAAAAGTTCGAGACTGCAGCAGTGGCTTTTTAAGAAACTTAATTGGTACTGAGTTATGCATGTAGCTAACACGTAACTGCTTGTTCTTCTTTCTTGCTTGCAGTGTTTATTCTTGTGAGCCAGTTCATGGAGCGGTAGCCAGGGGAAAATAAATTGGCCAAAGCTGGTGATGCATCTCTTGAGAAATCACGTGCAGAGAGGATTAGTTTCCATTGCTGTAAAGTTCTTACTGTCCCTGAAACAACAAGGGCTTCTGATCATCTTAGTATTGCTAGTAGATAAAAATTAAATTCCTGACATTCAAATATATTAGGGAAATTTTTGCTAAAACAAAAATACTGCAGAGGTCAGTTCATTTTTTTTTTTCCTCGAGGCCTAAGCTGATTTGGGCATGAGCACGTTTGTGTCCAGCACACGGTGCTTTAGAGGCCGTTGTATAATATGGCCCACGTTTGAAACACAACAAGAGCAAACTTGTGTTAACATGAGAGAGAAACTTTATTTAGAACACAATATGAGCTTCACAGAGAGAGAGAGAGTATATAAAGAAGTCTTGAAAGCTCTGCTGGGAATTAATACCGAGTATGAAAGTAAGGGAAGTTTAGAGTATTGTGCCAGCCACAGAGAAGGAGAGCCTTTAGTGGAAGATATGCTGAATTAATATAGGTTACCTTTCATCAAATATGAATCGTATGCTTTTCTTTGTGGAAGTATATGAACTGTTCTTTTTAGTCATCAATAGCTCAGGAGTTGGTGTTTATCCAGGCAGTCATTGATGGGGGAGAATGGTTTAACTTGTGAAGAATTTGGGCTACTCTTTTTTCTCTTGGCTTAGCTGAAGGTAGCCTTGAAGGTAGACTTCTGTTGTTGCAGAGCAGGAACTAGAAGGAAATCAAGAGGTTCTTGGGATGGTAGCTGGCACTGTTGTTTGAAAATAGAGTGCATTTCAGTGACCCGTGGCATGGAGGAAGAATGGAGGAGCAGCCTTTCAGAATACCCGCTTTTGAGACTGAGGTGGGGAGAATGGGCCCAGCACATCCATAGATGCCTGCTTTCCTGGTCTGAAGATAGCCCTCAGACCGACTGGCAGGAGACTGTGATCATCACTCCAGTATCCAGCACTGTCTACAGAATTACTTTCTTTTCCAGAAGGTTAAAATATCCCTTAAGAGCTAATTAACATTTCATTTCTAAGCATTAGTGTAGTCTTCCATTTGTGAAGAGTCTGCTGGTGTCTACTAAGGTTTTCTCACGCAATTTTTTCGTGCTTCTAGTTCTCATTACGTGCCTGCAAAGCCTGAACGTTCAGATTATTTCTTCCTAGAGAAGCAAGAAGAAAAAAGCAGGAACTGTTTTTTAGTTTTTGTTTCATGCACATATAAATAATGCTTAGTATTTTTGTGTTCTGGTCTTTAAGGCTCTAGGAACATCTTGGGTGTTTGAATTTTTCGTTTTACACTGTTGCCTGCTTCGGCTTGAACTGTTGATGTAGTTTTTGGCTTTCTGTGGTTGTCTTTTTCAATTTCAAGTAAAAAAAATTGCTGTATCAGTGCACTCTTCCATTTTCATACCATTAATGTATTAAAAAATGAATAATTTACATTTCGCTATGTTTAGTCATTTAGTCCTGCCACTGCCATCTTAGCCAATTGCGCTCATCGAGAGTAAGGAAGGACATCATTACATCATCTTCTTTATAAACAAAAAAGGCTGTGCTATTCCATCCCCCTCTGCCCTTTAAGCTGTTTAACAGTAGTTTGAATTTGTGCTGTAAATTACAAATAATTGCAACCAAATTTGAAAACATTTTTTCTATGTATTAGATGATGCAGAAATAACATTGCCCTACATTCTCCTTTACCAAGTAGATCTGTAGGATGTATGTATCAGTGGCTCTTGTATAAAATACTTTGACTCCTGATTTTATCTGTTGGATTTTTTTTTCTTACAGTGTATTCCCAACTCTACAGTCTTTCTTCATGAAAAGAAATCATGCTCTTAATAGCCAAAATAAGCTTTTCTTTTTTTCTCCTGTGGAAAAGGGGGAAAAAAGTAACATTTATTTTAGTACTCCACAGAAACTTAATGAAAAGCTCTTGCAAAAGAGGGAAAAAATTACTCCAATTCCTTTCTGTTTGTAGTAATAAGTAGCGAACGTACAGGGGTTTGGTAGTGCTTTTTTTTAGGTAATGATTTTTTTCTCTTATAAACACATAGGAATGTTTTGTGAGCTTTTTCCTAGTTGATAAATACATAAAAATAAGTTGTTGTTTTGTTTTTCCTTCACTGGGTTGTATTTAAACTTGCCCTTGGAATTGATTGTTGAATTTGTCAAATCAGACTTTCCACCGTAACTGGCTCTGAAGCCATAAGAGGAGTTTTGTAACCGTCTTGTTAGAAGTGTTGGCAGTGGTGTGTTACTTAAGTTTGCTTTTAATCAAGCAGGTGGCAGGCAACATGGGTATTATCGTGCTTTTATTTATTTTTTACCTCATAAGCAGTAGCTTCTTTTCCTGAAGCCGTTCCTGCATGCGTTTCTTGCTTCTGCTCCAGTTGCCATGCTGCAAAGTAGCTGCTGGTGATTGTTTTGCCAAGTTTTTAAATTTTTCAGGTTTCCCTTTTATCTTCGTGTGGCCTTGAACAAAGGGAAGGAAGTGGACGATGCTGTGTAGCAATCTTCCTTTTCATTTCAGGGTCTTTCTCCTCCTTGTTACCTTGTCAATGCTAACAATGCTCAAGCTCCATTGGGTGTGCTTATTTCCCTGCATGGTGTGTATTTATAACAGTACTTAGAAATCTGAGTTTTGTTTTTAGTTATTTCACTTGTAGCTTTCTTAGAATTCTCGGTGCATCAGGATGTTTTAAATCGCTTGCACAAGTGGTGTCATAGATGGCCTTTGCAGTTCCAGGTTTAGTGAAATGAGATCTTCTGATCGCAAACACAGATAGCGGTGACCTCCCTCTTCAAAACGCTTTGCATCTGTCATGCAGCCAACAGCAGCTATCTCTTACCTCTGCAGAAAAATACCTGTTCCTTTCTAAAGTTAATGGAAGGGTCTGGTGGGGAAGAAAGTTTCTCAACCCAGACTGAAGTTGACCAGATCAGTTTGTCTAGGTGGATCTGCTTTGGCTGGTAGGAAGAGGTGTAAAGCAAGGGGTGCTCTTGCTTTTGGTTTCTGTTTCATTGGGTTAGAACGTGCTAGAAGACCGTTGAAAAGTCACGTGAAATAACCCGCCCAAATATGAGTGTGCTCAAGTGTAAGTGCTTTCCTGACAGCGCTCTTTGTCGGTTGGAGACCAGCTGAGACCGCCGTGTGCTTGATGGCACTGCCAGATTGCTCCAACAGTTAACTGTTACTGAAGGGGAAGTTCTGGTTTGCAGCTGTGGTGTCCAAGCCTTGCCTTCTGCTGGCAGCAGTGTTTGTAAGATGGTTTAGCTGGGTCTTCAGAGTGTGTTCAAAGACAAAGGGAAAATGTGCCTCGCTGAGAGTTGGTCAGAGTTCTGGGAAAGACTTGGACCCAGCTCGTTGTGTCCCTGCTTTGTACAGAGCTTCAAATGCATCTTTTAATGAGGATTTACTTGGAAAGGGACGGGAGTGTTAAGGGTCCCTGGATGCGTAGCTGTTTAAGTGCATATGATTTATAACTTCCTTGAAGATGCTGTATGGAAAAATCCTGTTATATTTGTTCATAAAGTCAAGTTCCCCTTAAATACCTGTAGCTGTCTACTTAAAGAAATAAAATAACCCCAAGTTCCTCTCCAACTAAATGTTCAAGCTGCCAGTTGTGGTAGCAGCTTCTATGTGCTCTGAGCAGTGACTGAACTGTGGAAGACAATGTTCATTTCAGAAAATGTCGTAGCATGAGCATTCTCTTCAGTTCCAGCAGGTACAGGGTGTCATCAGAAAATGGGAGGTCTGTCTGCAAATTCTGTCCATGATAGTAATGTTAGAGGCACCAGCAAGGATTGTCTTAGATTTGTACAAATCCAGAGATGACACCAAAAGGTGGGGAGAGGAATCCAGGCACAAAAAGCAAAATAATGCACTAGAACATTTGCAGATGGCAGTGGGTTCAGTGGATGAGCCTGAATGCTGAGAATTGGCTCAAACACACACAATAATTTTAAGAAATTCACTTTAAGCTTGCGTGCTTTGGTTCTGATTCCAGGGTTAATTTTCTTTAGATTGAGAGTTGGCTGACTTCGAGAAGTATTTATAGGGGATGGGAATAAAATTAAAGGAGTAGTAGCTTTGATTAATTGTCAGCAAAATCTCAGTCTTTTCAACGCAGTTTGGTGAGTCAAAACTTGCAGCATTAATGAAAATTTCTGCACCAGGTTTTATTTATATATATATATATATATATATATATATATAGGCAACTGCATTTCTCAATTTAATATCTTGAATATGGCCAAATACCTGCAGTTTGAAATATGTAATTTAAATGGATTTATCATGTTGTTTCAATACCATACATACACCTAATAAATTTAATACAGATGTGATCCATTTTGCTGCAGTTCTGCAGCAGCATAGCTTTGTCTTTATCAACCAGAACTTCTGGTTTTGAAAACAGACCTAAAAGAAGGTTACAGCCAAGAACCACTCATCCAGTCACTTACATGGCTTTTTGTCCATTGAGTGCACTGAGACCTATCTCATAGCTTTCACTTTGGAAAAATAATGTTAAAACTAGCATAGCAAGGTAAAAACAAAAAATTAAAATACCTATTAGATCAGTGATTTGTATTCTCCACTGATTTTTTAACTATTTCATAATATTTCCTTATGTTTTGATGACATTTCTCATTTTGAGCATTAATATAAGCGTGCATAAAGTAAATCACAAATATGGCCAAACCGACTAATTTAGAAATTGAAATATTACAGGATAGATTGACATGTTCCCCCCTATTATTAATAGTTTTAATGAAACAACTTTACAAATTGTCATTTTAGACTAAATATTAAGGTTGCTGTAATAAATTGCAATCAAGCAGTTCGTAATTGCAACCAAATTTGACATATAGTTAAACCATGAATTGTTGGAAACCAGGGACTAGCCAGCTGGAGTTGGAATTCACTGGAATTCCAACAAGCTTTTGAGAGCAGTGAAGTCTTCTGCCAGCTCAAATGAATTTCCCTTCCGTTTAAGTTTGTTCAGCTACTTCACTTTAATGGCTGGTATGTTCAGAATCAAGAATCTGGAAGTTCAAAAAGTTGGGAAACTTTGATTTGTTATTTTTCCCAGCCTTTCAGTAGGGTCATGAGGTAAGAATATCAGAGGTTAAGGATCATGACCATTGTGATGAAGAGAAGACACTAGTTCGTTGGTGTATTAAAAAAGCACTGAATATGCTGCAGTTGTGTGTGCTGCTTACAAACGTCTAGGGCAACTTCTCTCAAAGTAAAATTCTTTTCTATTTGAATTCAGGTTTCTAACTTTAGCTCAGTCTACAGTGAGTGTGCAGTAAGTGGAGGGTAGTAAGAGTACACTTTGTGACATGACAGAGGTATGCGAAGAGTTAGCTTAGCATATATTTCCCAAATATCTATGTGAATTGCCCAAGCAAGTATGTTAAGGTGCTGTATTCAGCTTCAGCTGTGAAGCTGTGTTTCAGCTTAGTAAAAACTAATGAAGTGTTTGGTATAATGAAACGTGAATCCTTTAGAAAAAAACACAATGGGAATAAAATGACTTAGAGGGGATTCTTTCTTGCAGATTGGAAAAAATGAATGAAATATTTTATTTTTAAATAAATTTCATTTTGTTTTGTGTTTGGGTAATCAAATATTTCTGGAATCAAGAGATAAACCAGAGAAAACTTCAGTTATTCACTTACTATCAGTTTGTATTAGAATCGTGAACTTAAAAAAACTATTGTAATACTTCATCTCTTCTTCAAGAACTAATGCTAACTATAAGATATTTGGAGTGTAGACTTCTTCCATTGGAGAGCAACAATTCTGTTACTTCTCAGAAAATGTATTATTTGCTTTAGTTAAATACAGTATTTTGAAAACCCTGTATTTCTTTTTCCCAGGCTGTTCGCTGCTATGAATCGCTAATTTTGAAAGCTGAAGGAAAGGTCGAGTCTGATTTCTTTTGTCAGTTAGGTCACTTCAACCTCTTATTGGAAGATTATCCAAAAGGTAAGTGGCTTTTATTTTTTAGTATTTCTGGTAAATATCTTTGGGGGATTGTCATTTGATGTAGGTGATAAATTAGAATCAAAAACATTTGGATAACTCACTATTTTCTCGGCTTGTATTATATTTCAAAGCCCATAACAGAGTAAGACTGATGTCTTTATGAAAGCACAGTTGTATTCTAACTTCTTGATCTCTTTTTTTAAATTGAATTTTAATTGGGGAAAAAAAAAACACGCCAAAAGCATAATATGCTGCTGATGCAGGTGCGAATATGAAATTTATGTAGTTTACTATATAATAATACCACGCTGCTTGTTTTATTTTTCTGGGTCGCTATACGACTACAAAGTGTTGAACTCGTACCTCTGAAGGATTCTTTTTTGGGGTGGGACAGATGGGAACTGCAGAAGCTAACAGTGCTGTAGAGACACAGGTGTGTAGAGTGAGCACCTGTCCTAGATGGGCCTCGTGTTTTTGGCCTTCATGTTTGTCCACAATCTCAACAGGTTAGACCAGGCTGAAAATGTTAATTTAAAAGCAAAAAACAGCATTTAATGGGTGTTTTCAAGTTCTGTTTTAAACACTGAGTGGGAGAATGGGTGTGTGGGTTTTCTGTGGGGAGGCGTTGTTATTTTAGGTCTGTTTCTTCAGGCTTTTAAATTATTAAAAGCTTTTTGCCATCGTTTCAGCCCCTGAACATATAACTTAATGTACATTTGTGCTTTGCTGTATATGGGTCAGTAGACTGCTTTTTTTGGTAGAGGTGTTGATTTGAAAGGTACCCTGCTGTGTTGCTTCCTGAGGCGTGGGGCTACATCTTCAGCTTGTCCTGTTGGCTGTTGATTGCATGCTCATTGTCAGCCTGGCATCTGATAGCTGCCTCCTTCCAGTGGTTGTGGAGTGTTTAGATGAGCCAAAAGTCTGTGTCTAATGTAAAACTGTATGAGTTAGGGTTCCTGGAAGCCTATCTTGTCTTTGTTTTTTAGGTGACGGATGTTTCAATTTGTTACTACTAGGGAGGAATTTCCAGTATGTAAATTTAGAAAGCTTTGTATGATCATTATTGTCCACCTTTTTCTACTGAATACATGGGGGAGCTTAGGTACCTTTGTACCCACAGCTTGTACCTACTACGCCCTGTCCAGCAGGTATGATGTAATGTAACCATGGATGTTTCAGATTCCGTAGGCATGGCAAAACCTTAAGGGAACGTTGTGGTATGTTGCCTATAGAGTTTCCTGAAGAGTGGTCTGACTTCATGCATTTTAAACTTTTAAAAAAATTATGTAAGAAAAGTCTGCCACTCCCTCTGCAAATAAGTTATACTGTTGTTTCTGATCAGCCTAATACAACTTGGCATGGTGTGACTGCAGAATGGCTTATTGCATATACCAGTTACGCAGAACTGTAAACAAGCATGAGCATAAGAAATATTTAGATATAAAAACTTGTATTAACATACTGGTATTTTCTTAGATGCTGCTTTAAAGTCACATCTAAATCATGAAGTCTCAAAAAGTGAGAAAACCAAGTTAGTAGTGAAATACTTGGATTAAGGGAAAAAAAGATAGTATATTCAAACAAATGGTGTAGTGGAGAAACTAATACTAAAGGAATTTTGATGGATGGGAAATACAGCAGTGGCTCAAGGAAGTTAGTTTTTTTGATTTCATTGAGGAACACGTTTTTGTTCACAGGATTTGTTGACATTCAGTACCAATGACTGTAAAAGTATTATTCACGATGCAAAAAAAAAAAAAAGTATTCTTTAATTATTTCACCTTTTCAGTCTGAAAGAACTAGAGTGCTGGTGCATTGCGTTGTAAATTTATAGTGCGAATAAGTTTGTTCCATTCTGTAAACTTAAATTCTGACGCTCTTAATTATCAAACACACTAACTGCAATTATGGTTAATTTTTTAAATATTTGAGATCTGAAAAGTAAAGGGAGTCCAGGAATGCACTCCCTGACTAATCTGATTTTTAAGTCTTGAAGTTCCAGAACTGTAAAATGCTGCAGCAGGCCATTCAGAACTACAATGTGTCTAGTCTGAGATTAGTTTTGGATAAAGTTGTGGAGAAGTTGATGAAGAATGTAATTAATAAAATATCACGAGTAGTATGACTAATGCTAAACAACTTTTTTTTCCCCTTGGAAGCCTGTTAGTTATTTTATTAACTACCTTTAATAAATGCATATGCTTGTGCATATAATGTAGGAAGGTGTGTCTCTATTAAAGGCAAATGTCATAGTGTTCTTTGTTTATAAACGTTTGCAGTATAGTTTGTGATAAGTAGAACAAAATTGTTAATTGCCTGCAAAAGTACAAAAAATGATCAAGATTAAGCAATGCTAGGTTGATAGAGATCTGTTAAGAGCTTCATGTTTAAATTTTCTTCTGGTTTGATCCGTCTCTGTTAACTTTTTTCACAAACATGTTGACAAACATGGATCACTCAGGTGTATTCCGTGCACGTTACTATTTTCAGGTTGCTAGTAATTTCTTATGTATGTAGTAACAAAAACCTGTGGGTCACTTATGGATAAGAATTAGGACTTGTCCTGGAAAAGAGGGACCCCGAGAAAGATTGATGGCAGGTTACTGCATGTCATTACTGGAAGTAATACGGCAAGTACTATCCTGGCACTGTGCGCACAGGGAATATCAGTTAGGAGCTTGCTGACTTGGAATGCAGAATAAGGTGGTGGCAGATGCCTTACTGAAGCCTAAGTACAGCTAGCATATGTTTTTGCATTTTTAACTGAAACCCATTAAATGTTGTAGTAATTTCTCAATGTGCGTTATGTTTTCCATCGATTTTAGCCACTTAATTTCAGATTTAATAAGTTTTTTCATTTAAAAACAAAACAAAAACACTAGTCTCCAACAAAAAGTTCTGATTTTACATCAGAAATTACTGGATGAAGTTCGTTCTTTCTCTGTATTACGTCTGATGTCATACCAGGGTATCAAGATGTTTTTTCATAGCATTTAAAACTTCTGAAGCTGGTCTGCAGCTTGTACTTACCCTAAAATGCAGTGTATTTGAATCACAGTTGTTACCTAAGGGGTTTTCTCTACATCCATGGAATTGAGTTGTCCTGTTAATGTCACTCAGCTATCATTAGGAGAAGGTGATATAGTCAAGGCATCAACCTTGGGCTGATTTTGAAATACTGTGAGCTACTGACTCATATGTTCGGACAGCGATAACCAGGGCAGATTGATTCAGTTCAGCGAGCATGTTCCAAGGTGGTTTCTGTGCCCAGCATTTGTCTTCCTGATCATTACGGGTCAGGATTTGGCTTCAAGTGTTCACCAAATGAGAATGTTCATTCCTCCTAGTGAAAACTTGTATTTTGGTAACTATAATCTGATGTCTTCCTCTCTCTCTCTTTTTTTTTTTTTGACTAGGCAACTGTTCACCAGTTGTTTGATTGTTTCAGAAGCTTCCAAAACCATTGTTCCCTGGACATGTCTTCAGCGGCGTCACCCACCCGCTTGCTGCTGCTCTCTGCTTTGTGCAGGCACAGCTGAATGTGCAGCTGTGTGGGGAACTGGTCCAACTGAAAAATTACCTAGCAGAAGTGATGCAATTGCCCCAGAATGTGAAACCTCAGCCTCGGGTTTTGTTGGAGGAGGTTGATGAGTGGTCATGTAGGCTTGTGGACCCAGGCAACGTTGCGAATCCAGTTAAGACTCTATAGCACATACCTGTCATCTTTGTTGGCAGCTTCATTCCTTTTTTTTTTTTTAACCAGAATTAGTCTTACAGGAAGGTGGTGCTACATCAGTACTTGGAGATGGTTCTTTCTTCTTTTTCCATGACTCTGGTTTTCATAAGGAGTACAGACTGCAGGCAGTGATCTTGGAGGTTTTAGTTGTAGTTGAAGCCTGTTTGAGCTCATGGACTCTGACTGACATCATCCGTGTTTTCCTTGGGGATCACTGTATCTATTTTGTAGAAGGTTTATATGTATGTGTTCCAGCCCGTGACTTGGAGGAGAGCTAACAGTTGCACAAGTGCAGGCATGCTTTTATTATAGGCCACCTTGAATTTCTGTTCTCTGAATAAAATTCTTGAAAGTAGAAGTAGATAATGCAATTAATGAGTTAAATGGGAAAAACATGCAATTATTCACATCACAGTTACTAAAGCGCAATAAATGCTGCACTGAAATAATTCTTACCACTGTACTCAAGCGTGATGTGTTACGTCAGTGTAGTTTTAATAGTTTTGTTTGTAGATAGTGACTGTGTTGTCAGAAGCACTAATGTAAAATATTCTAAGTAATTTGTAAGACAGTATTACTTAGTTCAAGGGAATTCTTAGCAATGTGTAAAATATTCCCCACTCATTTATTAAACACTTTGTTTTTATGTAGAGCAGCGTGGTTGCAAGAATAACTCCCAAATTCAACAATGTGCATGGTGTTCCTTTATGCTTACAATTCAAGCTTTGTAGAGATTTTTTTATAGTGGTTAATGTTTTAGGCTATCAGAACTTTCAAGGAAAGTATTGCCGGTGGAAGCCATTTCAATGTGCTGAGTTTGGAGGTAATCGAGTAGTAGGCATGATCTTATAAATGTGAGAGAGAAGTTCCCAGCATAGATAAGATTGTGCAGATTGCTGCTGCCTTGCTGCTGGGCTGGCTTTTACCGATGAGTCCTGGAAGAACTGGAATGGAGTTTAAGGATGCGAGCATCTGAACGAGCAGAGGAAGAGGTGGCTATGTTTCAAATAAGTGAGATTATATTTGTGATTTTTTTTTCTTTTGTTGTTTGTAATTGTTAATAATTGCCTGAAATTGGGTTGCTTCTATTTAGAGCTGTTTATATCATCTTCAGGATGGTGTTGTTGAGTTTCAGGCAATTTAAACTATCACATGAAATTCCTGTAGAAAGTAGTAAGAATATTCTCCTAAGCTTACAAGACAACAGTGCTCTTTATAAATAAAATCTTGTTTCTCTTTTGTGCCTGTGTTCTTTTATTATTATTAGTAGAAGCTTCTTATTAAAGAATATAACTGGACCATGTTTTCATGTTTTTGACTGAAATTTTTCATTTTATGCAGTGTTTTAAATGAATGCTTATTTGTTAAAAGCCATTTTGTGGAATATGCTCTTTGAAGGATTTTGAGCTATATGTGGTTCTGTTGTGTTCCTCCACTGACATTCTCAATTTTTAAAGATCTTTTTTACAGTAAATATATGCTGAACTGGAAGTAGTTCATTATCTAAAAGATCTATGTAATAGCAAACTCTTTGTCATAAGTAACTTGTTTGTCTTGCACATTTAGTTAGTCTTCTGTGAGGATAGTTGAGTTAGATCATGGGATATTGGGCTTCCCACCAGTGTGCCACTGCATTATATTTCAAGATAGGGATGTGTACTTGTTAATAACATTACTGAGAGGACTTTCTGATATTTTTTCTTTTGTAAATGTATGATTGAGTTGCCTTTGTGTGTTCACGTTCATTCTGTGTTAAAAAGGAAGACGTGCTTTAGGCTTCTTTGATCACATCTTTTTGGTACTTTAAGCACAGATCTCTGGAGGAAACTGAGAACAACCTCTTCCCTGAGGCCTTAGAACAAAAGACCTTAGCTATGTTTTGCTGCTCTAACTTCCACACCTTTTTTTTTCTAAATCATTGACTCAACCTTGGAATTTCCTCAACTTTTGATGTTCTTAATTCTGTGGTCCAGCGGTGTGCACATTGCTAGGTTAAAGCACTATTGTGGAGAAATCCTTGCACGATGTAATCAGCTGTTTCCATAACCTGCAAATGTCTCCCAAGTGTTTAATGAACATTTATTTTTCGTGAACAAGTTGTCAGATTTAAAGCAATATATGTACCTTATCTTTGCTTCCCTTCTGCTGTTCTTCAGCTAATTTTCTGTTACCATTCATTTTCACACCAGATAAGCACTAGGAATCGTTCTTTGCTTGTTTAAAAATTAACAACAATAAAAATGTATTTAAGAAAAGGACCATTTTTCACAGAAGAATATGGACCTTTGAGTTGCTCAGGTTCTCTTCTCAGGTGTATGTCATCAACTTCAAGCTTGCCCGTAACTTTTTGAAGTTCAGCAAGCCAAAAATATATGGTGGTCACATTTAGCCTTGCAAGGTGCCACTAGATGGTGTCAGTATCTAGTTCACTTTAACCTTACTTTGGCACCAAAATACTCAGCGTTCCATGTTTGCATCACTTTCAAAGGCCTCTTAAGTTTTCAGGTATCATCAGAGTAGGCAATAAAAGATGTTCATTTATGACTGTGATTTGTGATTGGGTGTGCTAGAAGACAAGTAGAAGGATGTCATTCAGGCAGTTCTTGATCCCCATTTTTACCCTGCTTCACTGATGCAATTATGTAATTTGTGAAGTTTTACCATTTTCTTATGCAATTAAGTAGATTTAAAGAAAATAAATTCTGAAACCACATATGTGGCAATTCTGTAAAATGTATTTTGTTTTCTCTACGTGAAATCAAGGAATTAAACAGGAACAAATCAGGAAACAGTATCATCCCTGTCATGACGGTGAGATGTCCATTGACCTTAGTTATAGTAAGAGAAGAAATAAAGTCTTTGGGAGAAAATAAGGAAAGGCTGTATCATTCTGTCCATGTGTATCTGTAGATGCTGCAAATGGGTGGTTCTGGGTGGCTGTAAAAGCATTTTAGTAAGAGGGAACCAGTGGAGGGTAGCTGTAGGACTCAGGGAAGGCCAGCACTGCACTCAGTGGCAGAGGCAGGAAAGACAGATTATGGCGTAGCTCAGGAGGTTTCTTGCTGCCCAGTATAATTTTAATTCTTTCAGCAGAAAGATAATGCTTTTTCTTCTCAGAACTATTTTAGCCAAACACGGTTTTATTCGCATCAAGCAATATAGGTGATTCTGATTGCTCTGAAAACCTACGTATACTGTTGGGGCAAACAAGACCTTTTGTCAGGTTAGAATGGCGAATGCTGTGTCTGTCACTCAGTATGCTGCAGGATTTTCCAGGACCTAAGCATAAGGATCATCTGTTAGGCAAGTAATGTAAAATTGCTAGGTTTTGGAGAGTGATGTTGATTGAAACAGTGCTAGCTTGAGTTGATTTGATAAGTAATGAAATACAGGGCAAAAGGATGGAGGTAGGCTACCAGGAACCACTTTTGTAGGAATTACTGAGACACTTGTCTGGTATTGTTTTAGATGTCTGAATATGATTTCTCAGTTTTGTATTTTTAAGAGAATTTTTTGTGGTTGACAAGGTGATGCTATGAATGGAGTTGAGAATGAAGAACAAACAAGGGTTTTGCATGCTGAAAAAAGAAGTTTCTATATGTTTAAACTCCAGCAGTTCCATAGGTTTAAGAATTTCAGTGGTGAACTTTTGGATTTGAAAAGCTTATTAATAAGCTCCTAATCAGAAGATTGTCTGCTGAATTCTGCTGTGCTTAAGAGTGATTTCAAAGTGTTCATTTCATTTTGGTATTCTGTAGCCCTAGATTAGTTTTAATAGATTTTTAAGGCTCGTTGTAAGTGGCATGTGGCAGAAGTTCTTAGATGCTTAATTTAACTTTTCTGTTCCAGTAAATTTGGATTCCTTTCAACCTTTTCTCTATATTCGTAGTATTCATAATGTTCACATTGTTTGTGAAAATCTTACTACTTGCAAAGCCAGTTTTATTTAGAGATCTCTAGTATTTAAAGATCTGATTTGTCTTTCTTATTATATGTGTGTTTTAAATGAGAATTTTTAATTTTTTCCTGGGAAGCCTTTAGATTATGGGCTTATGTAAATAAAAAGGACATTTTAACTGAAAAATGGTAATTTGCTTTAATTTAAAAAACATGAGTTAACACTAATGTTGAAATGGAACAGTGATTCGCAGAATGTATTTTTTTTTTTTCCTGTCAAAAATCGTCTTACCTGGGAATGACCAGTGCTGGATGAAAACTAAGAGATCAAATGACAGTGCACCCTTTAATGTTTTTTTTTTTAAATGCTACTAATATGAAATATAATGTTACTAATGATACGAATAAATACTGTAATAATACTAATAAATTAGTATCTTTTGGATCTCTAATAAATCAGCGTGCATTATTCTATGTTTAGAATCATAGCACTGATGAAGCATAGGTCGGGTTTCAGAAGGGGATTTATTTATTTATTTTGCTTAGCGGATTCACTTTTTTCCCCTTTTTCTTATTCTAGAGTAAGTTTTGTAGTATGAGAGGTTTGCACTCACTTCCTATAGTTAAAAACTTCATTTAGGGGAGAAGTTGCTTGTAGTTCTGTAGCACGCTTCTTAGGTTTAAGTGTTCTGTTTGCTCTTCTGAGTCTAAGCCATAGACTCAATGTGCATATCTGCTCACCAGTGACTCACTCAGGGAGTAGAAAGTATGGCGGGGTTCAAGTTCATGTCTTACTGTTTTAAAATCAGTAGGCTATGTGGCTTTTCAGAAATTTTCCTTTCATAATTCGGTTTCTAGCATGTTTTTATATGCAAGATTTTTGTTAGGAGTATGCTTGATTAGGGATCTTTCATGTGGGTTCTGGAAAAAAAAACACAAACTGTTGAATCCCTTTTTTTCCCAGTTTTTCTGTCCATTCATTTTTGCAGGAAAACTTTTGTCCTTGTGGAGCAGATGTTAATGTAGTTGTGAACAGGGCTGAAATAAACTTTCACAGGTAACTATATGGAAGTTGAGCACTTGTTAAATACTGAAATTGTGCACGAACAACAGTTTCTAGTTACCTAGCTTTTTTAAGAAGGAAAGGGATACTGCAGGTCTAATGGATCCCTCTGTGATTTGCTGTTGACAGCATTTTCAGCACAACACTGAGAATTTTAGCGTCTCATCTTCAAGAAGTTAAGTGCAGTGGCTGATAGCAGTAGAATGCTGTTACCCTTGAAGGAAAGGACTGTAATTGGAGATTTGACCAGCAACCAGTATGTCATGGTTCAGAAAGACCTGTGAAGTGAGAAACACAGGGAAGAATCACAGAATATCCTGAGTTGGAAAGGACCCACAAGGATCATCATGTCCAACTCCTGGGTCCATGCAGGAACACCCAAAAATTAAACCCTATGTCTGAGAACGCTGTCCAAATGCTTCTTGAACTCCGGCAGGTTTGGTGCCGTGACCACTGCCCCAAGGAGCCTGTCCCAGTGCCCGACCACCCTCTGGGTGCAGAACCTTTCCCTAACACCCAGCCTGACCCTCCCCTGTCCCAGCTTTAAGGATGGATCCCTGGAACAGGTTGCTGAACCCAGAAGTAGGATTGGGCACTTCAGACACTCTAGAGGAGGAATGTAATGTGTTACCTCTTCTTCCGTAAGAGTAATATGACCTTTCTTAGAATGAAGGTCTTACCTTTTTACTGTGTGTATGTGAAATGTGCTTCATCAGGCCGTGATTTTTGAGTACTCGCTTTTAGTTGTGGCATGAGGCCGGAACTAATTTCAGTGATTTCAATTGTTACTGTGGGAAGCTGCTGGATTTTATTGAAGAGTGCAAGAGGTTGAAAAGAACTTGATTTACAAACGTCAGGACTCTAATGATAACTAGTAGAATATAATGGAGCAAAACCTCTTTTAATCTGTTTTTTTTTTCCCCGTGGTAAATGGAGTTGCTAGTACTTCTCTGGGCAAGTTGCTTTAAAGCAGTAGCATTAGTGGAACCTAGTGTCCTGTGCCTCCTAATTTCTGTCTTCCACTGACGAGTGCATGCTTTGTCAGTCAGGTCTGAACACAGTGCATACCTTTGTATGACCTCTCCCATTTTTCAGTGCTGCTTAGCTCTGTTCCGTTGCCTGTGGCTGGGGATCAGGGCTGTGCATCCTCTGACTGTCCAGAGTTAGGAGCAAGAATAAAACGGGAGCTGTACACCTCTTTGCTGTACTTGCATAAAGAGTAGGTTTGGTTGTTGATTGTCAGTAAGGCTTTTTTTTTCCTTCAGTCTTCTGTTGTTTCTTTGTTGTATTTTTTTGAACTGTTGATTTTGTGAACTTATTAGCAGTGCCATAACTCTGTAGGGAAACGTGTGTTACAGCTTTCTTGTTTATAAAGGGTATGCCCATGCAAGTGCTTATGTATATTTTGACACCCTCACTGAAAAGGTTCTCCCTTTTATTTTGCAAGTATAAGTCTTTAGCATTGTATTTGATGTTCTTTTCATCCCTTTGTTTTATCCATATTCCCTGTATAATTGACTACAATAGTTACTTTTTAAAAATAATGGATTGTAAGAATTTCTTGTTTTCCTAAGTCTTGCATCGTATGGTGCTGTTGACTTAAGTATTTGAAATATGCTTTAACCTTTAAAATTTGGGTAGTTGCTGCTTAAATTAAGACAATTTTTTTTCCTTTCGTGTAGGTGTGGTGCATTTCAACAGTGTTTTTATGTTTGTGCTTGTTTTCCTGTTTGGGAAGGCAAAGTCATCCCCATGTTCAAAAGCTAGTTATGCTTTTCTATCATAAAATTATTAATGATACCCAGGAAAAGGTGAATCGGGAAGGAGGTGGTTTTCTGTTATCATGAGCATATAGTACCCAGCTTAGTTACAGAATGTGACTGAAATATGCTTACTCTTAACGTTCCTAAACTTATGTTTGGACTATGGTCTTATACTTCAGTTTGTACTGATTCAGGGAGGGAGTTGTATTCTTAAGTTCTGAAAGGCTTAGCCTGATGGTGTAGTTTTTTAAATGGTTTTATTTAGTTAAGTTGCATGTAAGCATGTATACTCTTGGCATGTCGATAACATAACGGTGATGAATATTCTCCTAATTTTTTCCTACCCTGGGCATCCAAATGAATCCCAGTTTAGAGCACCAGAACTAGAAGCTGGCTTTTCAGGGAGCTGCAGCAGTGAGAGGCGCAGTATAGGCATGGTTCAGCACGTACCACCTAAGTGTAAAAACAGTGGCATCGGGCGTCCAAAGACGGACGAGTGCAGAGGTGGGTGCAGGTTGCCGTGAGTCATACCCGTGCTGTCCTGAGTGGAGCAACGTGGAGCGTGAGGAGGGCAGGAGCAGCACCGCTGGGGGTGTTTGGTCCCCTGTGGAAAACACATGGGAGTATCCTGCTGGGAGAGGTTATAGGCAGAAAAGCTCCAAGCTAGTTAGAAAGAACAAGCCATTTCTGTGCTTTATGTAACCCAAATCAATGGATTTGAGTAACAATACCAGTAAGCACTCAATCAAGAAGATCAGCAAGAGAGCTGTAAGGTTCCGGAGTTTTGGTAGTAAGCTGAGCGGGAAGGAAAAACATAACAGAAGAAAACAGTATTTGCTTTATATTGGCGGGTTTTGTTAAAAACGATAAAATGGCGAACATACTCCTGCTCCAAATGGGATGGTGTATGGATAACCCTTAACGATCAGCATGTTTATTAGCCTGCTTGTTTCTACCCACAGGCAGAATTTTGTAAATGCAATCAAAAATATCTAGGCATACAGTAATAAAGAAAGATTGAAGATCACTAGGGTACAGAATGTAACTAAAGGAGATGAAGGAGGTCTGGGTGTATCCTCTGTGTGTCTTGTCATTAAATATATTTTGTTCTTATTTTGCTTAAGCCTTTATACTTTTAACTTACGGACATGAGCTTGCAGGACCGGCATTGAAGGATGATAAAATTTCACGACGTAGTTCATCCATGATACCTTCAGGAAATGAACCTGCACAAAGTACATACAGTTCTTGCTGTCTTAATCTGTTTAGTGTTTGTAATTTTTTCAAAGCAGAGGTTGTTGTCTTGTTGTTTGGAAAATGCATACTACGTAGAAACCATTCTCAAATCTTACGAAGCAAACAGTTGAAAAATGAAACTGTAACTGCAGTGAATCACTATTTAAAGTAGACCATTTTTGATGGTGCCTAGTGCAGTGTTCGTACAAGAACATAAGGTCTGTTTGCATTCTAGTCTGATGTTGCCATATGCCTGTTAGCCAAAGGGCAAGATGTATCAACAGGAATTTTTAGTCAGAAAGAAGAAGGCAGGAATGGTGATTTGAGAAGTGCATTTTTAAGTAGTACTAGTATTCTACAAAACAGAGCTGTTCTAGAGCTGGTTTTCAGCTTAGTCTCAGTCTTAGTAGATGTTGAATAAAATGTAAGCTTTTTTTAATTATTATTTGCTGTTGTTTCTCCAGCTACTGAATGAAAGGGCATGTGAAATTGATTTCTCTTTGTATGTCCCTCTGTACCAGTTCTTTAGAAATTACAGGACATCAGGGAGCATGGTAAATGAGCTACATGATTAAATTTTTAAATCTTAAAGCAGCTTTGTCCAGGAAGAAAATCCCAAAATTTCAAATGATTCCTTTTGTTACAGGATTCTTTAAAATATTGCTTGATTTACATTTGTATGATTAATAATAAATACACTTTGGGGTTGATGTCTCATAAAACAAAATTATAATCTCAAGGAATGCATTACCCACAACAGGGTACTTACTGTGGCAATGTTACTTTTATTAAACCATTTATCATTTTAATGTTGTGTATTCTGACTCTTAAGGTTTTCTATCTTTTTCTTAAAAAAAAAAAAAAAAAGGCAACAAAAATTCAACACTTATTTTTCTTTTCTACAGCATTATCTGCATACCAGAGGTACTACAGTTTACAATCTGACTACTGGAAGGTCTGTATATGCTGCTTTTTTTTTCTTTTTCTTAAACATACTCTTGTAAATGATTGAATTTCTTAAACAGATTAGTTTTAGTATGTTTGGAATATCTACCTGCAATTACTTTTTGGCATATTAATTGGGTCTTAATGGAAATGTTCATCTGTGTGTGCAATTCATTATAAATCTAAGTGGAAATAAATCTTCACACCATTTGCTGAAATGACAGATTAGTTAACTTGACACATTTTAGGTTTTCTTTTTATTACCCATTACTTCATTTTTTCTTACGTATCCAATATCTATGTTTGCATATGAACGTTGAGAGTATCTTAACCACTTGAAAGCTGCTGTGCAGGTGTTGAACTTAGAGTAGGAAAAACGTTTTCAGGTTGTGTGTTATTTTCATAAATGTCCCTTTCAGTGTCTTAAAGAGGAAGTTTTTAGGTAAGATGGGGAGAAAAACCTGCTACTATAGATATGTCTCTAAGTCCATGTAAAGGTATGAGGACTTTAAATGGTTTAAATTTAAAAAATTCTTAGTGATACTGTGGAAAATAGGTAACATTGCTGTTTTGTCACATGAAATAATTTGAAGCTCGTCATTGAGTCACAAGTGCAGGAGAGCACATAACACAGAGTTGTGTGGTCTTCAGCAGATATTTTTCTGAAGTGTTCTTAAGTACATGTTTCATATAAGGAGGGTTCACTCTGGAAAAACATGAATACAGTGTATATGTCACCTTCAGGAAAACAACATTTTCAATGTTCTTTACATTTTTATAGGGACTAAGTATTTTCTGAAAAATCCTTTGACATCCTTTCCCTTCTGGGAGGGTGGGAAGAGAAAGGCAGGGTAAATAACGGGTAGAAGAGTGAGCCAGAGTAAACATATTTCCATGTGTATGGAAGAGGGGTCCAGTCAGAGGATCCTAGAGAAATTGTTCGTGTTGTCTTGTGATTCCCCCACTCCAGTAGAAATTGGTCAAGATCCATCGTTGGACCGGCATATTTTGGAGTCAAAGTAGTTTATTTTCAGAAAAAACTGTTGTGTTTTAAACAAGTACAACAAAATTAGTATTCATCTCTTCTTCTTACATGCTCTGGGAGAGTTAAAGATTGTTGTAAATGAATGTTGGAATCTATCAACTAATTAAATGTCTATTGTAATTGTTTCTATTGTTTGTACTCTTTCCATGTTAAGCATTTCAGAATATTTTGTGTCTTGAATTATTTTGTTTGCATTCTATTCTAATGGCTTGCTATTAAGGGAAGTGATAGATGATTAGTAAATTATTTTCCTAACATATGTGTGCAGGGTGAGGTATGTGAATGTATATATTTTGTAGGCATGGAATGCTTTCATATGGCTCATAACATCTGCAAGTAAAAGAAATACAAACATCGATTGTTTTGCAGTTCCATTTCAAGAGCAAGGATGGTAGTAAAATGTGTGATCTGCACTTGACTTGTTGAAAGCAGCAATTTCTGTTTGTATTCAATGTGCTAATACTCTAAGGTACTTGTTTGTAGCCCAAGAGTTTGACCATGCTGAGATAATCTCAAACAATTCCGGTTGCAAGCATGTGAGCATTGTCTGGGTTTGACAAAAGAGTATTTTTACTTCTACAAAAAGACAGCACCATCGTTTTTCCTCAAGTTGACCTCAAGCAGAAAGGATACTATTTTTTTTGATCTCGCTGAGTTTCTTTGCTGATGTGTAGTCCTAAATTTGGTAGTTTTTCATTTTTACTTTATCAGAATTATTTTGGAGATTTTCTTGGTTTTTATCTGCATGAAAAAGAGCCTTAAAGAGACTAAAATCATTTTTCAGGTAAAACTTCTTTTGTTGAAAATGCTAAAAACCACAGGCTAACCATATTTCTTGATGGGTGATGAAGCTAGTCTGGAGTTAGCAGTGGGAATCTGCCTGGGTTGGACCTGGAGGAAGGTGTTTCCCCTCTTCCCACCTCCATCCCGTTTGCACCGAGAGGATTTCTTGTTTCTTTCTTGTTGTCCTTAATTAATGTCTTGTACCTGTAAGAATAAGTGTATTTTTGATCACCCTATGATATGCTCTTTTTATAGACTTTTAAATTAACTTTTATGGAGATATGCAAATACTTAAAACATACAAAAAAACCCCACTTGGATTTCCTTGGTTTGCTGCATTTTTTATTTTTTAAGATTCTCTATTATTTTTTTTTAGCTCAATTCTTTCAAGGTTAGGTGTTGTCAATTAAGCTGTTGGGATTTCCGATGGTAAAGAAAAGAGGAGAGGGAAGGGTGTGAAGGAAAGGTGGTGTTTGTGAGCTATGAGGAGAGCTGTGTGAAAGAACTGAGAAATGCATGGAAATTGCTGAATCACATGAATGTTATTATATAAGTCAGGTTTGAAACCGCACAGGGACAGTTATGTTCTGCAGCTATTTGAATATCTGAATTTATTTAGTGTATTGCATTGCACGTTGCTATGGTAGAAGTAAGTGACCTGTATCTTTGCTTCATAAGTGGAAAGCTTCTAGAAAGGTTGTGAGAGATTTTAGCTTGCTTTGGGTGTACTTTGGCCTCCTTACGTAGTGTTTTTAGACTTTGCTACTTTGGGTTTTCACTGTTGCATCAGGTTGGTAAGTGATTGTTCTTTTGATGGATTGTTCATTATATGGATTCATTCTGCAATCTATCCTTTTTTTCTTTCAAGAAGAAAAAAGACATTTTTCATAGATTTTCTAGTGCTCTGATTTTTTTTACCAGGTGTTTTTCTGTCTTTTCAGAATTCAGAGTGTGGGCTGTTTTGTTGTTAATTTGGGAAGCAGTTTGTTGATCCTATGGAACAAACTAAGAAAAAAAAACTTCAGAAAGTATATTCTGAATACATGTCATAGTTGCAGAAGTGAAGGGCTGAAAGACTGGGAAGGTGCTGTATTTTGCCATTTATCAGGTCAATATTCCCTCCTTTCTGATACGACATTTTGAAGAAGTGGTGTCTGAATGCAGAGTTTTGAAAAAGCTGGGTTACATTATGCCACGTACTCCTTAACAGACCACTTTTATCAGTGATCTCTTTGGGCACCCACAGGTCAGTGTAAAATGTCCTGCAAAATTACTGGGTTTTTGCAGTTTTTGTTCTGCACAGACACTGTGGTGTCTTAACTCTGCATAAAAAAAAAAAAAGTATTTGACTTGAAATCTGGCGAAGTAAATATCTCAACTTGGATAAAAGCTGAGATAATTTAATAGAGCTCTTCAAGTACTTTTTTCAGTGTTTCTTCTTACTTGTCTATGCTAAAATAAATGTGCCTTCTGTGCAATGTACTTCATTCGGATTTCTTTTTAAAACTCCCATGTCAAAATTTTTGGGGG
This sequence comes from Cygnus olor, assembly GCF_009769625.2. Lineage (NCBI taxonomy): Eukaryota > Metazoa > Chordata > Aves > Anseriformes > Anatidae > Cygnus > Cygnus olor. Next base: position 117,393,067 of record NC_049169.1, on the reverse strand, counting down.
AGGTGAGGAGGACTGTGGGGGATGAACAGATAGGAAGGGCAGTTCAGGAGAGGGAGACAACAACTAGAACTCCAGTTTGTAGATTTTGATACTGCTGAGAAAAAAAAAAAAAGATATCAAGTGCAAGTGTCTGCCATGGTTATCAGTTTTGACATGTTCTGTGGAGGAAGGATTAGAGGCTCAGCAAGGAGCAAGATATTCCTGATTCCATCCAAGCATCATGGCAGAAATCTGGCACCTGGAAAAAGTTATTTTAGTCATCTCATGTGGTTGTATTATAATGTAGTCGATCATACTGAACTCTTCTATACCGCATCTGGGTACTGGTAGGGCTATCCTAACACAAATTTCAGTACGTGATAGAGCGACCATGTAAGTACAAAAAATATGTTGCATTGCCCTTGTTGCAGGGCTGGGAAAGGTTTCAGTGCTCACTAGATGATTCCAGGGAGGGGTTTGTAGAAGAACCTGGCTGTCCTTTACTTCTTCCCTGAGATCTCCTCTGCTTTGACATGGTGCTGTTACTGCAGCCCTCTTTTGGTTTGATAATCGTGTTTAAAGTACGTTTACGTGGCCTTCTGCAGGTAGGTGTGTGTTCACATATTGTTAGTTAGAAATTGTGTACCTGTCATCGTTACAACACGGATTGTGAACAAATGAAACTTTTTGGTGCAGGTACCTATTAGGTTGAGCTCCACAGGTAGCTGCAGGCTGCCAGAGTGTGGGCAGACAACGTTCCTGACAAATAGGATCTTATCTGCAGGAAGCTCCTGCGTGCTGCTTCTCTGCAGTGTTCCCATAAGCCGTCTATTACTGCTGTCTCTAGCTGGGGAATGTATATCTGTCTTTTTGGACAGGATTCTAATCAAATCCAAGGGATTGTGGACAAGTTGTAAGAAGTACGACAACGGCACTGCTGTCAGACGTGATTCTGAGTGTGTGAATTCATCACAAAGGATGATCGTGGAATCACAGAATGGTTTGGGTTGGATGAGACCTTTAAAGATCATCAGGTCCAAACCCTGCCATGAAACCGGAGGGAGGAAAATAAGTCCCATAGTTGTTTTGTGGCAAGATCAGGTATCAGTTAGCCTTGTTCTGGAAAGCGACCATCAGGTATTCCCTGCCGGTGTTTGCTGGATATTAGGACTCCAGTCTAAATTTGAAAGTTTACCTCAGGTTGCCGTCCTGTGTGCATGGCCTTCTTGATGTTTATCTCTTAAAATAAATGATCGTTAGAAACCTGATTTTGGCAGTATGTTTGCAAATACCAATTCCCTCTTTACTTTTTCGGTCCTTAGAAAACTGAGGAGAATCTAAAACAATGCAGAGGTTCAAAAATAAAGCACTAAAATTTTGTTCAGAAAACCCAGGAAAATGAGGCTTTGTGTAACTGTGTGTGTTTGTCATGGAAGAAGGATCTGATCTTAGTCTGCTGAGTCGTTGGCTTGTTGCAGAAAGCAATTTTACAATGGTCTTTGATATGTAGCCCTACAGTGTAATTTAGTACCAGTTATTTTTTTACAGTGCTGTTTTATAATTAAACCTATGTAGAAATGTTACAAAGGGTGTTTTATCAACCTTATGGCTAAAACACTTTTAATTAGTAGCAAGGCTTTTTTTCCCTAAAGAACTAAAAGTAAGACCATACATGTTTGTTTTTAAATTGGACCTGCTGCTTGTCTTAAATATTCCTGTATGACTTCTTTTCATCTCTATACGTTTTCCCTTTTGATAGGCCAAATGTCTTTTTTTGGTATGTTTTCTTAACGCTGTAAAATGGGAAAACAATTGAAAATACTTTCATGCTTTAATTTTGGATATTTTGCTATCTCTTTTTCTCCAGACTGTAAGTCCATTTCCCCCTTTATAATAGTTGGACAAAAAGCAATTACTAGACATACTGATAACAACAAATAAGAGAACATTTTGCACCTTAGAGAGTTTGTTATAAGACAGAGCAATTTTCCATTTCATTGACTCACAACTGTTTTATTTTCTACAGTAACCTCAAAATACCAAGCACCATTTTAAGGTAGAATTCATCAAAACTTCCATTATTTTTTTTAATTGGCTATAAATGCTTAGTTTAATTGAAACAGTACAGTGGTATAGGATCAACAGGAATTGCTGGAGCAGACAGATTTCTGAAACTAAAGTTGGAGAAGGCAGTAGTAATATGAGCTGTGAATGCTGCTTTTTATGCCCTTAGTTTTTTTTCGTTTTTTTCTCCAGAAAGTGATATTTTTTTTTTTCAATTGAATGGGTATCCCATGTAAGAAGAATGGTCTTAACAAGCTTCCCCATAAGAGTCCCAAGAGAACAAAACTTTAAAATGACACACAAAGCCTTTAATATAAATGATTGCCCTGTAGCAACGCAAGACATGTACAGGAGAAGCAGAAAAACAGAAACAGCCCCTTTGATCAGAGGAGATGTAATCAAAGAAGCACTTAGAAGAAGACTTAATCAGGAAAGCAAGTTTCAAAAATCCTCAGTGAAGGGGAAATTACTGAACTTAGGGGCATTACAGAAAGAGCGGAAAGGCAAGGTTACTTGACAGAGATGGATAAGGTGAAAAACCTGCAATTCAGAATACGTTTTAAAATAAAAATAGAAATTCCAGAGAAAATAAAGAATCAGCAAGTGAAAAATAACCAAAATTAATAAAGATAATAAAACAACTCTAGAAGTCATTGAAAAGGGAGATGCTATTAACATCTTATATATGGTCTACATCTTCAAATGTCTTCTGTACTTCTTTCTGAAAACATAAGTGTCATCAGTGCAATACAGGGAATTCAGTGATGACCAAAGACAGGTCATCATAATGGAGATAAAAAGAAAGCATAGGTATTTTCAGGAGACTACTTTGTGGAGAGCAAAGTAGTCTGGAAATACAGCCTGAGTCTGATACAACATGATAATACAGGGTGGTAAGCTATTAGGCTCATTTAAAAAAAAAAGGGGGGGGGGGGGGGAGTGTCCTGAGGAGGGGAGAAGAAAAAAAAAAAAAGCAAGACTTGGAGCACAACTAAGCAAATAACATGAGAAAGAGGAAAGTGTGGCTAGAGGAAGAATCGTGGAGAGTGGGAGAATGAAAATTGTAGCCTTGATGAGAATTTGAATACAAAGAAAATGAGAAAAGTAAAAACATACTAAGAGTACAAGCATATGTGGAGAACAGAGGAAAGTATATATAGAAGAATACAGGAGGGGATTGTGGGAGGTCTGAAATGAGATTTTTGCCAGCTTTCTTCCCAACAGCAAGCCCTGTGTCATAAATTCACCATGTGCAGTGGGAGGGATTAAAAAAAAAAAATCCAAGGAGGGCAATAACTGTTCAGGTAAAGGGGAGCACTGTATATCACTTCCCATCAAAGGACCAGAATGTCTGTTATTTTGAGCAAGGCAAGCAGCGTAGTGTGTGAAGCACTGGCAATCACTGGGCAAGCTAGTTAAGTAGAAAAATAAAAATTCATTAACTCGAGAGTGGCAGAAATTAACTTAGTGGGACTTCAGCTAGTAAAAATTAACTCTCTGGGCTGAACTTGCTGGAAAGTACGTGGCAAGGGGATGAATGAGTTAAGATGACAAACGCCTCTTTCATGAATGAAATGATGAAGATTTTTAATGTATGTGCCTGTTTCTGCAGCTGTTGACAAGAAATTTTTGTCACGAGAAAGGGGCTTTACAGGAAACAAGGAAAGAAGTATCTAGCAAGTGCAAAAGTATTTTACTGATCACAGAATCATCTAGGTTGGAAGAGACCTCCAAGATCACCTAGTCCAACCTCTGACCTAACACTAACAAGTCTTCCACTAAACCATATCACTAAGCTCTACATCTAAACGTCTCTTAAAGACCTCCAGGGATGGTGACAACCACTTTTCCTGGGCAGCCCATTCCAATGCCTAACAACCCTTTCAGTAAAGAAGTTCTTCCTAATATCCAACCTAAACCTCCCCTGGCGCAACTTTAGCCCATTCCCCCTCGTCCTGTCACCAGGCACGTGGGAGAACAGACCAACCCCCACCTCTCTACAGCCTCCTTTAAGGTACCTGTAGAGTGCAATAAGGTCGCCCCTGAGCCTCCTCTTCTCCAGGCTGAACAACCCCAGCTCCCTCAGCTGCTCCTCGTAAGATTTGTTCTCCAGACCCCTCACCAGCTTTGTTGCCCTTCTCTGGATTCACTCGAGCACCTCGATGTCCTTCTTGTAGCGAGGGGCCCAAAACTGAACACAGTGCTCGAGGTGCGGCCTCACCAGAGCTGAGTACAGGGGGACAATCACTTCCCTAATCCTGCTGGCCACACTGCTTCTTATACAAGCCAGGATGCTGTAACTGGCATACACTTCGTTGGGTTAGAAACCGGCTGGGTAGCCAGGCCCAAAGAGTCGCGGTGAATGGAGTTAAATCCAGTTGGAGGCCGGTCACTAGTGGAGTCCCCCAAGGTTCAGTACTGGGGCCAGTCTTCTTTAATATCTTTATCGATGATCTGGATGAGGGGATCGAGTGCACCCTCAGTAAGTTTGCAGATGACACCAAGTTAGTGCGTGTGTCGATCTGCTCGAGGGCAGGAAGGCTCTGCAGGAGGATCTGGATAGGCTGGATCGATGGGCTGAGGCCAGCTGTATGAAGTTCAACAAGGCCAAGTGCCGGGTCCTGCACCTGGGACGCAACAACCCCAAGCAGAGCTACAGGCTGGGAGATGAGTGGTTGGAAAGCTGCCTGGCTGAGAAGGACCTGGGAGTACTGGTTGATAGTCGGCTGAATATGAGCCAGCAGTGTGCTCAGGTGGCCAAGAAGGCCAACAGCATCCTGGCTTGTATAAGAAACAGTGTGGCCAGCAGGACTAGGGAAGTGATTGTCCCCATCTACTGATGAAAAATAGGTGAGGACATATGTTCCATTATGCTGAATGGTTTAGGGTGCAGTAGGGAAGAGTAAAGAATTCTGTTAGTGAAAACTTTTCACTTTGGTCTTAAGATGCTTACAAAATAAATATGCAGCTAGCATTACCTTTTTGTCCAAAGGTTTGTTATTACATTTAGATTATGAACTTGTCCCTTCAGTATGTCAAGATGGCTAGAAGGGGAATGCAAGAAGATACTTGAAAAGCTGAAAAAGTAGTTAAAAGATCTAAGAGAAATTATGGTATGAGGTGTGCTGAATTGAAGGACTACATTTATAAACTGTGCACCATATAATCTCTGTCTTGTGTCAAAATACTAGATATTCAAAATACTAGATATCTTTGGTGACACTGTAAATCAGGTTATTTTAGCATCCCGTGGGTGTAATCATTTACTTTGATGGCTCAAAGATTTTAAACTGGGATTCTTAAATGCAAACTGAGTTTATGAAGGCTAACTAGAATTCTGTGTCTCAAGGGTAGAAAAAATTATGTGTATGCTTCTGAAATATTTCAGAGAAAATGATGAATAAGGAGAATCTCTGGAATGCTGGGAAGGTAATGATGGTTTTATTACCAATAACATATTGTCATCTATAAAATAAACAGAAAATAGAGCCAATGAATAAGTGTATTTGGGTTTCAGGAAAAAAAATCTTTTAATATTGGATGCTAAAAATAAATGTTATCTCTTGTAAAGCAGTGTTGAGAGAAGTATATATATTTTTTCATAAAATGTGTTGTTAAATGAATGGCACCTAGAAAGATTAAAAAGAAAATGTGTTGCATTTCACTCTGCTAATTAGAGACTAAAGCACAACTGATAACTATTTTAGAAAAGATGATACATTTATCCAGATACTTCTTAAGTGGTAATGCATCTGAAGAGTTACCTCTTTGGGGGGCGTTTTTTCTACATCTTAGTGTGTTTTTGTGTGAAATTCTGTCCCTCTGCCAGCAAAAACATCGAATTCTCAGATAGTCCCATGCCAGAGAAAGAAGTAGACACTGTTTTTTCACTGTTAATGCAGACAAATAATGCAGCATGTCCAATTTTGTGTAAAGTAAAATTGTACAAGGCCCTAATAATTAACACACATATTAACTGGTTTATGTAACGGAAATGACAAGCACGCATGTTGCCTCTGCTTGAAAGGAATCAAGAGTAGGTGTAAAATCTGAAAAAGAATGAGATCAGCCAACTTAACTAATAAATTTTGACATGTTGCTTTTGACCTCCAGATAAATCTGATAAATTGTCCCGTCATTCGATACCAAGGAATCCTCCTTTGCACATACAAACCATTTACCTGTTTGGATCACAACAAATATTAGTCCTTTCATGGATCATGTATGTTGCTCTTCCTTTGAAATATTTTGCAGTTGCACAAAATAATAAAATAAATTCATTCAAAATCTGAAGTTCTGAATTTTTGCAGTGCGTACTCATTTATTAAGTAACTCATACCTTTTAATCTATTCATTTATTAAGTAACTCATAGCTTTTAATCAATGGATTTATGAGAACTGACGAAACTCCAGCAAGTCTGTAACTTTCTTAGAATGTTAATGGTGAAAGAGGAGTGAGAAACTTTGCTTGAGTCAGGGGAGGGAGAAGACAAAATGGTATCTCAGAGTAAACCCTGCTCCTCCTACCCCCCGACACGGTATCTGTTTCCAAATGATATTCATAACATTTTTCTAATGTTGATGCTTCACTATGGAAATTCATTAGAAATGCAGTTAGTTATCCCTCTGTATGTGTGATCCGTGTCTAGAAGTGCAAATATTCTGGGTGGAAATGATGTACGTACCATCAGGGTTGATGGAAAAGTCCTCTCAGTAAAGCTTTTCATGCATATGTTGAATTTTCCTATCACAGAACTTTCTTTTGTGCATAAAAAAAAACTGTCATCCTTCATCTACTGATAGTTAGAATAATAGCATGCTTCCTTTCTCCAGTCCCTGTGATGAGAATGTAGGATGCTAAAATACAAGACATACTGTAGTGTGGCAGTGAAGAAACTCATCAATTTAGATTGCTTGGAGAGAGGCATATTTAGCAGAGTAGAACAGTTCTGACTTGAATGGAGGACAAATCTTCCGTAGGCGAGGAAATTATTTGACTGTTAACTGTATTGACAATGGCTGTGATGCTTGCCATTTCAAAAGTATCCTGTCGCTTGCAGAAACCACAGAAATGGTACAATTCCTTCATTTTCCATGTGATTGCTTTTAAGTTGTGTAGAAAAGGTAAAAACAAAACACGCCACACTTCTTATTTGTGTTTTGTAGATTTATGTTTGATCATAAGCTCTAAGTAGATACAATGTCTCGGTAATGAATGGCATTTGTTTTCTTTGGAAATTAACCTTTAAAATTTTTATTCATTTTTCTCTAAGAGGTGAAATATTTCCTTAGTTTTAAAAACAGCTGTTTTATTTTGCAAATTTGTTGTTTCTTAATTTGCTCTCTCCAGGACTTACATTTCAGTTCTGATTTTTCTTATACAGCTACTGGAAGTGTTCTGCTGCATTGGATGCAACATAACCTTGGTGACATTTCTGCCCCTTGGTTTCCTTCTTTTCCCAGGGATACAGACCCAGTATTCTCTCTTCTTTGGGGGTGAGGGAGGAGTGATGGAAGTACTGGGGAATCTAGTGCAAATAGATGGAGAAGGTAACAGGTGGGAGGATGGGGAGACACAGAGCTTGGGGTCTCTTCCTTAAAGAGTCTGTGAGTAGCATAGGTGAGGCTAATAAGCCCATCCTTTGAAGAAAAGGCACGTCATCTGAAATGGTTTTAGAATTGTGCTTGATTGCAACCATGCTCTGCTTTGTGAAGCGGCTTTACAGGGATTAATATTTAGAGAAGAAATAGAAATCAGTTCTGCCTCTGGTGTTTACTTGCATGAAGGTTCAGCAAGAATTACTGTCTCGTGTCTGATTGCCTTCATGGAGTGTCTCAAGTGAGATCAGTGCGGAAACTGCTGAGTCTTCATCTTCTGAGTGCTCTCCTTGAAGGGAGGGCCAGGTATTGGAAAGTTCATGGAGATTCAAATGCTAGAACATAGTAACAGAAAGCAAAACAAGACCTTCGAGTCTAGATATTTTCAAGCAAAAGTATTTTAAACTGTATGCTGAGAATGTCTGCAGCTATCTAGAAAACTTGATCATCTGTTCTTAATGAAGCTTGCAAAGTTGTAGTAAGCAGATAGGGGTTTGTTGGTATTCAGAAGAACCTGGGAAAGCATTAGCCTGTCACCCATACCACATTTCTGGGCTGCTGTATTCAAATGATTTACCTTTAATTCCTAAGTCTCTGTGCGGTATCGTTTTGTACAACAGATTTGTCACTGTGTTATTTTTTTCATCTCATTTGCCAGAGGAATAAGATTGAGAGGTCCAACATCCCTGGTATGGGAGAAATAGCTGTCAGTTAGGGATATTTCACTCTGTTTTCTTCTTCCCCAGCCCTGTCTTTTTGCTGCAAGACTAGAAGGTTCCTCAATTAAATTTTATCTGGTAATACCAGCCAAAATAAATGTCCCTGGTTCCCTCATTCAGTCTTTCCTTCTTGGTAGATTTTTAGTTAGTGTTTTTTCTTTCTGCGTAGGCCTATCGCGTAGGGAATTATTCTAGCTGCTTCTTTCTGAATTCTCATGGTCAGCGGTAAAACTGTATTAACAGACATAATTGCTACACCGATACTGCGGAACGTGTTTTTTAGAGGATTTGAGGTTTTTGTTGGCTGTTTTCTTTTCTTCTCCTCCTCTCCCAGACAGTGGAATTGGGATCTATTTCATAAATTTATCTGTTGGGCTCTGGTTCGTGCGATCAGAAACAGATCCATTGCTAGCTATCTTAATGATGTAATCGGAACATTGTGAACTCTCTTTGAAACTAAGCAAGCTGAAAAACTTGGTTCCTATCCTGGTAAACAGTGGAGAAGGCGAGATGGATCAAACAGCATCCAATAAAGTGTTTTTTTTGGGTCTTGTCTGTCCATTGTCTGCACAAAACAAAAGGGGGGGGCAGTGATTTTTGCAGTTAACTTGATCTTTATTTTTGGAAAAGAAAGAGGAACATAAACTGATCATCGTTCCCAATTACTATTTTCATTAGAACTAAGGGAAGGAATTCTATGGTGGTTGCAACAAAAGGGGAATCTCTTCAAACAGGACTGGTGCTGATGGTGATGTTTTCTGTTCTGTTTTCAACTGATCTGCTGCAGGAAATACATTATTACTGCATCTTCTGGAAGTTCTCATATCACTGGTTTTATAGAAAGTTTCATCAGTTTTGCGGAATGCTGCAGACTTGCAGCGTTTTAATGATTTCAAAAAGCAGCTGGACAAATTCAGGGAAGAAAAATCCATTAAGAGCAATTAAATATGAAGACATTTTGTCTGGCTTTAGAAACCTCTGAACCACAAATCACTGGAGGTTGGGAGGGTATTCTTGGGAAGGGAAGGCTTAAAATAATAGAAAATGAATGAAGTTACTCTTAGCAGTAACTCAGCAACATTTTAAAAGTTAAATGTTACTGCTGGATTTTTTTTTGAAAGCCGCCCCCTCACCCCACAAGATCACCTACTTAGAGTTAGGTTTCCATTTGGTGACATATTCTTCACATTTTGGAGAGCAAGGATGAATTTCTGGGGAAATGCTATCACGGGATGGTGTTTAGAACAGAACTACTCTGTGGAGCTATACAAAAATTTCAGCACACTTTATCCTGTCCTTTCTCAGAAATACATAAAAATATAATAACATAAATGAAATCATCCATCTAGTTCATAATGGAGCATTATAACTCTGTCTCAGTTCTGTTTCTGATCTCAAAATTTAGGCAAACAGAGCCCTCTGTCTGTCTGAAGTTTGTGAATAAGCTTGGAAGAAAAGCTTTTGAAGGCACTTCCATTTCACTATTTTCAGACAATATATATTTCAGAGAAATGTCAGCCTTTTTCTTTCTAAAGTTTCGTCCTTGTGCATTGATGTCAAAAGCATTCCTTAGGAGTCTTCCTGGATCACGATGGCTATAACACTGGATTTTATAGAGAGAGGACATACAGGTACTTCTTGCTGGAGAATATCTCTGAGCTGGGCTTTGTGCAAAGAGAAGGCTGAAGCAAAACAGATGCTGAATGTAATTTCTGAGATCAAGATAAACCTGGATGACAAATAGTTCTGAACTGAGAATGAGTATCAAGAGCAGCCTTGGAAGAATAATGCAAAATAAAAATGTCTCTAAAGAAACACGGTTGATGTTTTGGATTTTTTAAATGCTTTTCAATGCTTTTGATAATTGTGGTATTTAACATAGACATGTAACTTCAAATTTGCGTGACATCTTTCCATGTTCCCTGTCCACTAACCTGTCTAAACATTCATTTTATCTTTTCCTGGGATTCTAGGGTTGTTTTTTTCCTCCAGTCTTACAGCATGTACCTACAAACTAGGAGATGTATCTTGAGATATTTTTGTTTCAGTCAGGCTCAGGGGGCAGGTGCCAGGGATATGACTTTCCCTTGTTCTTTGGCTGGAACATAGTGAATCACTGAGGTATTGGAGCACTGTCTTGAAGCGCACTCCTCATGGTAACTCATCTATCAGCTAAAACAAAGTAGCTGACAATGTTGTAATTATTGGGAAGAATATGATCAGCCATGTTGACAAAGGATTACTTTGTCCTAAGTTGAACAAAATCTCCCGTCTCTGTGCTGTGTCGGTCAAGTGTGAGATGAGCAGCAATTCGCTGGACTGGGCTATCAAACCCAGAAGCATGGTACTTCTGAGTCAGGTTGGTAGGCTTCATGTTTAGGAATGGTGAGTGACCGTGTACAAGAATTTAAGGCACAGAACTCTGAATGGAGTTGAGTTACACAAAATACTAATGAACTCCTAAAGAGAAGTTAAACAAAATTCTTGGTGTAGTAACTCCCACTTCATTTAAATGTAAGTAAGTCAATTAGGACTTTCTACCTTATTCCCTTTACCCCATGCGTGTCACATAGGCAGAGTTTTCTAATTGAAAGGGCTTGGTTGGGCAAGGGATGCTGAAACAGTTTGTTAGGCTGAGGATGCCCTTTGCTTTACTGAACAGGATCTGAATTTTAGACACGATAAATCTATTTATTGGAGGCCAATCTTAGTGAAGGCACTAACAGGTTTAAAAATGATTGAGTGGTATAGCTAGCATTCTGTGAAATCATAAGAGAAGTTGAGGAGTGCAATCTATCTACCCACTGATGCAGAATAAGGTATTTAATTACCATGTTAAGCAACAAAATACGGCATGGACTTCCTAAAGCAGAATTTCTGTGGATGTTTTTGTTTAAGAAAAGGATCAAATATAATGCTGAAAGCATGTTAAAACTAACACATGTTCCACAAGACTTCTTGTCTTAAACGTGTCCATAAGGCATCAAACACAAGCTAGACATTCCAGAAAATGAGCTCTAATTCTTCCTTTCTTCATGGCAAAAACTGATCTGGAAAAGACTTGTTTAGGGTCCCTGTCTGTGATATTTACTGTCTGTGAGAACAAGCCTTCCAGTGCGCTTTGTCTGTCTCCAAGGAGTTAAGTTTATTTGATAGAATAGGACAGTTCAGTTGGAAAGGGGCCTTCAGAGATCATCTAATGCAACTGCATGACCACTTCAGGCCTAACTAAAAGTTGAAGCACGTTACTGAGGGCATTGTCCAAATGTCTCTTGAAGAGTGACAGGAACGGGGCGTCAGCCATCTCTCTAGGAAGCCTGTTCCAGTGTTTGACCACCTTCACAGTAAAGATGTTTTTCCTTGTGTTTGCTCGGACCCTCCCCTGGCTCGGTTCATCACCCAACATAGCGTGAACCTGTTCAACTCACAGCTGGACAATTTGTCTGGAAGGGTGCTGTGAGGGATTGTATCAAAGGCCTTACTAAAATTTGGGAAGATCATGTCCACCAACTTCCCTTCATCCACTATGTGGGTGAGCTTATTTTAGAAGGAGTTCAAATTATTAAGGCAGGACTTTCCCTTCATGAGCCCATGTTGGCTATTCCTGATAATAGCTTTGTTCTTTAAATGCCTTTCAGTGGCACCCGGGATAATCTTTTCTATAACCTTTCCAGGTACTGAGGTTGGACTAACAGGTTGCTGGCTTCCTGGGTCTTCTCTGGTGCCCTTCTTGTAAATCACTATAACATCAGTACAGCATTGATGGTGGGTGTTCTTCCTAGCAGACCAGTACTAAACCCTTAATTAATTCACATAATCTTCACGTTGTAGTATTCATTTTCCTGTATATTTGAGAGAGGTTTCTTCCTAGGTTAAGAAATATACAGTCTTTAAAGTGCATTGATAACTTCCAGATTGGATATTTATGCCTGTCCATGTTGAGATCTACTAACCACAAACCTTGATTGCATAGATTAATGAAGCTGTCCACATCATTCTCTTCATACAATAGAAGTGTCTTTGTCTTTCTGTGGGTACTAATTTACTTCATTTTTGATACCTGCAATTAGAGAATGATTTTGTTTATGGAAATTCCATTGTAGTAGATAATTGGACCTTAAGAGAACGTGTAAATAAATTAAGTCTTTCTTGAGGATGTTACTTGGAGTTAGAAGGTCAGCAGATGCAGCATACGTTGGAGAGGAATCACTTTTTCAAAAAAAAGATGAAAAGTGGCATACAGAATATAGATTTAAGCAGTCCTCCATGTTCTCTGACGTAATAGAAAATTGTTGTCTATTGTGTCTTTAAGGGGGAAAATATCCTTTGATCTTGATTAACTCTAATTGACGTACATCAGACAGTGTCTTATGGAGGAGTTTGGGACTGGTATTAAACATTTTTTATGACTTTGAAGTGAAAGTGAATATCAGTATTCCAAAATAGAAAGTAAATTTTAGATATTGAGTGCTGGAATTTCAGAAGTACCAAAACCAAACCGAAACAAAAGCTTTGGTTACAGAGAATTACGATAGCAGGTGGAATTTCATGCTGTATGCTGAAATTTTTAAATGGAAGGAGTATTTAAAACTATTTATATACACTAACTCACGTATACATCACTGATGATGTTCAAGAAGCTGACCTGAGTATCAGAAGAAGTAAAGAGTATGAGGAAAAAGTTAGAGACTAAATAAAATATTCTATTTAATAAAGAATAATATAGAAGACTATATTGGAAAGCATGCTATTATATAAAAGGTAAGTATAGTTCATCTTGACATTTTGCTAGAATCTAATCATCCTCCTCTCAAACAGAGAACAGCAGAATGAAATTTCAGATAAATGATAAAAGCGTATCCGAGAACTATTTGCAGAGGAGACAGGAAGGAGAATGAATCAACATGCATGATGTATAGGGGTTAGAAAGGGATTCTGCGGACTTTTAGTACAAGAGTAAGGGGGTATCCGCTCAAAATGTGGAGAAGCTATTATAGTGTAAAATTAATTTGTGGAACTCAACTTAGCAAGGTATCTTTAAATAAGAGCTCCCTAGAGTCATGTAAAAGGATGTCAAATTAATGCAGAGGAGGAGAAAATCCCCATAATATAAAATTGGTTAATTGGCCCTCTTCTTCTGTCCTTTCTTCCCTTTTCCTTCAGGCTATCGGGTAACTATGTAAGTAATCGAGTTTAGCAATAAACTGCCCCAGAAGAAAAGATTTTAAAGCTAACAACTTTGAGAGGTTTCCCGTAACTTATCCTCGTAAGAGAAGGTAAAGTCAGAATTAAGAAAGACTAGTGGACTCCTTCTTCAAGACAGTTGTGATGTTCCTGTTAGCAGCTTTTCAGAGTTGATTTTCCAGAAGATAAATGATTGGAAGTAATTTAAGCAGTATCAGACACAGCAGCGGTGATATAACAGTAGGAAGAGGGATTAGTGAGGGAAAGAAGGCTGAGTTCTGGAATAAATGAAGAAAGAGCTAAGTAGTGCAGCAAAGAATTAGCAAAGGAGATAATGGAGAGTGAAGGAAGTGTCCTATCATTTGGCTTGTTTGTATTTTTTTGTTGTTTGTTTTGTCTTTAGAAATTGAAGGCTCTTAAACTCACTAGCATATATATTCACCGAGTGGGCTGAAAATTTACTGATGTACGGTTTTCTGTCGAGAAATGATGATTTGATGGAATTGAAGTATTCTGTGGGAATGGTTGGTGGGCTGCCCAGCTGCTTTGCCTCGCTCTTGGCTGCTGGCCATCTTGTCTGCTCCCCCAGCTGCCTGTCATGTGGGCCTGCTGGCTCGTCTGTTGGATCCTATTTTAAGTATTTGTACATTCTAACAAATAAAACGGCAAATCACCAATTAGAACACCAATTAGCGATTACTACTAAACCATCTACAGTCTTAATTAGAAAATCATTTTCAGTAATAATTGATTGATACCTAACTAGCAACCATTAATCAATGATCTTGCATTTCATTGCTTAAAATAATTAAATCTTAAAAATTACACATTCGTATTTTACTATTTGATATATTAATACATAAAATATCTATCCAAAACATGCTATCCACTTAAATTTTCCATTTTTAAATGTCAGTGACTAATGTAAAAAAAAAAAAAAAAAAAAAAAAAAAGAGTCAAAGTTGAAACGAGTAGTGAGATTTTATTCGTAAAGGTGATACTCAGAATTTTGTTCCAAGTGTGGGATTTTGTTCAGTTTGCAGTTTATAGAACAAACTGTTTTTAACTAGAGCTAACGAAGCCTGGGTAACGACAGGCTTGTGTCTGTTGTCCTTTAGCACCTCCTGTCCTTCCTTTTCCCACATCTCTTTGTAAGCACACGTGAGTTGGAATTCCTCTGGTTGTCCCGGTGAAGCATCCCAAATGACATCCTGTCCCCTTTGACATCTTTGCTGGGCAAGATAAGCACACGCTTGCTCTAAATTTGTGCTGATGGGTTAAGTATGTCTGCCCAAAGAAGGGAAACTGATTGAATTCTGACTGCTTTCTAAAAGTGGACCTTGCTTTGGAGGCTCTTTTCTCTGTCCAACAACTATTCTCTGTGACATTCCTCAAGCCTTTCACCTTTGGGTCATCCTGCTTTTGATGAAATTCATTCGAAGGCAGCTAATAGATAGGTTCAAGAGTTATTCAGGTGGAAAGAAGAACATACAAGTAGCAACTGTATTCTTAGTGAATTTGGTAAAAAATTCAAATTAAAAATTTTCCATTAAAGCGTTCTGTGTTCTGCTTGCTGCTCGGCGCAGTGTGACTGAAGATTCAAGCGAACAACCATGGACAATTTTGTGGCTGTTTTCCTTTGCTGGTTTTTTACTGGTTTCCTTGCATATATTTGTATCACTTTGTAGTCATTCTTGCCTCATTAAATTCAGTTTGTCCACTCCCATTTTATGTGGAGTGCCTCAGGTAGAGCAGCTGTATAATTAATGATTTTCACGTTTTTCTCCCAACACGGTAGTGATTCTCCAGCAGTGAGAAACTGACAGGGAAATAATGGCGCTACTTGTAAGCTCAGTGGGACTCCTACCTTTGCTGGAAAAGGGTGGAAAAAATGGCAAAGGAAGAACATAAAATTCCATGCTAGTTGTTCTGTTTGAAATGTTTTGAAGATGATGGGTAGAAATAGTGATGATCTAGTACCATATAAAAGGGAATAAAACATTTCAAAAATACTGTTCAGATGTCATCTTCAAAAAAAGGTGTTGCAGTAATACACGAAGAAGTTTTACTTTCAGAATCACCAAATATTTGAGGTGGGAAGGGACCCCTGGAGGCCACCTGCTCCAGGCCCTGCCCAAGCAGGGCCACCCAGAGCAGGCTGCCCAGGGCCGTGCCCAGGCGGCTTTTGGAGATCCCCAAGGAGGAGACCCCGCAGCTCTCTGGGCAGCCTGTGCCAGGGCTCCTCACCCGCACAGCACAGAAGGGCTGCCCGGTGCTCAGAGGGAGCCTCCTGGGCTCCACTTTGTGCCCACTGCCTCTTGTCCTGGCACTGGGCACCACTGAAAAGGGCCTGGCTCCGTCCTCTTGCACCCTCCCTTTTAGGTACTTCGGGACATGGATGAGATGCCCCTGAGCCTCCTCTTCCTCAGGCTGAACAGCCCCAGCTCTCTCAGCCTGTCCCCACAGGAGAGGTGCTCCAGTCCCTCCATCATCTTTGTGGAGGCCCTGCGTTGCACTCTTTCCAGTATGACCATGTCCGTCTTGTACTGGGGGGGGGCCAGGACTGGACCCAGCACTCCAGATGTGGTCTCACCAGGGCTAAGCAGAGGGGAAGGGTCGCCTCCCTCCACCTGCTGGCAATACTTTGCCCAATGCAGCCCAGGGTACTGTTGAGATATGTTCTAAGACAGGTACCACTTAGTAGAAGAAAAAAAAGAACATTTAAAATTCTATTTTATGTTTTTGTTTGTTTGTTCGTTTGCTTGTTTTTTTTCTTCTTCTTAAGAATCAGAAGTGATTTTCTGTGGAAGAACTGGTCAGCTACCAGTTGTTGGTCATGGTTCCCAAAACAAAGATTGGCAGCTGAACTTACTGATTCATGAAAATGTGGTTTCATTACCCATGAGTGAAGTGTTTAATCTGTCATACTTCTTGTGTGTGGACCATTTCTTTAACTGGTGGAGTGTGCAGCCGGAGATGCTAAGGAATGGACAAAAAAAAAAAAAAAAAAGACAGTAACCCTTGAGGCATGCTGATGGTCTCCTTAAAATACTTGTTAGGCTCAAGTTTTACATAAGTAACTTGGCAGTTGAGTTTCTCATACGATGTGTAACTCTTGATTTAAGGTTACTTAAAGCTCACTTTTATGTAAATCAGTGGCAATCTTTTATTTAATTTTTGAAAACCCTCTGTGGTTGCCCTGTCTTTAATATTTGGGAAGAAAAAAAAGTATTTTTAATGAATTAGGAAAGATACATTGGCCAGTTCTACAGGTATGGGTGTATTTTGGCAGTACTTATTTTGAAAAGATAAACTTCTTAGAGATGAGATGAAAATTCCTTTGTAGTTGTTCACCAAGATGTTAAATGAATTAATTTGTTACAAATACCAGAATATATTTGTCACAGGAATAATGACGTTTATATATTAATCGCTTTCATGTTGCTGCTGAGTTGAGCAGGCTCGTGCCCATTAACAATTTTAGACTGTTGCGATCATTGCTCAGGAAGCAGGGGCTTGTCAGATATATTTTATACAGGTGTATTTTAAAGATCCTGTATAAATCTAATGGTTTTCAAGGTACTAAAAAATTTCTTGAAGACCTTGAATAAGCGGAAGCTAATGCTATTCATTTGTAATGCACTACTTGCAAGGATCTTAGTGCTTTTGCAGATGCTGGGAATATGGAGAACCTGTAAATAGGTAGCTCTCATTTATATTTGTACAAACATGAAAAAAGAAATCATTTGAACCCTCCCCTCTTCCTCCCAAATACTTTGCAACTGCTAGAGCTTGTCAGCTCCCAAAGGGCCATAGCTGTTCATGTGTGAGAGCCTGAGTGGAATTTTATGCAGTACGTGCTCTCCAGGGAACTGTTACTATACACTGAGTAGTGTCAGGAGGAAATATTAGGGACAAGAGTGTCAAAACTTCATCTTTATTTATTTATTTTTAGTAAATAAATAAGCATTCTCGCATTTGAACATAAAAATTGCTTTGCTTTGAACACGTGGCTGGCACACCCTGTGGCCCCTGGACATAACCCAAACTGTCCAGCCCCCTTGTTCTCCCAGTTAGGTTTTCTGAGGTGCTGTGGGCCAGGTTCGAGTGGGATTTGAAGTCGCCTTCGGAGTCCTGCTGGAGGCAATTTTAATGTGTCATCAAAGGCTTCGATTCCTGGCAACAGTAAGCAAATGGAAAGTAGTGACTGGTCTTGTGAAGGGTGCTGACCTTCATCTCTTTCAATACTCTTCCTTCATACTGCCACCAACTGTGTGGGGAGTTTCTTGCTCCAGTTATGCTTTTTATTTATCTCATAGTATGGTAGGATATGCTAGGTAATATTTATTCTGTCTAAACATTACCAACTTTCTAATAAGATCACAGGATTATTTTAACTACGTTTGGCCCTGCCCCTTACAGTCATAAAGGAGAAATGGTGTATTTACCTACATATATTAGTGGTCAAGGATTTGCACGGAGAAGGCCGGTAGGCCAGCTGTGATGTTATTTCATATTTTTATCCATCTTCTACTGAACCACAGAACTTGAATCCTCTCATTTCAAATATTTGTATGCTGCTTAGGAGGTAATAAGGAAGCATTGCTTTTTTTTTTTTTTTAATGTAGGTTTACTGCATAAATCTTTTATCTAGGATTTCACTCTTTCTGTATGGAAATTCAGTGTGGGTTCGATATGCATTTTGTTGGTACCAGTGTAGGTTCAGAGAGCTTTTACATGTCACTTGTCTTCCACTTCTTCACTTGTGGTAATGCATTTATTTTGGGGGGGCGCTGCCCAGTGAACCTGACTGGGAAACTGATCCAGTTAAAAATAATCCTGTTTTATCCGGATATTAGTAACTTGGATCAGTTCTGGCATCCAGTTGACTGTAGTACCCTACAAATGATAGTATTGGCAAAGATGAGGGGTTCTGCTGGACAGGGGCTGTTTCTAAATCTGCTGTGCTATGAGACTGTGGCAAAAGCCTTCCTCTTCATTTGTCAGCTGGAAGGTCCTGACTGGAGGCTGCCCGTAGGCTGCTTTGACTCTTTAGCCTCTTTTTCTGTTCTCTTTCTAGATGTGTCGCTGTTCTCTTACAAACATAACTTCTTTGTATATTCTTGTATTTAGAAAATACAATTTTGGAGTTGATTAACTGGGTCTCAACTTCTGGTGGCAGATTAAGTCCGTTACTGTTGCAAATATCTTCACCCAGATATGGCAGCTATACATTTCTAGACTCAATCTAATATGGCAGTTTTAAAGTCCGAATGTGAGTAACTTGTTACACAGGATGGGTATATTTTTCTGAGCCTATATTTTTAGATTGAGTGTTACTACGGTGTTCTGATTCAGCCATCCTTCTGCTGGAGGTACTAGCTATGTGCTTGAAGATGGAGAAAAAGGCTTTATTGTGAATTTGGCCCGGAGAGCAGAGCACATGGATTGTTGTAGATGTGTTTCCATCTGCTGCTTCAGAGGGGCTATGAAGCAGTTATTTCGGTCAGTACAGGAGGTTTGTGAGATGGGTAGGATATTCCTTTCCTGAGTGCTAAAAAGAAACAAGACTAAAAAGTCATCAACACATTTATTCATCTCTTGTTACGTAAAATGGTACAAAAGATACATTGTTGTCTTCTGAGTTACCCATCACTAAATTAATGTAGTCTATACATTTTGTCAAATATAATTGAAATTTTGCTCAGCATAAAATAGTGCATGTAAGTGGCAGAATACACAATATGAACTTGACAGTCTTTTGTAATTGCGTAAGCTTGTCAAATGGAAAGAGATATTTGAGCCATCTAGTGGTTGGTATGAAACATTTTAACACTTTCAACGGGTTGTAGAAAATGCAAATGACACCAACTTGGAAAATGCATTTCTAATTTGTATGCTTTTTAATAGCATAGCTGTAGAATGAAAAAAAATACACATTCAACTTCAAATTTGAGGTAGTCTGTTTCGGTTTGTAGCTTTTTTTCAAGATGATGTAGATTTTACTGAGAAGATCTGATAACATAAATATTATGTGTAGAAGTTAATAGCCAAAGAATGAATTTTAGCCTGACATCTTAGAAATTGTGAAGGTTTTGAGGAACTTCATGGAAGAGAGTGTAATAAGATAATTTTGTTTTCTACTTCATACTGAAATAAATATATATACTTAGAGGGGGAAAAAAAGTTGGCTTGTAGGCTTGTATTCTCCATCAGCAGCTATTTATAGTAGGATCTTGAATAACAAGGATTGAATAACAAGATATCGTTACTGAAAAACATGGGGTAGATACTATTCATGATATACCTGTGTTCAAAAGCAAGTAACAGTGGCAATTGAAAACAGGTTTCTTAAGGCGGGGTGCCTGACTTGGAGTCCCAGAATCTGAGATGTCAGGATAAAGGACATTTTGTAGATGAAAATCCGTCTTGTAATGCAGCTTCATGATCCTGCTTGGTCCTGATAAGTGTTAAGCTGTTCTAGCTTTTCATATGGGCTGTTGCCAGTAAGAACTTGGCTGCATGTTGAAGTTGCTGGTATTCTGCAGTACAGGCAGAAAAGTTAGTTGCTGAAATAGTGAACTTCACATGTAACTCACCTTGAATTACTGATGGGAAAGTACTGCATGCACGGAACCACTGTATTATCTCCCAGTCCTCGTGAAAGCCCCATCCAGCTTCAAGCCCAGATTAAAAGATATTTTTTAATCATTTAGACAAATCTAATGAATAATCAACAAGCAGTACTAATGGTGTTACGTGCAGTTAGAGCTGTAGTGTTTCAAAACAGGTGAATACAGTCCATACTGACATTCCAGAATTTGCATCTTTACATTTGCAGTAAAGTATTAAAAAGTCTTAAGTCTTGCCCTGTTTTTTATTGAGAAGACAGTGGTATCCTAACATGTTTTTAAGGTCAGTCCCAAGTGCATTGCAAAGCTGAATGAGAAAAATTAGAAGGCCAGCCACAGAACAAAGGATGGAGCTGTAATAGCGGACTTGTGTTTTACTGCAATGGGGGCAACCTGAAAGCTTCATGTAAATTTGATATACTAATTACACATGGACAAATCACCTGCATTTTGGTCTTGTCATAAGCGTTGATTGTTGAGTATTATTAACCCTTAGGACCAAAATAACAGCTAGATTAATCTTCTGAATATTCAAATTTTGACTGTGAATTCTAATAGGTATCAGAAGAGGAATTAAACTCTTAAAGATTGAAGAGGTTTTAGTTGTCTGGTATATTTTTGCCTGAATTTTGCGGTGTGGTGATGAAGGATTTTTTTTAGTATTATTCTCAGTCTCTATGGTGATCTAGTCTTGGATCGCAGTTGTTGAATCTCCGAGGTAACACTGAACAACTTTGTTCACTTCAGTTCTCTAAATAAGCATGGCCAGAACAGAGTAAAGGCAGCTAGGTGTACGCTGTATTTTGCAGGCTTCCATGTTGCATGTGTGTAATCTCTCCCTATTGTTGTCTCACTTCTTCATTGAAAACACTGTAGTCCAAGACATTATGTATGTTCAGTTTTTGAGCTTGTCTTCATTCTTAGTCTGCTGTTGCCAGAACAGATTTGAGTAACAGCAATTACGTGCCGTACAGAGTTGAAGATCTCATATCTTTATGATGTCCATGTTGTGGTTTTGTTCACTTGAACAGGAACGTGATTTTATGGTAGTATTACGACTGTCATCTTTTTATTGTCTGTGTACTTCTCTTTCCACTCCCTTTGTACAGTGCTCTGATTGTCATAGTAGCTGGTCATACCACAGCATTTTCTTGGAACCTGTCCATTGCTAAAGCTATGATCCAACTGTATTCATGAAAGGATCTTTGGCATTTCCCCTGTTTTTAATTTGCATTTAGAAGATGCAAATGAGGTATAATGAAATTGTAGTACTAGGTTCTGTTTCTGATGAGTGCTTGCTCTTCAAATTATGTTCTGGTTACCAATTGCTTTCTAGGAGAAATTTGCTTACATCTCATATATTTCAGTTGGGTTTAAGGCATATCTAGAATTCCTTTTGTTAGGTTCCATAGAAATGAGAGCTGTTGAAGAAGTGAGTGCAAGTGCAGTAGGGGTTATCCTGAAGAAGAATCTTTGAGAATGGAAACGCCATCTCTGGTTCATGTATTAGAGCTCTGTTTCCTTTGGGATGTATTCACAGTCTCTCGAAAACAGCGTTACACACAAGAAAAACCTAAAATTGTGTTGTAGGCAGCATATGTGTGTTTTCTTCTGTAAATAATGAAATAGCTGCTAAACAGAGAACAATTTTACTGTGGCATAACATTTTTCAAAAGAAAATGTTGGTTAATTTTTATATAATTTAGGAAATATGTAATATTTATTTGGAAAATTAGGTAGTTAATCATTCATTAACCCCCCTGGTAATGTCACTTTGGAAGCAACGCTTTCCTTCGTGAAAAGAATATGGGGGGGAGATGAGTTGTCAGAAGGAGAATGGTACATTTTTTTCCTTTTACTGCAAAATAGGGTAATCGAAGATAGAAATTAGATTGATGATGAAGAAATCTGATCGTCTTAGGTTTGAAGCTGATGGCCTATATTTTTAGTATTCAGAAAAATTACAGTTTTTACAGCATATTTTCAGATTCATATAATTAATGTTCTACTTTAGACACTGAAATTAGTGTGCATAGCTTTGTTTACTTTTATGTGAATATAAATCATTATAACTATGACATGGTCTTAGGTTATAAAACATTTTTATTGTATTAAATTGCCAAGGACCATTGTTTGCTTTCCTACTGTCGTACAAATGGAACAAAGCACATCAGTGTCTCTGATGTGAAAGTAGTTGAATATTACGGTAGTTACTGTTCCTCAAAAAATAGTTTCTGCATTTAAATTCAGAATTTAGTACTAAATTTTACAAAGAATTGCATTTTTTAAAAAAAATCTGTAGCTATCTTCTTATTCCTTCTTTTTTGTTCTTCCTGTTCAAGGTGAAATTAAAATACGCCTATCTCATAATGGAAATTGAATGTCAAACGATGAACAAAATACTTGCAACTCAGTGGTATAGATTATGGTTGGTGTATCTGGTTTTAAACATTGTTTCTTTTCTTTACAGAATGCTGCCTTTTTATATGGCCTTGGTTTGGTCTACTTCCATTACAATGCCTTTCAATGGTAAGTTGGAATAAACTAACAGTAACTGTATTTTGTAGTGTTTATTGGTAGGTGAATATTTCAACTTTAATGTTAGTGTATAATGGTTTAAATTTTGTAGCATAAATATGATACTTGAAGGTATATTGTCCTGTATCTCATATCTGACTTACTTGTGGCAGCCACAGCAGTTGCTTGAATAGGAAAGCAATTACAGAGAAAGAGTTTTAGCTTCCTATAACGCAATTCAGCAAGGGGAATGTAGCGGTATGACTCAACAGGTTTTTGTGAATTCTCAGTGTCTATGGTCTGCAGCATATGTTGTGAAGAAATTTTCTGTTTCTCTGGGAAAAGAAGTGGCAAAGTAGGTTTGTTTTCATTTAGCTTGTTATTCAGTAATTTTTCTATAACTATATACAGTGACAGGTTTTGGACGTGAGCAGCAGTACACTTTGTCCTGAATGTTTAAAACTGTCATAAAAACTCAGTTATAAAGAGCTGTAAATCCTGGCAGGGTTTTGGGGGTGGGAAGGGCTTGCTTTTGTGCTGGGGGTGGGGAAAGGCGTGGTTTGATGGTTTTCTGGGTGATTTTGTTTTTGTTTTGCCTCACTGGCGATGAGAGAAGAATGAGAAATGGAATAGACTTGATTATTGAGGTTCTCTTGACAGATCCTCAAACTTTCCTGGTCAGTAATAAGAAAGGTCTGGTTTATTCTTACACACATATTGTTGTTATCATCGGAATAAAGTCAGATAAATGCAGTGTTTAGATCAGAGCTTTTTTCATAAAATTGATTAGTTTTCCTTTTTTTTCTCTCTCTCTTCCATGCTGATTTCTTTGTGGTATATATTTCTCTAGTAACACTTAGTACAGAAGCTCGTAATAAAATGAATGTGATTTTACTATTTAGTTGATTACACAAAAAATTATCATCTTATTGGACTAAGCATGCCTGAAGCTAAGGAAGTAATAAGTGACTACTGACCGATAGCTTGGAACAACAAAATGAGATTTTTGCCCACCTCCTACTCCCACCCCCCCCCAAATAAATTTATCAAAAGTTTCTGTGTATCTGTAAGACAAAAGATTCATGCTTTCCTCAGGCAGGAAGTAAGCTTTTATTTTTGAAATTAACATAAGTTGGTTAAATCATGATCTCAGAAGCTTGATATTTTTTTTCCCTCTTACAACTCAAATGCTTTCTTTATTAATAGTGGTGCAATGTATGCCATGTATTGTACGTGGCATGCAATTACATTCCATTCTAATGTGAGAGAAGAGCAAAAAAGTTTGCAGAAAAACTGAGAATCTTTCAAGATTGTGATCATCTTTCTTGAATTTTGCTAAGTTTCAGAATGTTCTTGCTCTGATGCAGGCTTGGCTTCATCATTTAACGTGTTACAGTTTGCACTGTGAAAATGATAGAAAATAGTCAAATTACACGAAAAGTTAGATTTAGAGTAGTTAATTATTAAGAGGCCACCTTTTCAATGTAGACTGTTGCCATTAGTGGATCAGTTTTTTTGGCACCGTTCAGTGGAGGGAACCACAAAGTCAGGTCATTGTGAGGCCTAAGTATTGATAGTTTGCTGCCTTGAATTAATTCAGATTTTTCTTACATGCTTTTGAGTAACCTTGTTGAGAACATGAGTATATATTGATGTCTTAAGTTATGATGTTTTAACTGCATATAGAGCTGTTTGTTAATGTAGTTTAAAGTAATCAAATCTGTCTCTCATTCATACCACAAAGGTACATGTAGTGTGGTACTAAAGAAGTTGTGCATATGAGAATATTGGGTAGAATTTTTAAAGGAAGAAAGTCTAATGCAGATAAAATCTTATACTTCTGTATGTGATTTTTTTAATCCCCTTGATTTATTTTTTTTTACTATGTTTTGGGGACAGGAGTGGGTTGCATGGTTGTGAGTATTTAGGGTGTGACAAAATCATAATTAGCCTGGAGCTGATTGCAAGTCGCTTGCAGTAGGGATGTTCTTTGTACGCTTAGTCTTCCACAAGTCTCCACTGCAGATTGCAAGGAGAATCTTCCTTCTTTCAGAGTGAAACACTAGTCAAACCGTCTTGTTTTCTGCTGCAATTATTCCATCTATTTCCATTCATAAAGTACACAAATCTGTGTATTTCATACAGGTAGAGGAGGCCCCAAGATTGTTTAAGGTTGTTTAACCTACTGTGCTTCATTCATGAATATTTTATTTTATTCATACAACCTTAGATAGTCATAGGTTTTTGAGGAGAGGCATGTACATAGTCTTCCCAAAAGTAAGGGTTAATGAATCATCTGTCATACAAATTGGGATAATATCAGAGCAAGTGAGAATAAGGTCAGTTTTAGAATTGTTGTTCGTATTTTCACGTTATTTTTTGAGTTTTCCAGTATTCATAAAAAGAAGTGTTGGACTGACTCCAAGACACATGCAATTCTCTGTATTCAATATTGCACGCTTCTGTACATGCTAAAGAAGCGTTACAGTGTTAAGTACTAAATCTTATCTGACACATCATTTTATATCGGTTGTTTTGTTTGACAATTTATGTAAGAACTGAAAGTACTTATATACATGTAAGTATATGTAAATATTGTGATAGCGCGATCAAAGATATTTTATGCAATTTTTTTAGTAAGATATGGCATAAGGGATTAGCTCCAAAGAAAGTTGTATAGATTTTAGATTTTGATAATCTTTCTACACCATTTGTCATCAAGTTGTGAGAGAAGTGGATGGCTGGTTTTCCCTGTTTCTCAAGTAGGGCAAAACACCAGAATTGAGATAGCTGAGATACTGTCATAACTTGAATAATTTCATGTCCTCCTTAGTTGTCTTCTAGATGGAACAATTAAAAAATTTTAGTTGTTTGTCAAAGACTATCCTTCAACTCAGTGCAATAGCTACAGTCCATGTAGTGGCTTGAATGCCAGTTTTGCTCTATCACTTCAGTAAGGAATCTGAACCTGCCTGGTGTACGATCTGCAGATTTGAGCCCCCCCAGGAGAAGCAGATGGAGTCCAAGCTCTGCAGCTGTGTCCTGAAACTGGTTCTCCTGCTCCCCTTGGATCCCCATGCACTAACTGTGGTGCTCTGAAGGCAGTCCGCAGTGTTTTCAATAACTGTTACCCTGCAAATTGCTGGACAGCGTGTGTGAGAGAGAGGGTGTTCCTTAAAACACCTTACAGGAGATGGAGATCACAGTCACCCTTCTTGCATTATTTAACATATCCTTTGGCTCCTCAGTCCAAGGATTCCTTAGCAGCTTAGAAGTTTAGTATTACATAAAACCTTGTGCTTCAGCATAGACACCTTTGCAGGACCCAGCCCTGAAAGAATACCAAAGACGAATGTGAGTGATGGTCCAGACCCTTTCCTTCTCCTCCATCATGGCTAAAGATGCAGACTGCCTTAGGGAAATCTGCCGTCTCTGGCAGGAGCTGTGGCCTCTCTGCAGCCGTCCTTATCAAAGCAAAAGCAATGAGGTCATCTGTGCAATATCTAGATCATCAGCTGAACCACCATCTCTGATTCTGGCTCTTCTAAAGTATCCTCACACCTTTGTAAGCTGGGGTGTCCTGTACGTTGGCATTTCTTCCATTAGCTTAAGTTTGACTCATTGGAAATGGGATAGGAGCTCAGTGCAAAAAAGTTTTTTTTTTTATTGCCTCTGCAACTCGGATTCAGAATTGAATATTGACATGAAGAAGTTAGCTGCAGTCCCCTACACCTTCATTATTCTTACCTAATTCAAGTAAAGACATTCAATGGGCAAGAGGGAGTAAGGATATGAAACCCCTACTGGGAGAAGGCAGCACCTCCATCTCCAAGGTACAAGCACTGAGCAGGCTCTCCACATCCCTTCTCTGCTGCTGCTGCTGAATTCCACAATCCTCCCAAGGCCAAGCAGGCAGTAGTATCATGTGGCTCTCAGTTGGTATCTGTGGTACTGTGTCCCAACTCTGCTGGCCTCCAGACACTTGAGAATCATTTTTCTTACAGAAATCCTTCAAAGACTTCAGTGGGACAGGAGCATTCTTTTACAGGTACCCACTTTGGGGAACACGTGGAAAACTTACCATCAACCTCTGAGAGGGGCCTTAGTGCCAGACATATTCAATTACTTACTTGTGCTGAAGAAATCTGTTATCTTTCTTGCTTCGCTCCAGGTTTCCTGGCTGTCATTCTGTTGTATCTTATTTTAAAGAAAGTGAAGGTTTGCTGTTCTCACAGTCATCTTGAAAAGCAGCTGATTAAAGTGTTTTTCAAGTATTCAGGTCGATAGTGGAATGTAAACTTTTTTTCAGCAGTCTTGTTGACCAGCCTTCAGTCTTGCATTCATGATCATTTAACCAAGAAACTGTTGTTTTATGTTGGTCATTGCCCATCTGTGACAGTGGGAGAGTTCCGTCCTGTGCTGCTAAGGTCCCTTTTTGGCCCTTCTTTGCTTTCTCTCTTGATACAGTTGTCTTTTTTCAGCAGTAAGCTGTTATTAACACAGTAAGATTTACACATGAGGGGAATTATTACTGTTTTTCCAGCAGGACCAGATCCTTGGGATGCTTCTCAAGCTGTTTGTGCCAGTCGTTGGCAGGTCCAAGGAACCAGGCTCTTCCCCACAGAGTGGTGTGTGTGGGAATGCGAACCACCTGCTGGGGACCTCCTTCACTTGAGTGGGAGCGCTTCACCCTTTCCTGCAAACAGCAACCACTCGACTGCTTCATCAAATGCAGTCTCTGCTCTGCCTGCCTTCAGGTATAGCAATAGTTGGTGCCACCGTGGAAGGCACGGCATTTGATGAAATAGTTCAGTGGCTGCAGTTTGCCTGACAAGTGCTGAGGTTCACCTAATTGACAGTGACATTGCCCTGGTAATTTGCAGCCTGCGGAGTTCCTGCTTTGGAAACACCTGCTACAGGGAAGTCCACGACGGACGTCATTTGAGAGCAGAAAAACAGCTTGCCCGCCAATAACCTGCGATCTTCAACATACACATTTATATTTATTTTCATCTTCTATCAGAGTCCTCTTAGATGGTCAGGCGTTTTTAGTCTGTAGTTAATAAGGAGAGCAGAGTTTAAACAAGCACTGTGTAGATACTGCATTGTCAAATAGTTCTTAGTTTTCAGGTGGCTGGGTCTACATATCTATTTTTGTATACATAAAATGGGAATGTACATGTAGACTACAAATACTAGTGGCAGTTAACCATGAGCAAAGTAGTAATTGATTTGTCTTTTGTTCTCTTTTTGTCATTGTCTATCAAACCTATTTCTTGGACTTATGAAAAAGCATAATATCTGTTGGTAACAGGAAAATAAACGGGTAGTCTCAGCTGCTGCTACGGAGAAATGTTTGGAGCCTGCTGCTCAAAATGTTTCAGTATTCAACTGTTACGGCACAATGGACAGAGGAGTTACTGTATCTGAAGACTGTTAAAGTATTTCATGAAAATGCAGTAATGACTATTTCTGTATACGTAAGTTTTGTTTATGTTCAAACTATGCCGATGAGTTTCAAATAGGAATTTGTCCATCATATCCTCACGGCATTTTCATTAGTTATGCTTGGAGCAGGTGGTCAGAAAATTGAAAGAGAATAAAGAATAATAAAAAGAAAGTTTTTACTCCAGCTGTACCAAGAAGTTTTCCCAACATGTTATGTTCTTTTCTCTTGTAGGCTTTTTATGATTTTAATGCACTTTGTTAGAAACTCATGAATGCTAACTTCTGAATAGTTAAATTGATGCTATTTATTATATACTTTTGTCCAGTTCAAATGGGTTTTTATTCACAGTCTGTCCAAGTAAAGGCTTCCAATACATCTTATGAGAGTTCACTAAATGTTTAATATAATATTCTATTAATTATTATTCAGCCTGCTTACTTGCATAATAGTAGGCATTGTTGTATAGATGAGTGGGTGGAAAGATAGCAGCAGTATTGATTTTGAAAGTCTAGATTTGGAGATGATAGATTCATGTCACTTTTATATTTTCTCAATTATTGTAGCAGTGCTGTACAAACGTAAGCCCAGAGGTGCACTTCATCCTCTGCAGTCTGTTTTCCAGTCCTGCTTTCCCATTTCGTCTAGTGTTAGCTAGCCAACCTTTCCTGCCTGTTAATGGGTACCTTCCCATTCTTGTTGAAGACTCTAATTAAATTTAAATAAATTCCAGTAGACTTAAGCAAAGTTTTTTTCTTGCCAGGCAGTTGATCAATATCCTTTAGAGAACAAACCTGAAGTTGTTTCTTGCTGAA
Organism: Cygnus olor; assembly: GCF_009769625.2. NCBI lineage: Eukaryota > Metazoa > Chordata > Aves > Anseriformes > Anatidae > Cygnus > Cygnus olor. The sequence continues at coordinate 117,364,113 of NC_049169.1, read as the reverse complement.
TTTAGACTACTGTCATTTATTTCTACAGTATGAGAGCTCCCAGCTGTTCATTTCTGTGATATATCCTTTGGACTAATGTATGTTTAGTCTGCTAAAGGATTAAAATGAAAAGCTGTGTCCGTGCATGAAGGCCAGTTAATTAGCGATGGAGGCTAACAACCTATTTGAGCAAGGCTGTGTGCCATCATCTCATCTTCTACTACTGCACTTGCTCCTACTTTCCACTTACTCTCATGTCCTCTTCCTTCCCTGTTGCACCGTGTACCCAGATCCATTGTCATTTCCTTTGGATATTGATGAGCACTTAGAACTGGGATGTATGACAGTGACATTGCAGGTGTTCTGCTATTGGTGTAGTAAGGGGCTGAGTCCAGAGCTCTGAGCATGGCAGAGTGGCTGAGGAAGCCCCAGAATAAAACCAGAGGATTTCCTTTGGTCCTTGTTCTTCTTGATGTCTCCTGTAATTACGGATCCATTGCTATTTAGCTTAAATTTTTCTCATAGGCAAAATTAGATCAGTATTAATTCATCTATAGTGTAGAACTGCTTGTCTTTAAGAGTTAATATAATTAAGCCAGAGTTCGTATACAAATAGTTACTGTAATAATTAATGTTAATAGGAAAATGTCTCAGTTTTGAGTGTTTTATTCTATGAAAATTTTACTAGTTAAGGCCATTGTTGTCAAATTAGACACGAGCACCTACTATTGGTAGAAATTGTTAAAAATGTTGCCTTTCAGATTACTTTATTTGTAAAATTTTGAGGATTCAATTTTTTGTAGAAATAATGGAAGTAATTTGTATTTGTTATTGGTGGTAATCATCTTGGAAAAGCTACAAATTGCTTGATTGATATGGAATGAACACCAAAATTAAATAATAGAAATAAATAATGTTTATGTATAAATTATATTTTGAAAGAAAAAGAAAATATATCTTAATACCTGATTTTTAGTTAGAAAAGCTACTTTGGGAGATATTTGCCATATTCTTTTAACATTTATGCCTTAATTTACTGAAATAATTGTGCTTAATTATAAATGTGTTATTTATTGGAATTCTCTTTTAGTTTTTATTATGGCATTCAGGGATACAGAGGTTTTTTTCAAGATGCAAGCAAGACACTGGCACAGGAGTTTACTAGCATTTTAAGTATGATTCATGCTTAAAAGTAAATCCATCAAGTACTAGAAACTGAAAGAACATTTCTAAATAGAGTCTTTCACCAATTGCTATGAGTCCATCCATCCATTCCATTGCAAAGCATCTCTGCATTTTCCTCCTCAAACCATCCGTTTAGGAGTGATCAAGTAGAGCTGAAATGTTCAGCTAGAATGCCGCTATCTGACGGTTAGCATGGTAACAGAAATAACATCTTAAAGGTTGTAGAGATTTTCGTTGTACTGATTAAATTTATCCAAATGTCCATCAAAGCAGGTTCAGAAAGGTGCCATTGCTTCTTGCACTGATCATGTTTAAGGGAGTGATGTCTTGTTCTGTTCATTTTCTTCCTTTTTCTATGTTTTGGGTTTGGCTTGATAAAAATTTTGTCGGGTTATAAGGTTATCGCAAATACTTATAATTTCTACTGATGTTGAACCTGACACCACGAGCATCTTAGGCAAGGGTGAACGCTGTTGCCTTGTCATCTGTATGAAGGTAACTACACCTTGCAAACCTCAGGGGCTGTCTGGGACTAGCAGGTTCAAGTGCTAAATGTGATACAGTTGTCTTACTGTCCACTGGTTGCAACTTCACTTTGTTTTGAGTGCAGTACTCCTCTGAAAGATGGGGTAGGCAAGATTCTTGGTCTTTTGAATGAATGATGCTGTATATTCAAACTGAACTTGGAAACTGTCCTTAAAAGCCAGTTGCTGTACTGTGGCTTCATTTAACTCTGTTGTTCAGCTGTGAAAATGAACACTATTTTCTGTTCAGTAAGATCTAAAATTATGTCTTTTAGAGTTTTATTTTTTAGTAATCCATGTTTCATTGTTATTTGTGAGTGAGACAAGACATGACATAGGGAAATAGGAAAATATTTTCTGACCAGGCAAGCTAGCTAAAATGCACAAAATTTGAAGCTCACAAAGCGTATATGAGCGTGGTCAGTTTCACATGTAGTATAGAACTGCAGTGGCTTTAATTCTTGATTTTTGACCTCTCTTCAATGGGGACCATGCTTAGTGATGTTCTTCGTTTTTAGAACTTAGTATATATTACTGTCTTTGAACAGGACACAAATAATGGATTTTTAAATGCCAGTGCCCAACATACTGCATACTGTATTAGAGTTAAGATAAGAAATGCAGGTATACAATGATAAAATCTGTACTTCTGTATGTAACAAAAGCATAACTTAAAATGGTAGTAGAATCTACAAGCGTATGTAAGCCAAAATTTGGAGATCGTTACACTGTTTGAAGGGTTTTCTTATAGACAATAGTGGGCATACTGTTACGAGACATGGCACCCTGTTTGTTACAGTTTCGGGGTAGTTCCTGAGGTGTGTAATTCACCACCACCCACAGTATTCCTAGAAAGTTTAAACGAGATGTGAGAGGATGCTTAGCTAGTGCAAGTTGTGTCCCTTTTGTGCTTTACTTGCTTGTGTGAGCAGGGAAGTAGGGTACCAGGAGAGGAAAACCTTTCTGAAGGGCTGTAAGCTTCAGTTCCACGGCGAAAATGTAGGCTTTTCCATATTTTCCTACGGCCTCACCTGTCACCTGCCTGCTCAGTGCCACCCTGGGGCCCTGGAGGCGAGGCCGGGTGTCCTGCTGTGGGCACTTGGGTCCTGCCCGAAGCACCACTGCTCCCTGATGCCTGTCACTGAGTGGGCTGTGATGTGTGTGAGGGTCTTCTCTTTCAAACAGTCACTCGATTTCAGGAGAGGTAATGCAATGAGTCTTAGCTTCTTTCTGAATTTCTTGGTGAATTTAAATCTGTTACCTTTTAGCTTCGTTTCAGCTGTCCTAATTCTACACAGTTGGCCTGAGAGGCAAAACAGGCCGTGTCAGTCCTGCTTAGAGTCACGTTTGTTCTTCCCCAAAATGTAACTGGTCTGTAGTGGTTTTGTTTTTTCTGGTGCAGTGCCACCACGAACAGGAGCATGTACAGAGAGGATTTAAAGATAAGGAAATAGAATCAGAGCCATTTTCAGATGTCACGGAAATAAGAAAAGCAAGTTAATGGTGGGAGGAGGTGGCAGACTTTCATATCTGTGTAGTCGTGGAGGTAGCAGAGTGACTGGAAAGTAAAGGAGTAATAGGTATTACCGAGTCCCTAGGCGGCCTTGGTGCTAAGAAAGGGAGTAACAAAGTTGAAAGTGGAGCAAGTCCGGGCAGTGAGAGGAGGTGTGTGAGATCTTCTAGGCCTCCCGTTCTGCCCCTGCTCTCAGGAGTCCACGCTATCTGGAGTCAAAAGCAGCCTAGCAGTTGGTTGTGACAGGACTGACCACTGCGTACGCTGTTGTTCTACAGTTGCGTTAATTTTGTTGCTTATTCCTGAATCGTCCTTTCTGAAATAGCACTTTTGTTGCAGTGTTTCAGGCAGCAAGTTAGTTTCTCCAAATGAACAGAGAAGATGAGACTTTCAAATCGATTAGGATATCTAGAGTACAAAATTACCCAGTCTTTGAAGAAGCAAAAATGATGCAGCAAAAACATTTAATCCATTACATTGATATGTTCTTCAGTAACAGTACTTTCTGATTTACTTTCTACTAGTCATACAAATAACTATTATAAAAGGAATACTTCAGTAGAAATTAATACTTTTTATCTGTTTGTCTTTTAGGGCAATTAAAGCATTTCAGGAGGCGCTTTATGTTGATCCCAGCTTTTGTCGAGCCAAGGAAATTCATTTGCGACTTGGACTTATGTTCAAAGTGAACACAGACTATGAGTCCAGTTTAAAGGTAGGTTTAAGTCCTTTCAGATTGAATTTAACGTTTGTTATAAGTTGTGTTGCATCTAAAAACTGAAAGGAATGCACAAATATATAGCTGTTATATGCTTCTTGCTTTAGAAATAGAAGTGTTTCAGTATGAAGTATCTTACTCTAAAGACAGTAAAGATAAAATGTGATGTTTGTTAAGTACTAAAAATACTCAGAAAAACCCAACAAAGTTACAGATGAGCACTGATACTCTAGCAGTTTAAGTGGAATGGGAACAAAAATTGGTTGTAGGGCTTTCATTAAAATACCAAGTCTTAGGGGAAGGCTTAAATAGAACGTAAAGTTGGAGGAAAAAGAATAAAGGAATTAGCAGTTTGGTTTCTAGCTGCTCTTTCTCTTTTTTTTTTCCTAGCTGCACTATTTCATAAAAATCATTGAAAATAGAAAGCTTTCATGGAAAATACTGTTCTCATATCAATTTTTTATATTGTTTCTGCCCTTCTAGCAGTGTGAAGGGAAGAGGGTAAATGAGTCCCTTGCAAGGAGGACTCTGTGAGAGGGAAAAGGTGTGCAAAAATTGGGGCTGCTGTGCCATATGGCCAAGTAGGGTGTGCCCGTGGCCATGAGATGTGATGGGGAACATGGAAGGGTGTGTCGGTTGATTATTCTTTTATTTCATGCTTTGAGAGTCAGCTTGTAGGGCAGCAATTTCTGACTAATCAGTTAGAAACGCTTTGTGTTGATATAGTACTTTGTTTCTTCTCTACTCTTTTTTAAATTTCATTTTACTGCTTGTATTCTTTTTTTTGGTCACTGATTGTAATCTGTAACTTTGATCTCCTTCCATTCAACATTTTTGCTCTTTTTTTCCCCCTACTTCCGTTTCCCACTTTTATCCCCTTGTTTTTTTCCGTCACAGAATCTAAATTTAGCTATACATGTCCTGGAAAAAGGATATTTTCTCTTAAAGGAGTTTCACATTACACTGGGAAATACACCTGCATTGTTGAGAATTTTTGTCATTTGTAATTAGCTGTAATTTATAAATACATTTCTGCATATTAATCTCCTCTAAAACCTATAAAAAACATTTTTTTTTGTTTGTTTCCAAGAGTCTTGTAGAATGGCTTCCTTTTCCTGGCAGTTTGTTTTCCTGCAGCTTGTATTTGTGAGGCTATCAGAAACACATTGTCAACGATTTGAAAGAGTGGAGTGTTACTCTCACATTTTCCTTTTGCTCTTTGTAATAATGGGAAGCACTTCTCTCATCAGGCTTTTCCTCTTTCATCCAGAGTCCAAGCTTTCACCAGTTTTCACCAAACTTTTTCAGAAGTTGGGAATTGTAAATAGAGGGGTTGATGTTGTCCAGTAATATGAAAGATTCACTGCAGTGAATGGCAAAAGAAGTCAAGGTGGGGTGTAAGTTGGCCATTGTATGGGGAGCGGGATTATGTATGAGTTTGGATGGTCATATATCCCTATACTTTGGCATGAATTTCACATTGGCTGTTTTGATATATAGGGAATAAAAGGAAAAAGTGCTGAAAAGTGTATTTTGTTTTTGTTTTTAAAGACATCGGATAGGGACAAAATAGAAGAGTAAATAAGCAAGGAAGTAGTTAACTTTTAATGAAGTAGTGGAAGGAGATTCTACATTTTAATTTTTAACAGAAGAAATTGATCAGTTAGACAACCACTTCCTGCTGTACCATGAAGTATATAATTTTATCACTGAATCAAGTATTCAAATAGATATGCTGAGAATTCATTCTAAATCATCTACTGTGATTTTAACCACTTTGCAAAATAAAAGTTTGTAGATGATTAGGATTTTGAGTATAGCAAACCTTTAGTTTTCACTATACCAACCAGGGTGAGGAGAAAAGCCCCGGAGAACTGTTTTAAAAATAGTAAAGGAATTAACTTTTTGCAATGCAAAATGACCATGATTCCATTGTTTTTATGTGCAGTATGATTAAATCACTTAGAAGAACAAATAGACACAACAAAAACAGCTTACCCTGTAGCAGAGCGAAGATCTTCAAGGGGATTAAGAAGTAAACATGAGGGTGGATTTGCACTGAGGATAGTTTCCTTAATTCAATAAGACTGCAGGCTGTTGCTAAAAGGATGTCTCATTTTCCACCTCCCTGTCTGATTGCATTGCCCTGCACCTTCTGCTGCACTGAGCCCAGTGTCTTTCCATGTGCAGTCTGAGGTGGATGAGAGTCTGAACCACCTCGATTTGGGGTTGCACAGTTACTGGGACTCTGGTAGATGGGAGGAGGTGAGAATGGCAGGCAGTGGGGAGCTGCATGCATAACTTCTGATGCACAAACACACAAAACTGTACTCTGGAATTACCAACTGAAACACCTAAGGTTGAATTTCTGTTTTGCTTCCTTGGCTGTGAAAATTGTTACCTTTAGCAAGGCATCGATAGCAAACAGTGAGGAGCAAGAAAGGACCCAGTGGGGCAATCTGGTTGGTCTTGAACAGTTTCAGCTGTTTTCAGTTTAGTTCAGCTGTGGATTTAATCTAGTGTCCTGAGATGGATTGCTTTTGTTGTACATCAAAATATATAAATTGAGGCATAGAATAAGTGTAATAAGCAGGACAGTAGCTCCTTGAAAAGCCAGTCAGGCTGATCCCCGAGTTAAGATTTAAGCCAGAACTCTGTGAGTAGCAAGTCAGAAAATACTTCCTTAGTGAAGAGAACAAAATGAAGTGGCAGTGGTTATGCACAAGCACGAGGAAAGTAAAATCAGAAAGAGTTGATGAAAGAGTGCGAAAGAATGTTTTCACAGAATGTCTGCCTCTTTCTCTGAGACTGAGCGTCTCGTCTTTTCACAACACAAAAGATGAGTAACCCAAAGTAATGAAACAACACAGTTGACTTTTTTTTTTTTTTGGTAGCTCTTACTGAAAGGATTCAGGATTTCACAAGGATGGCTCTGGTTTTTAGAATCTAGGCTGCTAGGGACTCGCCTTGAACACAGGCCGTTTCCTGGGTCTGTAGAGGTCTAACAGAATCCATAGTCAGGTTTGAGCTTCCTGTATGATACAGAGGCAGAAAGTAGAGAAGTTTTCATCTGGTATTCTTCTGTGATGGTTCTGAATTTCACAAATTGTACCAACGTTGCATTAATGTACTTTGAAATATCATAATATTTTTGATGGTATTTAAACATTCATGCTAAGTCTGTAATTGCTAAGAATAAACCACTGCCAACAGATGAGTCATTGTCAGTAAGAGTCTCCAGGCAAAGGGGGAAGGATGGGAGTATGAAGGTCATATATTCCATGTTTTTCACAATTTTAGGCCATTAACATAAATCATCTATATTTTATGTAAGCAATTTAAGCACAAAATTAATTTTTACTATTTTAAGATGTTGATGATCAAGATAATTACTAGAGTGCTGTTTAACAAGCATAAAATCAACTCTCAGTGTTTTTTTCAAAAATCAATTACTGCTTTTGCATGTTTTTAATATTGCTGCAGTTAAGACTTGCAAATTACTCTGAGAACCCTTGACTGCTGTGTTACCCCATTGCCATAAACTTTGGCAAGAACACTAGGGCTGTTGAAAATTACTTGGTCTTTAGGATTACATTAAGGGAAAAAAAGCTGCCCTTCTGGTTGAAAGGAAAGTAGTCTTTGTGTAACCTCACAGGACAGTGTTACCTTCAGAAGTGATATGTGAATGCTCAATTTGTCTCATTCAACAGAAAAATAAAATAATTCCAAATTCAACTGCTGTTGTCTTGTGGGCGTAGGGAGGCAGGAGAGATTTTAATATTAATGACTGTAACAGAAGCATACAGTTAAGGTTTATCTCACATTCCTAACCTTTTCACACTTTCCTGCATGTCCCAGCCCACCAGGAATACTGTTTTCGACTGTCTTAGCTATGGTGGTGCCATGGTAAGCTGAAAGGAGAATAAAGCAAGATGGCCAGGAATATATAGTATATCTCTTTATTAGTACGGTTAGTGTAGTTGGAAAAAGTGTTCGAGCTTTTGAGCACACGCCGTGTTATTTCTGGCATGTCACCTGCTTTTCTCCTAGTCTTCCTCTTCATTCAATATATTCTTTTAATTTTAGCCTTCTTTTTCGTAACGGTATGTACTCATCCTGTCTTACGTGTGTCTCAGTTCTTCCCCTGAGTACTTTTTGAATCTTAACCAATTTCTAGCAAATATGCTTGAATGAAAAAGGTTTCAAAGAGAAGTTTCTGGAACATGCCTGTGGAACATGTTGCCCCAGAACCATTTGTCTGAGCTCTGCAAGCTAAGGATGAGGTGATCTGGTTGGCATCGTCAGCAAAAGAGGTACCTTATGTGGCTGGGTATGGGACTGGTGTGTCGGGATGCAGAAAATAAAGCTGTCCCATCCACGCTTTGCGTCAGGAAGCCTGATGCTTCTTGTCTAGCTGGCAAGCTGAACACAGAGGTGGGTAGAGCACACAGGTGTAACTAGGTATGTTCTGTAGGACTAGTGACTACATAAAAGAGAGCTGAGGAAAAAAAGTTGTGATATTATTTAGTTGAATAGTTGGGTTACATTGGAAACTGCAGCTATGGGAAACCAGTCATCCATCTGGTGCTCATTCTGTTCTACTCTGTTAAAGTATCACATTATGCTTTTGGTGGGGAGTTACAATGACAATCCGGAAAGACTTTTATCTGTAAAATTCAGTTCATTTCCTCTGTTTGCTGACAGACTACTTCAGAAAAAAAAAGTGTAGTTTTTTGTATTTATTAGAATGATAACATTGAGGGTATGGTAAATGGGAGGGAGGGCTTCTGTGGTTCTGGTTTTATGAGTTTTGTTTTGTAATGGGTGGTCAGGAGGGACTCTGAACATGAGCAGGTTATTTACAAATGAAGGTATGTTGTGGAGGTTTTTTTTATTTTTATATATATATATTTGTAAAGTGTACTGCAGGTGCATCCTGTGCCCAGTGACAAAACCCACAAAATAATGAAAATTAAATTTTTCATGTTCTCAAATATCTGCCTTTTAATAGAAATGCAGATCCTGTCTATCACTCTTGAGAAATTTTGCCTCTATATTTATGGATAAAACAGCTATTCTAGTATTCTGCTGCAGGCTGATTCTTTGATCTTGCCCGTAAATGATCAATTCAAATAGATTTTTTGTATATATAATTATTTCCTAAAGATTCTTATTTGTTAGCAACTTAGAGACATACTGCATATATTAGGTAAGGAAAAGGCTGCTAAAGAATTAGAATTTATTGGGAAGTATGCATGAGTTACATGAATATGCATGAAATATTTAAAAAATTGAGACAGATGAACAGCTCAAAGAACCTATTTATACTCAGTACCTATTTATACCATCACTTTATTAATCTTTATGTCTATATATATCTTTAAAAAGAATTTTAGCTATTGGGAGGTATTTCATGTCAACATGTAGCTGTTACAGACATATTGTTATGTCTTTTTCTCAATAATAAATGAAAGTTTATGTATGAAAGTGAAAACTGTTTTAAACCTTTAAGTGCTATTTTACAGCCTTATTTTTCACATATGCCTAGATTAACATTTTTTTTTAGCTCACACATGTTAATCTGAAGCTGTATGTATTCACTTTCAATTATTAAAGAAAAATGAAACAGTCAAAATGCATATAGATAAGAAAAGTTTAAATTTCTGAGGTCTACTTTTATCTCTGTAACTGTAGCAGAAGCTGATCAGGAACATTTACAGGTAAAAAGCAAAAGAAATAAAGGACTTTGGCTATCATAAGGTGGATATCCAGGTATTCAAGCAGTGTACCTAAAACATTTTGTCAAAAGCAGGGTGAAATTAGGCAAAAGATTTTATTTTATTTTCTTAAATTAAGTGGTTGGAAACAGCAGTTGGGAATTATGTTACTCTCTATGCCTTTGGAGTTTGTGTATGTGTATGATGGAGAAAAATATACCAGAAGTAAAAATACAGAAGTTTTTAACACAGCAGGTCATTGTAATCCAGCTGCAGTGGAGTTATTAGCACAACTGATTGTGATGGTAGATCACAATGTGTGGCCTACAGAGAGCTTTGTTTTGTTCTCTCGTACTTAGTTTTGCTTGGGTTTTTAAGGCATTTTGCAGTTTTTCTATAACAGGACTGTAGGCGCATTTTAGAAATGTCATGATTACAAAGAGGAGTAAATGCTAAAAGTGAATTTACATGCTATATGGCATCTTCTGTCATGTGGGGGGGGGGGAAGAGAACAAACCACGTGAAGAGAAATAGCTGGCTCCAAAGTTAAGCATTGAAGCTAATGAGTGTAGGTGCCGGTACACTTGCTTGGTCTGTGGGCCTTCTCTTTGTGAGCACAGTCGGTTGTGTTTCCAGGCTTTCGAGCTCTAGCTCTGTGAAAAATGCAGCGAAGATTGGACAAAAGTGAATGTGTGCCTGTTGTATTCAAGCCTTCCCCTTCAAGACGAGCTCCTTCTGAACTCGCAAGACCCAGAGAGCAGAGCAGGGAGCAAGCAGAGGAGCTGCATCTGCAGCTCGTCCTCTCCTGACCCTCTTCTCCCCAGGCCCCGGCCAGGCCTGGCAAATGGAGGCCTGGCGCTCTGCCATGGCTTATGCAAGGCTTTCTGTGCCCTACTTATCTGAACAAAGGCTGCTCTGAGGAGCACAGGCAGCACACCTAGGTCACATAGGCAGAAAAAGCCATCTCTTGACAGAGTTATACTGAGTCATGATGGAGCTTTCCCTCATGGTAAGTCTGGGAGAATTGTCAGGTTTCAAACGATGGCTCGTTTATTTAGCATGCTTGCTAAATAAATGCAGAGCTGAGAATTACTGAGCGCTTCTTAATGCCCTCCTAGAGAGCAGGAGGGTTTACAATCACTGTCCTGAAGTCTCAGACTTTGATGTAGACAGAAATATTATTAAAAATCTTGTGAAAAGAGGAAAACAGGTCTTCCTGCATTGGTCATTTATTGATGAAAAAACAACAAGGGTAGGGGCACTTGCCTATAAAACTGCGAAGAGTTAGGGTACTAAGAGAACTGGTGTTTAATTCTAGTAGTGAAAACATAATAAGCTGCTTAAATTCGTGTCAGTTTACTTCTGTTTTCTTACTAGACCTAATGCTTTCATCAGTTATGTTTATGTGCAATCCGCTGTGCTTCTGGTCCTTGAAAAGGTTACCTTCGCAATTGTTTCCACAATCAGAGGCAAGTCAAGGACTGGAGAGGAGACAGAGCAGGCTGTAGATAATTGTGCAATTACAGATGGCTACAAATCAAGGTATATTGTGACTTCGTCTGCAGCCCTTGAAGAGAGACTGTTACTTTTTAACATTCAGAACACTGCCTTCTAGGTAAATCCTCTTACTCAGGATTTGAATTTCTATAGACTGCTGTCTGCCTTGAGGTATTGTATGTCGTCTCTGAACTGCAGCGGCCTCTCCTGCATAATAACTATTTCACACAGCAGTAGCCAGCTTCAGTACTGCAATATTTGAGAGAGGTGCAGATGTTTGCTAGCTGCTTCTGTTTGTTGCAGAGATGGAAGTTGGAAATTATCACTATTCTTTTAATTTTTGGTGCTGGTAATTGTAATTAGTGGACCTGCTTCTGGCTGATAAGTTTTTATGTGTCGGAGTGCATGCTTTTTTGTCTGTTTTTGAATACTTACCGCGGAGCTATGGATTATTTATCTAGCAAGAGGTGCAGGTTTGCTCGTGTCTGTGCATTTCAAAGGTTCTTGGTTTGAAAGGTTCTGGGCTGTCTGTGTGTCGCTTTGCAAGAATTGTTTAGGGCAAGTGGTTTGTTTTTCTGTAGTTACCTGCTTCAGATTATCCATTTCCTTATTCTTTGTGGCTTTGTAAACAGTTCTAGCAGAAATCTGCTACATTAAGAAAATTTTCATAATGTGGATTTTGAAATTGGAAAGACAGTGTGGCATGAGTAGGAATTTAAATTTTTAGAAGGCATTGATGAGTGTACTCCTGCTTTTTACTGTATAGCACTGATATTTCTGGCATATTTAAATATTAAAATGGTTAGATTTTCTTGTATGGTTGCCTGCTTTCTCTCGGTGAGCCTCACTGCAATAACCTTTCTGCAAAGCTGCTGCAGAACAATTGTCAATCACTTCTCTTTACATCTGTGGATTTTTATAATAGCATTGCTAGGTGAGAACAAATCTGGTCCTTTCTGCTTTATCTTTTCATATTAATTGTTAATGACAGTGTAAGCTTACGCATCTGTGCAAAATGGATTTTGAATCAATTCAATCAGTTTACTCAATGTACAGGCCAAAGTATACAGGTCTGTTCCTTTTTGCTTTCCCCTCCTTTTTTTCATTCTGTTTTTTTTTTTTTTTTTTTTTTTTTTTTTTTGGTTAGGAATAATGCAATATAATGCAGAACATCTTATTTTTATTTAGTCTTTTTTTTTTTTAACTTGCCTGCTTAGTAGAATCACTATGGTAACAGACTAAAGGATGTCTCAGAGGCACACAAGCAGCATTGCAATGTGAGAGGAGATTTTAAGTTCTATGTGACTGCTGAATACTAGAAAAAGGATCAGGCAAAGCAGAGAAATAAGCTGGTATTTAGTATTAATAAGCTATTACTTAATGTTTGTGCTAAGGTTAAAAAGTTATTTTACAAGTAATGTATACGTGAATTCATTGTTTTCTGTACCCTGTTTTGGGAATGATGTTGCTGAAGTTTACATTAAAAATTGTAAATTTGGGTTAATCAACTTGAGTTTGTTTCATTTTCTAAAAGCTGCTATATATTACAAATGATGTTGATGTAAGTCAGTGAGGAGGTAAGCTGTGCTACTGCATGCCTCTGCTAATGAGGGTGTTCTTTTCTTATACTGTGCTATGGATAATACATTAATTTTCTAATATTTTTTTTCTGTTAAAATGTTTATAAATTTGGTGTTCTGTTAAACTCTTGAAAATCTTTGAGATGTGTCTATCTTTGAGATAGACATTATGCACAAGGTATTATTAGGAGCAGGAGGAAAGCTATCTAGATGCTTGGAGTACAACAATATAGAAAGCAAGTTGCTTATACATCTATTATCAAGGAATAATTTTTTTTTCCCAGCTACACTAATAAGCTCCTGATGCCTCCTCATATGGCATCCTGAACAGTGGGTGTCAATTTTGTGCTAGGTGGTTAAAATATCCTGAAGTATCAGTAACGTTTTGTGCATTCAAGCCATCTGATATTGTACTTTGTAGATAACTGTATCAACTGTAGTATGTTACATGCTGTCTCTTAGGTTCCTGTATTCCTAGGCCTTACTCCCTGGTGAATGGATGCATTCATCCAAATTCTCTGCTGCATATGGAATTTTCTGTGAAGTTTGTGGAAAAGGGCATGGGCACTTGAGTTTGTATGCCTAGTCTATTCATTTTAACACACTTGATTACTTTTCGAACTGTAAATAGTGATCATTGAGTTGGTACAACACTTGTGAAATTGGTCACATCCAGGCTTTGTTGCAGATAACCTTTTTCTCTTCTTTTGCGTTCTCTTCTTTCCAGAAGAGTGAAATGCTTATCTCAGAATGTTAGAACACAAAGGTGTTTCCAAAATTTTTTATAGCTCTTGAGGAAAAATGATTAAAAATAAACAAGCTTTAGTGTTTAACTGGAGTTAACCTGGTGGGGAGAGGGCATAAGAACTTACTAACTGCTATTGAATTCATGTTTTAATGTAGAGGTACTCATTTTAAGTGTGGTTTGACAAAAGAAAATGTTTAAAAGAAGAAAAAGAAAAACAAACTCAATCACTCATTTGCATAAAAATACTCTTTTTCTAGATAAACAAATTTGTAGCTTGGATGTTGATCTTCATGAGGCTATGAGCTAGTAGTGTAACTTCATTCTCAGTTGTGCATTCTGAGGAAAACTTGATTTTCCAATTTTGACCATTCATTTGATGCAATCATTCTTCCAGATGCTGTCTGTTCTAATTATTTTGTGAAGATGTCTTTTGCAAACTTGCATTGCTAGAAGCATTGCTACATGTTTACAACAAAAATTTTACTTTCCTCTAGTAAACACTGTTGAACAGAAATTGAAAATTGTTTTCTTTAAGCCATGTGGTAAAATATGGTATTTATTTTCAAGTATGAGTTTGATTTATTCTTAGTAATTTGTGAAAGTACTAGAATTACGTTGTTTGAAAATCAAATCATCCTTGTTTTTTTCAGCATTTTCAGTTAGCTTTGATTGACTGCAATCCCTGCACTTTGTCTAACGCTGAAAGTAAGTAACTTTTAAGTATTTCCATTTATTTTGTTGCAGATTTAAAAAAAAAAAAAAGTCATATATGCTCACAACTGCATCAGTTGTTAGTGAAAAAAATCAAAATCAAAAGACTCAGAAAACAGAGAGGAAGACTACAATACTTGCTGTTGTGAATGGAGACAGATACTCCAGTCAAATTGTGATTGTTTTAGTAAATGGAATAAGTAAAAATTGAGACTTTTACCATATTAACTGGTCTGATGCCTTGAGTTCTGGAGGCAACTTACTATTTGACTGTTAGTTCATTTCTCTATTTATAAATGTAGTGTGTGTGCCATGGCTCATATTTAATAGTTGTCATTTCAAACTTTGTGACATCTTGATAATGTCTTTTTTCAGCAATCACTTTAATGCCATTAAAATTTATAAATCTCATGTTCAACATTAGTTTTATGCTGTTGAACAAAAATCAGAAAATTGTAATTTATTTGGTTTATTAGGTGCCACTATATATCAGTCGGTGCTGGAACATGTTAAATCTTTTAGTGTGGTATGATCTATCATACTGTTGTATGTTCTGTAGGCTGTTACAGAGCATACTGGAGATATTTATCCCTAATTCATGGAATTGTATGCAGGAATAAATGTATGTTCTTCCGTGCTTTGGAGTCTGTAAGAATTAAAAGCCAGACAGTTTTTAAGGTACCTTATTGCTGCACTTGGTGTTGAGTTTAAGTTGCCTCCTAAGAGTAAGCTTAGAAGCATTAGATAAAATATTTAAAAGCATTTTTCTATTTCTTAATTCAAAGCTGGATGGAATTCTGAATATTCTGTCAGCAAGGGTAATGAAAGAGGTTTTGTTCACACGGGTGAAACTGCTGGCTGCTTCGGTATCAAGCGCCAGCTGTGCTACAAAGTCCTCTGCAAAGTATGTCACTTATCAGGAGCAGGCACAGATAATTTTGTAAAATTATTTGTGGAATTCTTAGTAGGTCAGTAGGTTTTTATTGTTTTCTACCAGCCATATCATTCCTTACTGTATTTCATGCTCTTTCTTACTATTTCTCACCGACTTAATCAGTTTTCACTGTATCTCTGAATATTTGTAAGGCTTTCCTCAGCCTTCCCCCACATTCCTCCTGTGCCCCCAGGTTTATGTAGAGGTACGGCCCCACATAAGGGCTGCTCTGTCCCGTGGTGTTGGGCACAGTGCCTGGCAAGCACAGAGGAAGAGAGAGAAGAGGAACGAGAGGTACTTTTGTCAGGTTCTTCAGTACCACTTAGTGGAAAGGTATCGGGTACTGTCACATAAATGCTTGAGATTGCCCTAATCCCGTCCCTTCTATTTCTAAAACGGGCTGTGTGAGTAACAGCAGTACAGTGACTGTCTTCCTAGCAGAAGCGTTTAAGTACCCAGCATATCTTTTTATTTAGGCTGTCGCTAATGCGACACCTTTAATTTTTTTCCCCTGCATGGTACGGCTTTCTTTTGTAGATTTGCACTGAAAAGGTTTTGCTATGAGGGGGAGAAAAGAAAGAAGATTATTTTTTAGGTAATGAACTCCATAAAACAAAAGCAGAGGTTTCTCTTTCATCAGTGCAGAATGAAGTTTGATGATACGGTGAACGTGAATGGGGGTGTTATGTGCCCTTTAGCAAAGAACACAAAAAGTTTATTAAAAATTGATTACAATTTTAGATGATGCATTTCATTATGATCTGGTTTCTGAAATGCAGTACGGTACCTTCTTTTATGGTGAAGGACAGCACAGTGTATAGAGGGATCTTTTTCCCTCCCTTGTGACCCAGAGAGAAAACCTGGAGCCCCAAATTACCTGTAACCTCTGTGTTACACTGTTCTGTAGCTCTGAGAGAAAATTCTGTGCAATTGAAATAAGTTGAGCTTAGCTCAAGCACAGATATTTTCTTATTTATTTCTAACTTGGTTATGTACAGCAAACATTACCTATATTATGTCATTGTGCATCTTTGCTTAAAGAGATTTTATTGCTAACTTTACTGAAAGGTTAATGGACTCTGCATTTCAGAATACAAATAAAATCCATGGACTGCCTTTCTGCACTATGTTTGCAGTCTTGATGCTTTGCTAGAATACACATTTGTTTTCTGTCAGTTCTGTTTTATTAAATGTGAAATATCAATGTTTACATACTGTTGTATTTTCAAAATGTAGTTAGCCTTGGTTTTGCATTGGTAAATTTAAAACATGTTTCTCTCTCAATTGAAAAAAAATGTAATTGTTAATGTCATTCATTATGACTAATAATTTTGATTTCTCCCTCTTACAGTTCAGTTTCACATCGCCCACTTATATGAAATTCAGGTAAGCTTTAAGCTCTTTTTTATAATGAGTTATGAAGTTTCTAACTACATGATATAATCAGTCTGTGGACTTCAGCTGATTATAGATGCTTTTGTGAATTGAAGTTAGGCTCAAGTCTTCAGTCACAGAATAAGCTTTATTTACTTCTGTTGAGTTGAAAATACCATGCATGAGGACTCATGCTAAAGTGAAATAGCTATTTTATTAAACATACATTCACTAGTCTCCTAAGTGGGGTGCAGAAAAACAAAACGTAACTTTGGCTAACATGGTAATGTATGTTTTTTATTTTATTTTTTAAATAGATATGTTGCATATAAATGTAAAAAAATGCATAGTTTCTCATTTCATATATTTATATTGTTCTTGCATTCACACATGGTAAAGTCTAAGCAGATACCCAGGTGCCTTTTAAATATATTTGACATGAAATTTTCAAATTTAACTAGACATATGTGACAGAAGCATGTGAGATCCGAGGACAATAGCACATAAAGCTGTGTTATTAACTCTGTGTCGAATCCCACCGCAGAGTTTTTTAGATGGATCTTTTGGGAAATTACCAAACACTCACTGAGCTTCCAGGATATAAATAAATTAAAACCAAGCAGCTACTGAAACAGCTATTGTATATTTGTAATTTGACTGACTAGTCATATGATTGTAGATTGTATACTCTCTTATCATGTTTATAGGTATAATATGACTGAGGAAGAGGTGTGACATGAAAACAAAAACTGTTGTAAATAAAATGGATGACAAATTCTACATTTTCAGTCTATTGAAAAGTAGCTTGATAAAGTAAGTGCTGTCTTTTGATGGCACGGTGAAAAATGCCTTTCAGTAGGTGTTTATTTATAAATGAAAGTTGTAGGTTTGAACGAGGTATTTTCTTCTGAACTCTTTCGGTGCAGTAGAATATATGAATTTGGAAAGCTAAATGACCCAAATCCCCCATCCCAAACAACCATTAAGAAACTTCCTGGGCTGTTTTGGCTCTGTAACGCATTAGAAAGACTTTTTATTTGGCCACCAGCCAGATTTCATTTTGAGCATTGGAGCACATCTGACAAGTTTATATAACAAAGCATCCCCCACACGCTAGTTCTTTCGATCTGGCAGAATAAAACAGAAAGTAGAAAATCTCAGGTCGCCATGCCAGGTGCCTTATAGTAGTGTGACCAATGTTACAAATACTTAACCTAAGCTTTCTGTCTGGCATTTGTATGCAACGGGGACTTGTAATGCAAGTCAGAGCCAAAAAGTTTCAGTGCGTACTGCTGTTAGACTTGGTTTGCCTCAAAGTTCTCCTTGAGGGGTGTCTTCTTTTCTGGAATTTGAGAAACTTTGTACCATGAGGGGTCTTGACTTGATTCTGAATATTACCTTTGGCACAGCGAAGAGGTGTTTTTGGAGTGAGGCTGGATGTTTGGTTTCTTCTAAAGGACATAGTGCTACAATTCTGCGAACCCTGTCATATATTTGAAAATTAGCTCCTCTCTAATGCTCGATCAGAAGGTTGATTCATTGTGAACACGAGAATAGCCTGGTGCTGATAAGAACTAGCCATGGTTTTTCTTGGTGTTTAATGCTAGTTTCTACAACTTGATCTCTGGCAGTGAGTTCCTCCAGCTATTCAGGGTACTAGCTCCTACAGTTCCTAAAGAAAAATGGTGATGATGATGCTGATCTCCCAACCCCTATTTCTAAGACCATCTGTGATGCAGCCAAATATCAAGGACGCGTACTCTGATCTTTGGAATTAAAATATCTGAATAAAAGCAAATTATGACAGTTTTCAGTAATGTTTGAAGGTATATATGTAAACAGATTTCTAAATGGTAAATAATACAACAAATAACAAAAGTAAAAAATATTCTAGACCTGGAAAACATGCCCTATTGTATTAGAACTTTCTACATCCTTCCAAGTATTCAAAAATCTTTTTTCCAAGTGCAGATCCTAATTTTACTAGATACTCTGTTTTACATCCAGATTGCTGCCCCTGCTGTCATGCTATACAGTGAACTTCTGTTCATTTGCCTATCCTTCATAGTCATTAACTACAAATTTTGTTCCCAATGCTAAATTTAAAATTTTTTCCTGATTGTTTTTATTTTGCTAGCCATGGATATTTTATTTATTTATATTATTTGTTTTCTTACCAGTTGTCTGCATTTCATGAACACCAATTAAAAACCTTTTCTACCAACTTCCCCTTGTTCCATTTGAAAGTATGTAATTGCTGCTTTAATTTTTCTTCCTGACTAGATTAAGGTTTTAAAATAAACAAGGTTGTCTATTTTCTTATCAGTTATCCCTTTTAAAACACCAATAGTCAGTACTGTGTTCTCTTTGCATCTAAAAAAAAGTAACTAAGTCACAATGATTTGCATTTAGTTGGCCCTGTTTATTTTAATATGCTCTTCATTTGTTTGCCAGAGTGAGGTCTAATGTTGAATTATCTGAAAGTATATTTTTATTAAAAAAAATAATACATATATAGTGTAGAATTTTTAGAAACTTAAAAAATAAGTAAATTACCAGTTCTAACAGACTTTGACATTTGTACCTTCTAGACTTCTATGGGAGAGGAGGAACAGAAGAATTAAGCATTTAGAATAAGTTCACTTTAAATAAATTATTGTTAAGGTAACATGAAGATAAGCAGATGAGGACACTTACCAAAAGATAAAAAATAAAAAAATCAAGAATTCTTAACCTTTAATGTGCACAAAGCAGCTTATACTGTTCCAGAAGTTAATAAAGACCATGATTCTAACCTAGGAAATGTGTTTTCTGTTTCAAGACCTGTTCATATAGGGAGTTGAGAATTGAATGTTTCCATGCTTTAAGCATGTCCGAACTATATGGCAGATAATAAGAGTGCATACTGTCATTCTTGAGGCATAATCTGTGGATATGTTTTAATTCTACATATGGTGGGACTCTTACCGTACAACAAATAGATTGGAAAGGCAGTTCAAATATAGCACAGAGAAGGGAGATGCAAAATTATACCAGCTACTGATGATCTTCATTTCTGTTATGAATTTCCTGGGAGTAATTTGTGTAGGTTCTTTTTTCAGATGTAGACTCACAATCAAGCATTCCCCTTAAAAAGCAGTATGTTCGTTTTAGTATAAGAAGCATAATGCATGTGTGAGGAGCTGACCAAATTTAATAATTTACAAATTTCCCTTGAATATTTTAAATATTTAATTTATATTAAATACTATACTTTACGGAAGTTATTCTCTTAACATACATATACGTCACTCAGGAAAGCTTTCATATGCACTGTATGCAAGAAAAAAGTTCTAGATTTTTTTTGTCAATGTGTTTGTGTGCTGTCAGTGCTGTGAAATCATTGCTATTGGTGATCTGTTGTAAGCTTTATGATTAATCAATTTACTTTTTTCCTTTTGCAGAGAAAGTATCACTCTGCAAAGGAAGCTTATGAACAACTTTTGCAGATCGAAAACCTTCCTGCACAAGTAAAAGCAACTGTCTTACAGCAGTTAGGTATGTAAAATCAACTTTTATTTTCCTGTGTTTCTTTTTTCTATCTTTGCATTCAGCAATGGTGTTTTAAGGCTCCATTTCCAAAGTGAGTCTTAAACACTGAGTATCATACATGAGTTTTTCACCCAAAATAGAAAGCATAACAGTAGATAATTAAGAAAATAAGAGAGAAGGGAAATATTTTAATTAAACTTACAAAATTAAAAAGCTCTTAGACTTGCTGCAGTATCTGTGCCACAGGTTTGGGCAATGAGGGGGTGATCTTTCAGAGCCAAGAGTACAGTAGTTAGAATTCTGTATTCTTTGAATTCTGAATTCTTCCTCGGGGAACATCCCTTGAACAGCCAGGTTAAGGGCAGTAAACCAAAATACTCTTTTCTGCTGCAGAATAGAAGAACACTGCAAATGAAAATTTTACTGTTTCTTTCTTCATAATTATTAGTGTTTAATAAAAAACATGCTCTTCTAACTAAAATGTTATCATCAGATTCCATAACAGAAGCTACCAAAAAAGTGAAAAAACACTACCTTTTAAAATTTGTCATCTCCCATATTTATAGAAAGCTGATAAATCATTTGTAGACAAAAACTTGTAATGGGTGGGTAGAATAAATTACATTTGCCCTATATGCCTTCTAAAAGTATTTCCAGAATATTTTGTTAAAACTATTCAATCCAGTGCAAATTCTTCATTCACTTTCTCCATGTTCCTCATCTAATTTATTATTCCAAATATTAATTTAGCCTGCTTATGCCCATCTCTTTTTTTTTTTAATTTTTTAATTTTTTTCCCTTCACACAGTGGTTTTTTAATTCAAATTAGTACCTGGTACTAAGTTACGGCCACAATACTTTTTTTTTTTTTTTTTTTTTTTTTGTAATGCCGGTTGTGTATGTATTTGGAGTGGGCTAATTTGTTTAGCTTTTGATTTTTCTATGTGAAATAACAAATGAAACTGCTGGAGTCACGATGCTGATCTTCTTGTCACATGACAGCGTTCCTTACGTTCCAGTATCCCCTTTAATTTTTTAATTTTTGAAAATTTTTTTCTTTAACTTGGTACTATCCCACCTAGTATAAATTGTCAGCAGTTTCATCCAGAACAGCTACACATAAAATCAACAGGAGATAGACTGCCCAAAACAGCTGACCAGTGCTTTTTCAACTCTGTTTGACACGTTGCTAGACTAGAAGCAAAGGCATGGTTGTATTCACGAAATCATACCGCAGGTCTCTGTGCTGTCAATCAGAACAGTGCTGTCTAAAAACTGGATTCACTTCCCCTGTTCAATCACATAGGGCACCTGGTTGTGATAGTGGGGGTAGCTTCTGTGTGGAGGAAGGGACAGAGTGTTTTTAACCAGAACATTCAAGGAACAATACTGTTTCTTTTCCTCTTTGCTGCTAATAGTCCTGTTTATCAGAGTGTGGTGTTTATCACAGATCTAGGTTCTAGCAACTGATAATAAAACACCTCATAAGGAAGCATGGTCCGGGTGGTACAGTGCTGCTTAGAAAAAATAATAGAAAATCTGCCATCTGCCAGAATGCTACTGGCAAAAAACAATCAGAATGTATTTGTATTTCTAGATTGAACTTTTTTTTAACTCAAACAGAAAAATTATTTTGGCATGAAAATACCTTTTGTTTATTTTCCTTAGCTAGTTAATGTTTATTGAGCAAGATTTGAAATCTAGGGAAGTTCAGATGTTGTTTGGGAGAATTATTAAAAACTTTGCTCCTGTTGCTGTTCTCCAAAACAGGTCATTGTGGAAGAGAAGCTTGTGATTCTCAGAGAAATACGTATGTGTTTGAGCTGATGCGTGCTAATTAGTTCCGATAGATGTAACAGGAAGATCTGTGCAGTTGGATAAGAACAGTTTGTTTCTTCTTTTTAACCACAATTCATTTGCTTTCCAGACAATAATTCGTTTCACCACTTTGCCTAAAATTACATTAAATAAGGACAGCCGTACCAGATGAGACTGAAGATCAAATCTGTCCCAGTATTCTTTCTCCAATTGTAATTAACAGTTGCATAAGGAGGAGTGTAGGAACAATGTAAGCATCTGCTTTTTCCCAAAGCACTCTCCCAAGGACTTTTATCTGGGGGCATTCCTAGGAGGTGTCTGTATAATTGGATGAGCCATTGTGAGATAATAAAATAGGGAAGAGGCTCATCTCTTCAGAGTCTGAGATGATGTTTGTCAGGGAAAAAGCAATTGCCGTAAGTTCAGCATGAGAGTGATTGATAGGCATAAAACCAACTGAAGCATGAGCCAGGCTGGAACATGTTCTTGCAGAGGAAACATGGTTATTTGTTACAAATTACATTGTAAAGTCCTGAAAATGAGCCTGGAACATGGACAAAATCAGCGTTTTTGATTATAATGCTGAAAAGATCCCAGAAGTAGAAGAGCATTCAGTATTCTAGTTGACAATTTGAGTTAGGTCTTGCAAAGGAGAAACTAGACAGTTTATCAAGGTTTTTAGATTGCCATCTTTCTATACATTCTTCCATTTTATGCGTGAGGAAAAGAGAGATCCAGTTTCCTTTACCTGTGCTGTTCTAGTAGAAAACTTTGTTCTCCCTCTCCTGCCTTCTGCTTTTTTCACCTCCCCTCAGGTAGGCAGATAAAATCAGGAAGCAACACTTGGTTCAGCAGTGAAACTAGATAGGCTTTGGTAGTTCTCGTTTCTGTCTCCTAGAAGTAGATTCTTGTTTCTTATCAGTGAACCTCAGTAAAGATCTGAAGATACGGCATGTTATCTCTCAGTCCGGCCAGGTTCAGATTAAGCATAAAATAGGCATCACCAGACAACACTTCGGAAGATTTGGGAAAATGTTTAATGTCTGTTTTAACCATGTTTAGACTTTCTGAACTATTTATTACCTTTATCTCACTGGGGCTTTGCCTACCACTTCACCCGATACATTTTATCTTACTATACAATTGCGCAGGTGCATTCAGATAACCACCCTCACATAAACCTTTTTCTTAGAGCATGAATGTTTGCTATGTGCTTAAGAACTTCACTGACCTGGGATTTGCATAAAAATTGTGGTTTGTTTATGAAGTCCATGAAAGAATGTTTTGTATGTTATGTATCTCTGCAAAAAAAGTCTGCTTTTTTTTTTTTTTTTTCCCTGATGGGCAGTGTTTTGACTTGATCCATCTTCAGACAAGATAAAGTACTCTTGTCAGCACTGTAACCGCTTGACTTCTAACCTGGTATTTCTCGCAGTCCATGAAATATTCAAACTTAACCTTCTGACCACAGTTTCCATGTGGAGACTTGGAAACTTCTTAAAACACCTCGAGCAAATGTTGTTCAGTAGATAGAATTTTCGCCTAGATTGCCTATTTTTTAAAGCCTGGAAGTTTGCCTTCTGTTTGCAAAAGTGTCACTGTGACTGTTGATAAACTATAAGCGCATGGAATTGAAAAAAAATATCCAAGGTTTGCATAAACTGATACAGCGTTTCACAAGGGGTCATATTTGAGCAGGATACTATAAAAACAAAGGGACAGTCTGTTGTCATATCTGAGAGTTTACAAATGTTTGGCAAAAAGCAATGGGTTATTAAGACAAATGCAGGGAGATTAAGCAAACAGCAAGACATTATTGACCAGTGTGGTAGGCAGAGACTTCAGCAAGTCAGCAGCCTGTTACAAAGGACTTCCTTGTACTCATGATACTAAAAGCAGTAGGATAACTTTGTGACTGCTTAAAGGGGATTCTTCTCCCACCTGCCTGGTGACAGGACGAGGGGGAATGGGCTAAAGTTGCGCCAGGGGAGGTTTAGGTTGGATATTAGGAAGAACTTCTTTACTGAAAGGGTTGTTAGGCATTGGAATGGGCTGCCCAGGGAAGTGGTTGAGTCGCCATCCCTGGAGGTCTTTAAAAGACATTTAGATGTAGTCCTTAGTGATATGGTTTAGTGGAGGTCTTGTTGGTGTTAGGACAGAGGTTGGACTCGGTGATCTTGGAGGTCTCTTCCAACCTAGATGATTCTGTGAGTCTGTGATAGAGGCAGATAGGAAGAAGCTTAAGT
Organism: Cygnus olor; assembly: GCF_009769625.2. Classification (NCBI taxonomy): domain Eukaryota; kingdom Metazoa; phylum Chordata; class Aves; order Anseriformes; family Anatidae; genus Cygnus; species Cygnus olor. The sequence goes on along the minus strand of NC_049169.1, from coordinate 117,340,038 downwards.
AGATGATAAAGGAGCTTTATTTGAAATGGTAACCAAGTCTTACATCATTGCTAGAGCAGAGATGTACTTTAATAGCATGTAAAAGATGTTTTGGGGGCATGGATTGCAGAAGGCTATTAAAGTGGAGATAAATAATTAATCTAATGTAACTAAAAAAGGGAAGGATATGGAAAGATATCGTGTGGTCAGGTGAGAAAATAAAATGATCTTTTTGGCAGAATTTGGTATGTAGATGAGAGGTGATTCGGTTTGCCAATGTAAAAGGAAAGGATGTTGTAGTGATGAAGATCAAATGACAATGTATGAAAAATTTAAGTGGAGATATGGCATTTCTTACCAGTGTTCTGTTGGGGAATGGTACAAATATTAGGATGAATATCAGCATTTAGAAGGAAAGGGTAAACTGATTATAATATACAGATAATAGTTATACCACCATTTTCCCTGTAACATTTTTCACAATGACAGTAAAGGTGCCTCTGTTTAGAGAAGAAAAGAGTTAACATTTTCAAGTTAACTTTTTATAGAAGAAGATTGAGTGGTTAATAGTTATGCTTCTAACCTTGTAGAAAATGCTTTAAACAAAAATGTTTTAAAACCACCTGAAAGTAATTTTCACTCTAGGTCCTTTCATCTTGTAATTTTAGTATAGAACATAAAAAGTAAATTTTAAAAGTTTCATTCAAAATAGTGTATGTAAGCAATAGCATTGTTTCATATTCCTATTTTTAAAGAGGAACTAAAGCTGTCAATATCCTGCTGTGCCAAAGCATTAAATAGTCTTGGAGAATTTCACTTCTGCCATTTATGGATTCTTTCTGTAGGCTGGATGCATCACACCGTGGATCAGCTTGGAGACAAGGCAACCAAGGAAAGTTATGCTATACAATATCTCCAGAAATCTCTAGAAGCGGATCCAAATTCTGGTCAATCCTGGTATTTCCTTGGAAGGTGAGAGATGACTTTATAGACACTCTAACTGTATTTGTAGCTTCTTTGAGGATACTGATTATTAGGAGTTATCTTTTATGTTGTCCTTAGCAGCTTTGGAGGAAGAATGAAGGGAAAAGATGTATGTATCTACTGAAGTCTAATTTTCTGGAAAGTGTGTAGAAAGACAAGGTGCAGACATACTTGGGATGAATATAGATTAGAAGTTGAAATGAATTATATTACCTAAGTGGTCTTGCTTTTCTTGTAGTTGTTACTCAGTTTACACATTTACACTAATGTCAGTCTCCCCTGCTTCTTTTTACTTTTCTGATTATTCCCTGATTATTTTTTGTCAAAACCTCACTTCTAGTCTCAATCAATTTCAGCACTAAAATACAAATACTTTTTTCAGGTATACATTCAACTGCAAACAGAATAGATTACAACTGAATATTAGGCCAGGATAGCTCAGGTGGATCCATTTTAATTTCTACTTATGTGTTGTGTTCATCTCTACTTGTGCACAGCATTTTTCACTTGAAAATTAACTCACTCCAAGATGTAAATTTTATCAATTTGATGACTCTTCTTGGTCTTCTTTTAAAGAAAATGGGGTGCTTTATAAACGTGCCAGCAGTAACTCTTGGAATATCTGGGTTTAGGAGAATAACAATCCAATTTCCTTTCTATGAGCTTTGAAAGCATTGAGGACAGTATAAGTCCACGTGTGAATGGGTCAGTTCTGTTGAGAAATACATTAAATAGAAGTTATACAGAAAGAAAATTAATATACTAACCTCAGTATTTTCCAGCTCAGTTTCTTGGAGGTTCTTGTCAAACACAACTAGAACACACTGTTTTTGTCACCCTAGTTACATTCCTGCAGCTGGTCCTTTAGGACAGGGCTTTTAAACCAGCAGTCTGCAGGCCAAGGGAGGAGCACAGGAGCACAGTGAGTGTGAAGGGCAGAGGGTTGGAGTAGGAGTGGGGAGAAAGGGGAAAACTAGCCAGGGATTGTCTGGCTCATCTTCTCATCTGCTGGCATAAAAACCTGCTTTTTCTTTATTCCTCTGAAGTCCCATTCCATGCGGCTAGAGCTAGTTGATTTCTTACACAGAAGCAGGGCACAGCCAGGGCTCTGTGGAGTATTGTGGGCAGCTGCTGTGCTCTTGCTGTGCCTAGGCTTTAATGTGGTTGGGGTGAAACCTAGGACCATACAAATGAGGGTGAGGAATGGAGGAAAAGGGTGAAGAGAAAACCTAGTCGAAGTGTCCCTTACACTCTACAGGGAGGACTACACTGAAATGTTTCTGTGCTTCATTCTTCCAATCCATATGCTGGCAGGAGAAAAGGAGAGTAATAAGGTTACAGGGCTTGTCTGTCTGCATTTGCTCTTCCTCTTTTTCTCTCTCCATGTGTATTCTCTTGTGTTATTTCTTCCTCTTCTGGCCTTCCACCAAACTGGGTAGCATGTTGATTTAAGGCTAGCTTCCTAGATACCTTGCAAAAAATATACCACCACCACATCTCCATCTCCACCCCTTTCTAATCCCCCCCCACCCCAAACAAACAAAAAAAAAAACACAACACCATGCCACCCTTTTTAAAGGTTTGTTGGATGCTTAATGTTACTGTTATCCTACTTGGAGTCTTTGTGTATCTGTTAATCAGACAGATTTCAACATGCCTATTGGAACTTGGGTTAGACTGTGATTAAAATGATCTTCTGAAACATTGTGTTGAGATTTAATGGGTCTTTTTAGACCAAGTACCACTAGGTATTAGAGTATTTTCTAGTGAGCCTTAAGAATATACAGAATATACAGAAGTGTAGCATGTTTGATAGATCTTCACCTGTACTGGTTTGCTTCGATATTATTTTTACTAGAATAAATTTTCTCTTGTTATTTATCTGCTTTGAAAGCTGTGAGTTCTTTTTCCAAGAAGGAAACTTACTACAAACAACATAAGGAACAGAGCTATTGTAAACAAACCTAGTAAACGCATATGCATTTTTAATATTTTATTTATTTGAAGGTTTTCATTTTAAAAAGGTAGGTATATTCCCTGTGGTATAATGGTAGTTCTCTTTCAAGACCTGATATTTCTGCTTATAATGCCAGAATACCTGTGAAGTTGTAGTATATGCCTAATATTCAAGTAAAAAAACACAAAAAAAAATCCAGACAAGCAAGGTTTTTTTTAGAGAATGTCTTGGTCTCTGTATGTGGTAAAACTGGTATGTTGTTCATTACTTGAAATCTTACTGAAATATGAGAAATGCATAAAAGAAATGTACAAGGCAGTCAAGGACCATCTTGATTGAATTAGTCATTATCTCTTAATGATCATGAAACACTCCTTGTAGAAGATGATATTTTATTACGATAAGTTTCATGAAATAAGTAGCATAATTGTTTCTTTAAAATGCTGTCTGTACATAAATATTTTTCCTATTGACCACTGAGATACTGTAAGCAAAACAAATGTAGCTCTTCAAACTGTAATGTGACTTCTGCTTTCCTTATGAATGCAGTAAGCTAGGGTTTAAACATCTCTGGTGTACTTCTCAAATAAACAGTTTGTAATATATGTTGACTAAGAAATTTGAGTCTGCTTGTGCCCAGCGTTCAGAAACAGCAAATGTTTGGATTCATCTAGATGAGTATGTATTTGCATGATTTAACATTTATCAGACCAGTCTTGGTAAGCCATCCTCACTGATTAACTTCTTTAAATATTACCAAAGTTCTTTTTTTCTTCTCCCAGGTGCTATTCAAGTATTGGGAAAGTTCAGGATGCCTTTATATCTTATAGGCAATCTATTGATAAATCAGAAGCAAGTGCAGATACATGGTGTTCTATAGGGTAAGAATGAAACAGGGTAATACAGTGAAATTCAATGCTAATGCATACATATAAATGAAGAAAACCAGCTTTTTAACTCCTTTTTGCTCTCAAGTGGACCATAAAGCTTTTTTATTTCTACCATTGTCATCAGATTTGTCTGATTTGATGTTTAAATATTATGTTTATATTTGCTTTCTCAATTTTTAAAAATAATGAATATGCTTTGTGTATGAGCTTTGCATGTTAAGATTTTGTAAATATGTTGTTTATGCTTATTGCTGTGCTTTATATAACAGCAAAGTTTATTAAGGGCTGTGGGGTGGATATGTATATTTCATTGTATTTTGACTTTGTTATTAATTCTCAACTTCACTAATCTTTCTATTCAGTGTGCTGTATCAACAGCAAAATCAGCCTATGGATGCTTTACAGGCCTATATCTGTGCTGTACAATTGGACCATGGCCATGCTGCAGCCTGGATGGACCTAGGCACACTCTATGAGTCCTGCAACCAGCCTCAGGATGCCATTAAATGCTACTTAAATGCAACTAGGAGCAAAAATTGTAGTAATACCTCTGCACTTGCAGCACGGATAAAGTATTTACAGGTAAAGCTAAAGTTTTAAGAAGCGGGAAATACTCTTCCAAATACATATCAGAGGGGAGGGGTGGAGTAGCACACAAATCTAACTTGCAGTTGTTTGTGGTGTGTATAACCTGTTTTCATATGTATTGTAAGCATATCATAGCCTGTAATATTTTATTTCTTCATTTTTAAGTGAAATTTAATTCCTTACAAACTCTATTTCGCACATTTAATTAATGCATACTGTTTTACATCACTTCACTTTTTCTTTGTATTGTCTACATTTTTAAGTTCTCATAACGTAGAGAGAGAACACACACACACTATCTTTCACTCTTGTTTGCAATTTCAGAAAAAAAGAATTATGAGACCTCTGAATCCAGAGCTCATCTTTGTTCTGATTCTCACAAAGGTTTATATTCTGGTTACCCTCTTTATACTTAGCACCTTTCTAAAACCCCAAATTTTAAATCTATCCTCTCTTTTAAGACATAATTAGCTACAGCATATAGGAAGATTTCATGGACTTGCTCTTACTAAAGTAGGCTTGTGTTAAATTTGCTTTTTACATAATTTTTCCTAGGCTCAGTTGTGTAACCTTCCACAAGGTAGTCTACAGAATAAAACTAAATTACTTCCTAGTATTGAGGAGGCATGGAGCCTACCAATCCCCGCAGAGCTTACCTCCAGGCAGGGTGCCATGAACACAGCACAGCAGGTGAGAAGTTGGGTTATGTTCTGCAGGTGCCCAGCTTTAAGGGTTCTTTACAATCTGTAGTGGTCAAGCTTATTTTATGGAGTGCAGGACTGGCTTTTAGTAATGAAAAGCCTTTGATTTATTTGCAAAGGTATACTAGATCAAGAAGTAGCTCCCTCTAATATGGGAGAAAGATGGGGGTACCAATTTAGAACCTTTGTGGATTTTCATGATTTTAAAAGATTTCATCTTAAATAGAAATGCTGCAGTGGTTTAATAATCCCTTGAAAGGTACACATTCCTCCATTGATGACCATATGGAAACTGATTTTTCAGTTTTTGAGATCGGCTTCAGAATATCTGCTCAGCCCTTTTAAAATATGTGGGCTGTTAAAATATGTAGTTTAAAGGAAACAACTACGAATATATAGAACCATATTTTTGTCTTCCTTCTGTGATTCTTAGGCTTGTAAACCTCATCATCCAAATACTGAACCTGTACTAGGCCTCACTCAAACACCAATTTCACAGCAATCCTTGCCACTACACATGATTCCTTCTAGCCAAGTAGATGACCTGACCAGTCCTGCCAAGAGGAAAAGAACATCTAGTCCAACAAAGGTATATATTCTGATGAACTAAAGAGCCCCCTACCAAAATTCTATGGAAATATGCACTAAAGTGATGCAGCATGCACAGAATTTGTGCTGTAAATTTCAATCCTTTGGCATCAAGGTGGGGAATGTTTTTTAAAAATTTTAAAGAACATTTTTCAGTGATATGTTTAATAAGGAGGTTACAGTTCAGATAGGAAGTGTGAAAGGGCAATGCAGATTGCTGGCACTATACTACAATCATAGTTGTATAAGTGAAAAAATAAAGTCGTAGTCTGATGATAGAGAGGGAGACAACCATGTCATCCTGTCTATTGCCTTTGCTTATATTTAGAATTCAAGTGTTTCATCATCATGTAATAGTGTTATAGTAGATAAAAGTATTCAGTTTTAACGCTAGTGTACCTTTAAGTTAATTGCATAATTTGATTTGATTGTTTCTCATGGTATTAGGAATCATTTACTTTTTCCTTTTAACTGCTGTGGTACTGTATGGGAATGGTAGAATGAGGTTTGGTGTTCTTTAGTATATTCTCTGTGTATATTGCTATTCTTGAAACAATGACTAGTTTTTTCATAAGATAAAATCTAGATATGAAAAAAATGATGTTAACCATTTGAAAGTCAAGCATTTTAACGTAATGTTTTCTCTCAGAATACTTCAGATGTTTGGAGCAGTGGCCATACAGTGTCACATCCTCCTGTACAACAACAAATTCATTCTTGGTGCTTGACACCACAGAAATTACAGGTAAATATGTTAAAGGGTCAGAAGCTTTGATTTTTTTGTTTGTTTTCTTTCTTTCTTTTGAGAAAATAAATACTTTGAGTTTCACATTTCTGATAATCAGTGAGAAAGAATACACATTGGGTTAGTATTTATGGATTCCCTATGGAATCTGAAAGATTAGCTATATAATGAAATCATCTTCAGTAGAAACTGAAGGTTTACATTGTTTGAGTTTTATAATGTAAGTAGGAACATACAGTAATGCTTTTTTCTTAGGATGTTTTAAAGATAGATATGCAAATTGTGACACTTGTGAGCCAAGTGAATTTTGCTTCTTGGTGTAGTGTGGGAGATATTGAAGGAGGTGTAAAAGCATCGTAGCATCCTCTTTTTCCTGTCAGGTAGCTTCATGTATCAAACTGCATAAACAAACTTGCACATTCTATAAAATGTGGTTATTCAAATCAAATTAAACGTATTTCTATGAAATTTTTATTTTGCAAATGTTGCTTAAGGTCTTTTTTTTCACGATGCTTTGTTGTTTCTTCAGTTCATTAGGGTTTGCAGTGAGCTTCAGCAGGAATTTCTGATTTTGAAAATCAAGCATAGCTGGAAACTCTCACCCATGTATCACAGATACTGCTTTGGATACAGGGAAAAATAAAAGGGAATACAGTGCAGAGACAGAAGGCATTCTGATTGACTGAGCAGTATTCCCCTTAACACCCAATATAGATCTTCAGCTGTTTCTTTATCTGAACAATGCTGGCTGTACAATGCTGCATAATTTTTCCTTCCCTTCCCTCCATCTTTCACCCCTCACTGCTTTGGTCTTCCCTTATCTTCTGCATTTCTCTCTCTTCATGCGTTCTCATTATTTCTGTCTGCTTATTTGATGTTCTACTACTTTTTCACCTTTTCAGGCGTTGTTACAGTTTTGCCTTTTCCAGATCCAACTTCATCATCATTAGGCGGCATAAGTAGGCTTCCCTAAGTATGGGATAATGGATTTGCTAGCAATAGTTTGACAAGGTTTCAGCACACACAAATAGGAAAGCCAGGAGGATATGATGCAAGGGGAAAGTGAATAAAAAGTTTATTATGTGTTTTAAATCAGCCTTTTGAAAGTGGCACCTCAGAGGCTGGGTACAGCACGTAGCATGTCCGAAATGGCCCAGCTAACAAAAGCAGGTGGGGAAAGGGCTCTGTGGCTGCAGAGTAGCCTCCAGGGCTGCAACATGCCAGTGGAGGAGGGATGGGTGTTGGTTTCACAGAGCTGATGGGCAGTAAGAGCACCGCTGTCTGCAAAGCCTCTGTACCCATAGCACTGGAGGGGAGCGCAGACTTGCCTTTACTGGCACTGGGACTAGGCCAGTCTTTCTGATGCCTGCTGCCCTGTTTAGATGTCTTCTAAAAAAGCAAAATAACAACTGCAGAACACAGTTTTCAGCTTCTGTTTATATGCACAGTACATATACTCCCATGGAGACCCTGTTTTCATCTCACAATCGCTTATATAATTGGATTGGTTTTATTCATTGCAGTGCCTCACAGAGGGACTGTTAATCCAAGGAATTCCGCATAAACTTGTCTTTAACCATTTTTTCATACAACCCTGGATTTTTTAGAAACACATTTTGCAAATATGTTTCATCAAAGTAGAATGAACCATATTTCATTTAATACATTACTTCCATGTATGTATTACTAATACAACATAATCAAAGCAAAGGAAATTAGAAGGATGTAGAAAAATTATATATGCAGACCTGAAACCAACTGAAGCAAACCTGATTTGGTCATTTTGATTTTTTTCCTTTTTTTCCCTTTTATTCTTATTTTTTTTGAAGGGACTTAAAATGATATAAAATAATTCAGTACTTAAAAACAAGAGAAATATCTGTATGTCACATTTTGCGTAGTGCAACTTTTGACCTCCGTTCCACACACATATCTCTTTCCTTCTCAGATAGCTCTTTTGTGTTCCACAGCTTCAGCATTTGTCATACTTCTTTAAAGCAGTCTTATTGGTAGAATAAAGGTTTCAAAGGAACACAAAAATGAGTGCTTTTAGTAATAAATACTTAAATTTCAGTTGTAAATGAGTTCAGTATTGTATCTTAAGATACCGCTTTCTGTAATTGTTATATAGTTTTCTGAGTTCTTCATATATTCTGGAGAAGTTTTAATGTGTGACTATAGGTTGAATTGACTTTGTACTGAACGACACTAATAAAAGAACAGGACGATACAAAGATAGCTAAAAACATAATGATAATAAGAATTCCATATAATCATGCTTTAAAGTAGTTTTCTTTTACAATACCAGTTCACTTAATTTTATGAAGTGATAATATTATATACTCAAATCATTTTGAAAGTCTCTGTAGTTTTAGTGACTGCTAATAAGGTTTCGTTACAGAATAGTATAAGGAAATATGTCTTAGTCTGCATTAGAAATCTTGATCATGTTTTCAGCTTTGCAAATCTTGCCTTCATTGAAAACGTTTAGTAATGTATGCAAGAAAGTTATTAAAACTTGCACACAACTGTAATGATTCTGAACTGTACTGTTGGTTTGGGGTTTTTTTCAGCACTTGGAACAGCTGCGTGCAAACAGAAATAATTTAAATCCAGCACAGAAACTTATGCTGGAACAGCTGGAGAGTCAGTTTGTCTTGATGCAGCAACACCAGCAGGTGAGAACAAAAATATTTTTCTGTTCTAGAAAACTTTTATTGATGATGGTGTCTGTTGTGTTTCTTGGATTCTTAAGAATTTTTATTGTACAGAGTTCTCATGCCCTTTACTACATTACATTGTCATCTTATTTTTTTTTGTATAAAGTTTAATTGTGGCTTACTGGTTGAAACTTAATGGTTTTAGTTGTGTTTTATTATAGGGCTACCAGAGAATGTAAAACTTTTCAAGCCACACTTTCAAACTAAAGTGAGTGGATGCATCTAAAAGCAGTCTGAGTTGAAAAATACTTACTTGTAGTAAGCCATATTACAGCATATCTCTCCTGCTCTCATTGTTCACTTCTTTCTCTCTTAGTGTCCAACTTTAGCAGTAAAATGCTAACACTCAAACTGAAGAGCCTAGAAGAAAAGTGTGCCGATAGCTTTACCTTAAAATTCATTCAGCGCATTTGTGAGCATGAGTCATCTTACTTCTCAAAAGCAACTGGGAAGATGTCAAAATCAATATAAAGCTGAAGCCATATGCAATAAAATACACAAGCCTTGTATGATCCTTACTTCTTAAATTCTGTAACTAATGTTCTTGTGCTTTGTTCATCTTCCGTTAGATGAGACAAACAGGAGTTGCACAGGTACGATCTACTGGAATTCCTAACGGGCCAACAGCTGATT